>NW_017731720.1:1773094-1782943 GCF_001890085.2 Hipposideros armiger
TCCTGCATGGGATGGTGGCTATACCCACCCGCAACTAAGATTGTAACACAGCACCTTGAGCTTAGAGGCCACGAGCTGCCAATGGGCAGCCAGGTGGCAACTGGCACCCTCCACAACTAAGATTGAAGAACAACAACTTGGCTGGTCCCCCTCCCCAATTCCCCAATACTGTTCCCCTCCCCCAATTCACCAATTAAAAAAAAACAAAAGTTCTGTTGGCCAGAAAATATATGATTAGAGAACTTATATTTATTTATTTGGTCACAGGAAGCAAGAAGAATGAAGAGAAGTAAAAAGGAATTACTGCTCAATGTAGTATTAAAATGTTTGTCTTCTTTGTCTCCTGTCTCTAGTCAGTATCACAGATCTGCAACATATATCTTCTTATTTTAGTTGTATGAATTTAAGTTTTGATTTAATTAAATATTCAGAAGAACAATTAAAGTTCTTACTTTTACATTGCCCTGTATTTGTGCACAGTACTGACATTATTTAACAGAATTTTAAAATTGATTAGCAGGTCTCCTGTAACTTTGCACCATTGTCCTTTTCATAAAGCCTACGCTCATGCAAGTTGTAATTTCTTTTTCTTTTACGGATAAAGTCAATAGCCCATCATATTGTAATTTCCAAAATCGAACCATGCCATGCATATTTTTCTGGCACATATTTATAAGCATCCTATGTAGAATTGTCACTGAACAAGAATTCACATTCTTAGACATAACTTGAAAAATACATTTTTAATCAAAGAGGAAAACCAGAAAGCTATTTCCAGAAAACATACGGTAGCTACAGCCTAACTATTGCAACTCATGAAAATAGCTCTTATATTTTCCGTTTCTTTTGTAAAAATTAAGAAGGAAAACGCAGACTCGGGCTTTTGATAACCACAACAGTGAGCGAGTGGAAGCATTCTCTCTATATCCCTGGTCAGGTGTGTTTAGAAGGGCATAGAAGAGGAGAAGTAGAACTTGGCTTCTCAAAACCCCATATTCTTCTCCCATAGTACTTCCTTCATGAACCTGTGACTCATGAAAATGCAGAGCAAATGGCACCAACTTTAAGCACAATCAGAGTCTCCATGTCATGGCAAATCGGGGCTCTGCTGTGTCCCTGTTGTATGCAGAGCAGCAGGAGTGACAAGTGACCAGGACATGGGTCCCCATGGAGAATAGGAATAGTTATAAATAGATTTATTTTCCTCTGTCTCCACAGAGCATAGCCTTTTCTCAGTGAAAACCCAAAGTACTAAATGAAAATTTCATTTATGTATAAGGGAAGCTTTAGATATATTAAAAAAAGAAAAAAACAATTCTCTTCAAAGGCTCCCATTCTTTGAAATAGACAGAAAGGCAAGGTGAAATTCATCTGAGAACTGTTCAAAGGCACCATAATCTCAGTAAAAGGGGAGAAATGAAAATATGTTCAAAGCCATCTTTGTTTCTTCAGAAATATTTTACAAATGAAATCAAGGAATATTTGCTTAGAGCCATAAAGTTAGACTCACCAGAAAATGAAAATGATATACATAGATGTTTTCATAAAAATGTTCTTCTTTGAAGTAAATTTACAGAACATTCAAGTTACAGAATTAAGGTGAATAACTATTAAGTTTCAGAAAATGGACAGCCAGGAACACAAAAACTTTCTACCTAACATACATTATAAAGTATATTTCAGAAATGTCTAAGAAAAATGTTACTCTAGCACAATGATGTAATAACTTATGGATAATCTAGAGAAACACACTTCTCAAATACTGAGAGTATTATGGGCCAGAGGAACCAATGGACTCATCAAAATTTTCAATTCCTTTGTTGTCCTTTCTCACTACTGGTGCCAGTCTTATGTTACAATACAATAAGACAATAGAATTTCACCAATACTGGTAAAATACAGCTAAAGTTATATGAAGGGATTCTTGCACTCTCAAGGAGTATATTCTTGATTCAGTTCACGAAGGAGGAAACTTATTTATTTAAAGCTAATAACACTTGGGTGGGATGAGGGGCGTTCCAAAGGCCTTTGATCACTAGATTCAATGGAGGGGAAGTCAAGCATGTTCTCAGAGTGGAGAATGGAATTGATGTTCTGCTCAAGTGAGAAACGGATATCCTGTCTCATCCAATTGAAATAATTGATGAAGGGGTTCTTTTCAGGATTGGGTGTGGGAAAGGAGACTAAATGCAGCAGGCTACTCTAAATTACAGTACTGTCATCTTTGACTAAAATAGTGTCTGATAATTAGATGAAGTGCTATAAGCCGCATTTACTTGTGAGAAAATAAAAAACTGTGTTTTGAATCCTGTTCTGTGCTATCTAGCTGAATAATTCCAAGAAAGTTATAACTTTTTGGAGCCACAGTTTCTTCATCAGTGAGTTAAGGATAGTAACATCTACCTCTAAGTATTAACTGCTACTTTTGAGTAGTAATTACTACTTAGCACTACTTATTACAAAGTCAGAAAGTGAACAAAAATATGCATATATACTATGCATATACACATATTTGTATATATAATATTTATTAACCCAAATATATTAGCTATCTGGTACTCAAAGGATAAATATTATTTATGTACATGAGCAGAAACTGCTTTTGAGTTAAATATTATGAAGAATATACAAATATACACTATCATATGGCTCCTTCCTTCATGAAATTTATATGCATATTTTATTTTATTTACTAAATTAATCCAAATAAAAATTCTAGGTACTATTATTATTATCCCTTTATTATAGATGAGAAAGTAAAGCACTGAGTAGTAATAAGTAGTAGTAATAGAAGTTGCTATAGTCCAGTAAATAAGACGTGATGTCATATAAAGTATGTAACCACAAAAATAGGAGCTAGAGCAAGGAAGCAATTGGCCTAGTCATAGGATAGTTAAGTAAAAAATTAAAGGAGTGAAAAAAAAAAGATATTTCTGCTCAGGGAATGAGCATTGGGCTTAACCGAGTGGATCACAAGCTTCAGAAAGAGCTATTTTGAAATATACCTGTATTAAGATGTAGTGAAATTGACAGCCAAATATGTGTAGTTTTGTTATTATTATTTATTGATGACACTATCATTTAAGGATTTTTTAAAAGTGGCATGAGACTGTTGGCACAAAATCTGACAAAAAAAAAATCAATAGATCAAAGAAGAGGGAGCTTGGAATTGTGGGGGCCCATGAGGAAGAGTTCTCAACTGTTTATATTCTTATATAATAATAGGGCAAGCAGGCGTGTGTGTGTGTGTGTGTGTGTGTGTGTGTGTGAAAGGAAAAGAAAGTTGATTCTGTGATGGTATACAGACAGAAATACAGAATTTTAAATGATGTTTAAAGATAATACTTTAAAACATTTTATATTTTAAAGTGCTTTCACAGATTACCAATAAATTTTCAAATAACAAAAGGTAGAACAAGGCAGTCATTTCTTTCATTGCTAAGTAGGAAAACTAAAGAACAGGGGGACCATAGGATTTGTCATAAATGTAGCAAGTGACAGACCCAAAAGGCAGCCCGTATCTCCTATGTCCCTGTGAATTTCTTTTACCCCGTAATCTCATACAATCTCTCAAATACATGACTCATTGTTCCCTTTTCCATATCAGGTAATTTCCTAACTTGCAGTATTTGCAGTGTACTCTCTCTGAGGGGGCTCTTGTGAAATTATAGAAATAATAATCGTAGAATAGTTAAGCTTCATGAAAAGTAGAAATGTGCTTTATAAATATTAAATGATAGGTGACTAGAACTATACAAATAGTTATGCTCTAAGCTTCTAGCAATGATTAAACATACTATTTAAATCCTGCTTTTTTGGGATTCTACTTATTTTTAAATCCAACACTCCGCAGAGCCCTTCCCTCCCTCTCCCCGCTCCCGCCCCAGCCAATATTGCCTTTTGTATTGCTTGTTTCCACCTACCCATAAAGTCTGTTATATTATATTGGCATAAATAAGTGTAGGAGGTATTATTTTTTTTTAAATGGTGTTAATTGGGACCACAGAAAGAAAAGCAGTGAGAATGAATGTTGTGAGGATATTTTAAATCCAAGGGAAGAGCTGGCTTGGTTGATTGTTGGGAATAGCCTGCCCATAAGGAAGTGTGGTTCCTAATGAGGATGGATGTATCACCTAAGTGTATAAGAAACAGCAGCAGCAAGGAAGAAATTGTGATGCATGTAGAGAGCCTTTTCTTTGAGCGATGCCCATTGCAGGACTATGTTTGAAGCCAGTAGAAAGCATTCTCCTATGGACTGTACAATAAGGAAAATGACACAATGGAAACAAATATTATCAAGCTATAAGAGGCTACAAATTGTGAGTTCTTTGTTTTCCAAACAAAAGAATTTTCCACTGTCCAAATGTCTGACAAGTAGTCACTGAATTTTTTACTCAGTTGAAAATTTGTTTCGGTTTCATAATCAAGATGAATTAATGCAGGAGGAGAACATTATTTTGTAGGGGGAAACAGACATTTGTGGGGTTTGGTGTATTAATAACTAATAATTTTAGTTCAGATTTTATTGGAAACAATAGAGGCAGATAAAACAATAAATGTAAGAAAAACATGATTTCCAGCTACCTGATAGAAGTGTGTAAGTAATTGTGTATATTTATTTTTATTTTCCAGTAATTTCAAAGAAGAGGTACATATAAATGTATAGGAAACAATTATTCTCAAAATTAATATTGCACTTAATACTTTGCACAGAAAAAAATTACAGGAGATGGAGATATTTTTGTCCATCATACTATTATGAAAGGATAAGAAATTGTATTTCATTTTCAAATAACAATAATACCACTTTATGGTTATATAGTACATTTTTCCTGAGAGCTCAAAAGGTCAACTCCATGCAAGGTATAACAGGATTTTATCACAAAAATTAATGATATTTCTGGTGGTGAAAATTCAAAAGTGATAAATAGCATTTGATTTTTGCTGTGTTGCCTCAATACAGGCGCTGAGAAAAATTCAGAAATTTGTGGCTTCACATTTTCTGATCCATAAATAGATAAAGAAGACCATCCGGATACCTCTATAAATATTACATGAATTTTTCAGGAGTTTAGTTTGAATTCTAAAGGTGAAAAATACATCAAATATAGAAGGTTCATCGTCAATTTAAAGTACTCATTTGAGACCATTTGAAGTCTTTGCTTAGATTTGAAAATCTGTGAGATGGTATTCAATAAATTTCTAGAAATATAAAAGACAAAATATTTATTGCAATATAATCTGAAATTCTGACATTTCATCTGACATTACATATTTCATGTATATTTCAATATATTCTCAATATGTTGGTGAAAAACAACTCAAAAATCATACTTTCATCCCAAACAATGGTTTATCTGTGATCACTAGCTATTTTATCCATTCTTATCCTCCAGAAATAGACTTAGTGATATACTGATAACAAAGATGAAAGACAAATGATAATGTGTTTCTTGTAGATTTCACTTACCAGTGATACTTAGCATTGATTGCACTATCATTTTAGCTGACATTTTAAAGTATATAAACATATATTCAAAAAGTATTTTATATAACAACCACCTCTTAGAATTTCAGAGGGAGAATAGACCTTAGGAGTCATCTAATTCTCTCACTAATTTTATAGCTCAGGAAAGTAGAACATAGATATTAAAGTAACTTTGCCTTAGGTTATGCAGTATAATTTACTAGTAGAGTTAGTTTAAAAATCTACATCTCCTAATTCACTTTACTTACATTATTCACAGCCACTGCTTTAAGAGTAAATTAAGACCTGTAATTTGCCTATTTGTGTGTATTAAAAAGATGTAAGCATCAGACAGCAATGAAATTTGCAACATAAAACTGTTAGTTTCAATAATTTTTAGATGATTTATTTAATTAGTTTAATCAGTACTACACTGCAACTAATTTTTTTGTGACCTGAATAAAATGCGACTAAACTCCAGTGAGTAAGCTGTACTCATTTATTCATTCACTCACTATGTAGCAAGTTCCTACTAAGTACCAGGCACTGCTCTAGGCATTCAGAATGCAGGAGCAAGCAAAAACATACCAAGTTGTTATTAAATTTAAAAAATAAAAGTAAGGAAAATAGAACAAAATAAATGTATTAGTTAATGATAAGAACTTTGGAGAAAAAATAAAAACCTGTGTAAGGAAGCCTAAGGCTAGCTGGGGTTTCCTTTAGATAAAGTGTTCAAAAAAGCCCAAATATGGGAGCTAAATTTGGATTGGTGAATGAAGATGCCATGAGGAAGAACATTATTGGCAACAGGAATAGCACGTGCTAAGATCTATAGTGGGGAAAATGGCTGGTGCGCTCAATGAACAGTGAAAGGTCTAGAGCAGTGGACTATGTGAGGCAGTTACTTGTAGAGGAGATCAGAACAGGAAGGAAGGGAGATGGACTGGGGAAGGTTTCTAGGGTTCTGAGGCCATGGAGATGTCTTGGACTTTTAGATTTAAGCCCTCCAAAAGTCCTGAGCAGAAAATTCACCTGATCTTTCTTCCATTTTAACAAGATCACTCTGGTTGCTATGTTGAAGATAGACTTTAATGGAACAAGGGTAAAAACAGGGGGACCAATAGGAGGCTTTGCAACAAAGCAGGCAAGAGATGATGTTGGCATTGAAGATTGTTACCCCGAAACTCAGCAATCTGGGGCATCTACTTTCTACGCTATAACATATTAGTCAGGAAGCAGATGGATCACTCAAATGGGGTAATTTGAGAAGATTTTAATAAAGCAATTATTTCCAAGTATGGGCCAAGGTTTAAAGACATTATTAATAGATAGTGTAATACATTGAGGCTAGTCATAATGAGGGGAAGTACTACCTTCTAGGGCTAAAGGGGCAATTGGGAGCAAGCTATTACTGGAACATAAAAATAAAAATAGCTATATGGAGAGGGCCTCCTGATGGAAGTTACAACCAAAAGAGACACTGTCAACTGATCACAATCTGGCAGAGAGACAGAGGGAAGAACACATACTCCTACATCCTCTCCCTTCTTTCTAGGACCTCCTGTTAATGTAGCCTATTGACTAAACCCAACCAGAAACCAGAGGGTGAGGAAGTGCTTGGGTGTGGCTCACATGGGTTGGGCCCCTGGGGACAGAACAAGGTGGGAAGTTAAGCTGGAAGCATAACAGAAGGTAACATATTGTCCCAAGTCACCATAAGTATACTCATGGACACATATCTTGTTTAAAGAAAACACATATGTGCAGAAATTCAAAATATACATATTTCTGATAATAACTCATGAATATGTATAATTCATTAAAGGTTTTAGTATGTTCTTATCTTGGGCAATGATGCATAAAATTTATATATTATTAATTTACCTTTAACAAAATTATTCTATTCAGTATGTCAGTGAAAAAATTACGTAAATGTTTTCTCTATATTATCAAATCAGATATTTAAGAATTATTATGAGTGATTGAACATGTGTTGATATTTGAGAGTTTTTCCAGAAGGTAAAAAAACATATTTAATTTATTCAAAGTTCTACTTATCTTCTTACCAGTTTCTTCTCGTTCTCTCTTATTTTTGCCTTCGTAGTACCCTCAGTCTAAATAGATATTTCAGTTGCAGGAAAGCCATCCCATTTCTCAAGATTAGGTAATTTCTCAAACTGATTCTCACTTTCAGAGTAATTCAGAGTAATTCCATATCTCTTAGCTCACTGGAGTTCTCAAACATACAAAATAACAGCCCTACAATAAAAATAAATATTATGTTGTAAAATGCTTTTTATTTTTCAAAGCATTTTTACATAGAAGAACTCAACTGGTAAGGAAAACTTACAAAGTTAGCCAAAGCAGTAAAATCTGAGTTTTATACAAAACAGACATTGTCAGCAATATAAAAACAAACAAATCAAAACATCAAGTTAACATAGAAACCACTTCCTGTCCTCACAATTCAGTGAAGACTAACGTGTAAAAAATCTCATGGGGCTGGCAGGCAATTTTCCCTGCCCTCTGCCTTGAATATTCAGATAGCTTTCTGCTGTGGTTCCTTCATATATTTCCAGCTATTAAGCAATTAAACTGAACCAGGTGAATAGGGATGGAGAACCCATCTCACTGATAACTCACTGGAAGGTATTATCTTTCTTTCCATTTCCTGTGCTTAATTAACAAGCAATCTCCAACCCATTCCACAAAAAAATATATCTTTGATACTTGTTTTTGTTTACATAAGAAAATATATTCCTGACTCTACTATGATGCATGGTTGTTAGTTTCTTAGATAGCCCACAAAATTCTATTTAATCTATGATTTATTTGAATTACAGTATTGTGAGAGTTATAATTGCTTATTTTGCACTGGGAAAATACATTACCAATTCCAACAGGGGAGTTGGAAAACTGATATGTAGTTCTGAGCTGGTAGAGTGGAAAGAATATGTGCTTTAAAATCAGATATTTATTTTATTTTACAAACACTTTGATATGTCTCACTGTGAGATTCTGAACACTTTACAAATGCTAATTTATTTGTTCCTCATAACAACCCTATGAAGACAGGTTTATCGTTATCACTCAAGGATCGTCATTATCACTCAAATTTCATGGATAAGGATACTGAGACACAAGTGGTTAAATAACTGATCAAAAGTTACATGACTGGGCCGACCGAGTGGTGCGATGATTAAGAGCTGGCTTGGGACGCCAGAGGGACCCGGTTCGGATCCCACATATGAGGGCCAGTGACACTGCCCTCTACAAAAAAAAAAAAAAGTTACATGACTTATAAGTGGTAAAGGGAGATTTTAAATAAGTCAGTCTATTCCTAATACGGGGCAAACATATTCTACCCCAGAAAATTGTAAGGATTCATTGAGATATTTAAGTGCTATCTCCCTAAGATGCCTGGCACATAGCCAGGACTCAATAAATGTTAGCTACTGTTATCGGTTTTTATTAAAAATTGGTGCCAATGTCCTCTCCATCCTTCTTCCAATTTCCTTATGTTTATAAGACTGCAGAGCAGCTTCCCCCAAACTCATGAAAACGGTGAAGAACCTTGCTCTTCAGTTGAGCCAGCACCGAGAACCAGAAAAGTCATTCATTTCCCTCTACCTGTTGCCCACGACTGGAAGAGTTTTTATCTTCTTTCTCCATTGACAGTCTGTGCTCTTTTCCTCTTTCCCCCAAGATTGGAAAGGACAAAGCAGCAGCTCTATGTGCCTGGAGTAACAGCACTGAGAAATTCATAGACTGAAACAGGAGTTACAACGATGATTCCTTCATATGCAAAGGTCACAAAAACTTCAGGTGTTTGTGAAACATCTAGACTACTAAGGACTCCAAAATCCTTAGTCATTTTGGAGTCCTTAGTAATCCGAATTCAATGCAAGTAGAATAGGATATTAAGATCATGTAAGCAGTCACAGCATCCACCGGTGTTCTGGTGCATATGAAGATATTCCATATAATGAAAGAAGAGTAAGACTATGAATAAAAAGGCCTCACTTTTTGTCCAAATGCATCATCCATCTCTGTGACCTTCAATAAGCCAGGTAATCTTAAGTCTCAGTTTTCTTATTTGCAAATTAAAGGCCATGATGCTTTTCCTGTCCACCTTAGAGTCTACAGGGAATATTATCTATTCTCCCTCTGTTCTGGTTCCTTCCCCAAAACAACAAAGCATGCTCAGGATTCTTCCTTAAAACAAACAAATGGTTTAACAAAAAAACAAACAAACAAACAAACAAACAAACAAAAAACAACCTTGACTTACTCCACTCCCTTCTCCAAGAATTATCTGATTTCTTGCTCATTCATTGTTAAATTTTTTGAAAGAACTGTTGTTGCTGCCTCTATTTTCTCAT
>NW_017731720.1:1783573-1784712 GCF_001890085.2 Hipposideros armiger
TTCCCAAGCCACCTCTTAACCAATGAGCCACTCGGCCAGCCCTTTTCTCTGTGGTACTCTCGATTCAGAGCTCTGTCTATGCCTCCCTTTTCTCATACTACGTGATAATATTTTCTACTACTCTGACTTCAATTACCTTGTATGTGAAATATACACACAAGGCTCTTGTGAAATATCCTGGGCTCTGGTGCAATATCTCTTGCCCTAATGCCCAGCTGGTATCAGTTGCTGAGGTCTACACCAAATGAAACCTTTGGCGTGCTTCCTATTTGTCAGGCTAATGATGCTCTTACCTAGTCTGGCTAGGTAGGCTACCACTTAGCAGCAGTGGGCTCTGACTGTCCACTCGGCCCACCATACTCTAGGGCATAGAATCTGACAGTAAACATCGCTAATACACTCTGTGAAACACAAGGGTAACCAAGTAGATATTTCATGCATAAATTCACTACAATCTCAAATGACAATTTAGCTTTGATGACTTCTACTGCAGAAGTTTGAGGCATGATATGATATGATTTCTGATTCTGTCTTTCTGTGGGATTCTGGAATCTGTGTTAAAGATCACTGAATGTTTGGAAATGGCATCTCATCTCTAAAATTAAAATTGAGTGGCTATGGTCATGTTTATTTGCCAAAGGCATGGTTGGTAATATAAAAATATGATCTATTTCAGCTGGCTATGCAGCATTTTAATAAATGCACTGACTCATGCTGTGATTTCAGTCACTTTAGATGAGGTTTTGGATTAAATCCTCTCCCCTATTCCAACTCCTCTTTTGTCTTATCTTTACTACCTTCTACAAATTTATGTAGACAGTCTGTGCAAATGGTAGAAGGAGGATAAAGAAACCTCTTTCACTTTGTAAATTTGCATTTTGATTTATGTGATGTTAAAATAATTCAGAGGTGGTTAAAATAGGGAAAGCATCTACGCACAGGTAAGAACTTGAGTGAAAATGAGAAACAGTAGGGGGTATCCAGCTAAATGTTTTCCCATAAATATCCATTGGAATTACTCAGGGAGAAAGGAAAATAAAAAGATTTAGAAGTTTGACATAAGGGCTCTAGAAATTTCTTAAAACAGAATCCTTTCATGGTAAAAGCGTGGAGAATAATGAAGTGTTGAGAAGGCAATT
>NW_017731720.1:1787262-1788282 GCF_001890085.2 Hipposideros armiger
AGAACTTAGTCACAAGACTGCTGAACTTACCCTTTTTCAGGGACACAGATACCATCCTGACATTTTCTGATATTGTTTTGAATGGTTATAGCTTGCTGAATCAAAACAGCTGAATCTGATACCAATTCAGCATCATTTCCTTCAAGAATTAACTCATCTTTCTGGACTTGTGATATTGAACTTGACATATTGAAAAAGTGATGCCTAAATCAAACCCTGCAAATATATTTTTCAACCAAGAAATTTCTAATTTCAACAGGAGACCCATTCTAAACAACGAGGTTGATCGGGAAGTGACATGAATCTCATCTTGTAACAGGAGCCCGGTGTGATGCCTTTGATCACGTTCTATATGTAACTACAGCATGTGAGAACGGTAGCCAGTTCCTTACTATTGTATTTCCCCACCATTTGTCAACATGGAGCCTCTTCTTTTCATGCCAAGAACACTAAACTCCACCTTGATGTTCTTAAGCCCCCACAGAGTTCCTCTGGTTTCCTTGAAAATAACTGTATTCTTTCAGAATGGTGTCAACAGTTTCTGGAATATCAACAGTCTGATGGCTGAGAAAGGTCTTCATTCTCACAGCAGAAGCAAACTCATTCATTGATAAAATATAATTTAGAGAGGAATTAAGTATGATCCTTGGCTTGAGCAAGTGATGGCCAAAAGCTCAAATGATGTGTTTTGCATGCATTATGTTTGAATTACCCTAGGGAAGATGTCAGGAAGACAACTGAATATACATGATTGCCACTCAGGGAAGAGATTTGAGCAGAAGACATGAACTTGGGAGTCATCAGCATATAGGTAAATATTGTTTATGGTCACGGGACTAGGAAAGATCATCTAAGGGCCAGCTGTTAGAGAACAGAGATAAGTCACACATGTGGAGAAAACCTAGAAAGGTTTTTGAGGCTAAAACCTAAAATTTGAAACCGTTGTTGCTAAAGAAATCATCACAGATGTGTGACCCACACTAAATTTGGGTTTTGTTTTTTGATTCATCTAAACCTAAA
>NW_017734936.1:0-835 GCF_001890085.2 Hipposideros armiger
ATTTGTAGGAATAAAATCTTGTTCTCCTTTTTGTTTTTAAGTATTTGATTTAACCGCTTAGCAAGTTGATAAGGAGAGGTCTTTCTTTTGTTTTCCAGTAGGTTGTCCTTATGTGCAAGTTTTTGTTTTCTTTCTTCTAAATTGCTGGGTCTTCCTGGACCTCTCCTCATGGCATTGCCTTCACTGTGCCCCATATTCCCAGAGGAGTTGGGTGTCCTCTATACCACCTCATCATTTTGGTCTCAGGGCAACCCCTCCATGATGGGATGTGGTAGTCTGTGGTCCTCGTGACCTGTGTATTTCTGGTGCCAACTTCCTGCAGCAAGAAGCTGCCAGGCACATGCCTCTGTCTGAGATGTCCTAGCTGTTTCTACCAACTGTGTCATGATAGGTGGAGGAGGTTTGGGTGGGGGAGGATGGTTTGTACCTCTGCTGCTCTGTTCTTTCCAGTGAATTCAACTACAATAAGTATAAACCACTTAGTCATGATAGTTGTTTCTGCCTTTTCATGATCTGTCAAGTGAGGATTTTACTGCTTGGCAGCCACAGGAAAATGAGGAACATGTTCCCGTGTCTGTAGCTTTCCTTGTTGGTGATGGTGGTTTGTATAATGCTGCCACCCTTCATACCACTTCTCTGACCATGCCTCTGGGCTCAGCCTCAGTGTGTACTGGCCACCCAGTCCCCATTCTTACCTCTGCCCCTCTGGTCTGGTCTGCTTAGTGAGGACTGCACCCCTAACCTTTACTGCTATTGAGTCTGCTGGGGCTGCAACAAGTGTGTGACTGCATCTTTGACTCCTATCTCTGTCCTTACCTCTGTGCCAACTCCCTTC
>NW_017734936.1:4450-5477 GCF_001890085.2 Hipposideros armiger
TAATCAGTTAACCAAGTTTACTATTTAGAAGTGCTGAACAGGCTGCATGAAAAAGTTAGTTGACCTGACCTTTTTGTCAACAATTCATGGCTCTTGAATCACGACAATGTATCAGCTTACATGGTACTGTCTGTGAAGGAGTTTTTAGCCAGTAAACAAATAACTGTATTGGAACACCCTCCCTACTCACCTGATCTGGTGAGTTCTTTCTTTACCCAATGACTTCTTTCTTTACCCAAACATAAGGAAAATGTTGAAAGGAAGACATTTTGATGATATTCAGGACATCAAGGGTAAGATGATGGCAGGTCTGATGGCCATTCCAGAAAAGAGTCCCCAAATTGCTTTGAAGGGTGGACTAGGCCTGATATTGGTGCATAGCTTCCCAAGGGGAGTACTTTGAAGGTGACCATAGTGATATTCAGCAATGAGGCACGTAGCAGATTTTCTAGGATTAGTTCTCAAAGTTAATTATCATATCTCATATGTTCTGAGCAGCATTCCAAGTGAGTGACAGGAATACACTTGAAATCCACAACGTCTAAGTTTCAAGGCACCTTTTTCATTCTAACACTTGATCCAAAGAGCAAAGAATGTTTCCTTGTGCCACACCACCAGGCTGAAAAAAATAAAAGAAATAACAAGGAAAATTACAGTGAATGCAGCTTGGAGAGTAGCAAGAGATAAATTATATTTGAGGAGAAATACGACAGAAAATATGAAGCTAAGCAGAGATGCACAAAGATCAGAAGAAAGATAACGTTGATATAAATTATCTGACAAATTAGTCCACACACTAAACACAAGATAGCATAAGCATAAGTAAATCAAAGTAAACATTTGCAGGGTATGACACTTGTGTTGCACTTAAGATAATTTTATCAACACCAAACTTCATGCTCAGCTCAATTACTGATTAGGCTAACATAAATGCTCACACTAAAGGCCTGGGGAAAAGAAAGACTTACTCATCTTTAACCATAATTGTAGCTAATGTTCTATACAGCATGTTCAGCTTTCAATAAGG
>NW_017734937.1:0-2720 GCF_001890085.2 Hipposideros armiger
CAATGATGGTGCCAACTTGGGCCAGCGAAGCAACGTCCTCCACAACTAGACTGAAGAACAAAACAACAGCAACTTGTCTGTTCCCCTTCTCCCAATTCCCCAGCACTGTTCCCATCCCCCAAAAAATCCCCAATAAAAATCTTTAAAAAAAACAACAACAAAGGAACGGGAAAAGAAAACGGGCCTGCCTGGCAAACATGCTGTTGGCTCCCCCACTAAAGTAGGGTGACCTTAGGCCAGACCCTTACTTTCCGCACTCAACTTCTTCCAGAGGGTCCCTCTCTGCTTCAACAGGACTTACAAAAAAGAGAGGCCAGACTCTGGCATTAAAATGGGGTGTTTGTTTATCTCAAGTCACATGCCCATTTATTCAGCACTTACTGAGTGCCTGCCATGAGGGGGCACCAGCAGAGGCTGGGCTGCCCAAGGCTAGAAATTCCTCCCACCTCCAACAGCTCATCCAACAGGAGAGAAAGGTCACATATGGCCATTAAACAGCGAGGTGCTCGAAAGGGAGGACAAGCAGTGGTCCACAGCCAACAATAGTCCACGCAAAAGCCTAGAGTCAGGACGGGGCACCAAATATTTGGGGAACAAGGAGGACACATTTCCTGTAGTCCAGCAAAAGAAAAGAGTGAAGCTCAGAAGACTAACATGCTTATCCAAAATTGCATATGCTCTATACCCAAGCATCCACCAAAAAAAAACCCCCAAAACCCAACAACCCAGTATACCAGAACACGTGAGTATAAAGCCTTGTATCTTCAGTTCCTGCTGATTAAAGCGTTAACTTTTTTGGATTGTGAACTTCAGCACCATTTTAGCACATCCTTTTACACGTGCTTGGTGACAAGAATCCCGTACCTCACATAGCACACATTTTACTAGTGTTTTCAATCCGCTCACCAGCACTTCACAGTAACTTAATTCCACCTTTTACATGTTTTACGCTGAAGCACCAAACCATAAAAAAAGGAACTAATTAGTTTACAATCTGCCGTGTAAGCAAACCTTTTCAAGTTTGCCCACTTGTAGCAGAGGACATCCCAGTAGGTAGAAGGCTTGGCCCACTCTTCCCCAGCCAAGTCACAGGGCCTTCTAATTCCTGCAACTGACTTAGTCTTCATTTGCTTCCTCACATTTAAGCAAACACTGTTTTAACGTAACAGCTCTGTATAAATCGGTTGCATAAAAAACCATAGCCTGGTAGCAACATCTGGTAGCCTGTTTACCTTATTGTTTCTCTCTGTATGCCTCTGCAAATTTCGAGTTGTTAGTGTACATATTACATATGAATATATCATACTTGTGCACACACAAGAATAAATTGCCCATCATTCTTTGAAACTCATTAAGTTACTTATCTGGTACTCTTATTGGGATGTTTACGGCTGGAATCAGAGCCAGCCTAACTGGTAATAATGGGGGGCGAGGGGGAGTTGTTCTGAATAGACCAGAGTTCTTTACAAAAGCTTACACAAACTCACAACCATGCAGCAAGCCCTCACTTTAGCAACCACTGGCCTAAAACTGCAGTCTGCTGGGCGTCTGAGAAAATGGAAGAAAAGAAAAGGAAATGACTCAAAGTAATCGTGCTTAAGGCATGAGTCCTCTTCACTCCCAGGCGGCAGTTTATATTTGAACTGGTCGGTAGTGGGGTAGAGTACACATCAAGTACAAAGGGCTGTGCTTCACCACTTGTCTCCGCGTTACTGTTAGGAGTTGGGCTTTTTTAACGGTGTTGCTCTCCATACATTTAAATATGTAACTAGGACACTTAAATCATTTTGGAAAATAAAAGAGTTAAAGTCCCAGTTGCATAAATGGGATGGCTTATTTTCCCTCTTGAAAGCCTTATTTTAAAGTACATTAGGCTCAGTCTAATGGACGTGCGGTACTAACGTGAGGTAGTTATGATGTTTAGTGATTAGGGAAGAGCTTCGTGGTGTTTAACTCATTTAAAAGTCAAGGCCTCCAAAGTGTCAGCACGGGTTGTCAGTGCCCCAAAAACTTCCCAAACGCCACTCCGAATTCCCCCGAATCTAACTGGTCTCCTCCCAGGTTCTGTGAACACACACACACACACACACCCCAGAGCCCCCGTTATCCGCCTAAAGATGACTCGCGTTGTGATACCGTTTCAGCTCGAATGTCAAGCCTGTGACCATTCACAGCGCTGACGGACAGAGAACTAACGCTGCAGTGGGTTCGCGTTATTTCTACCGAAAGTCAAGACCAGCGTTTTTTAAATGCCGAGATTTTAAACCGCCCTTCTTGCGAGTGGGGCCAAGCCAGCCGTGAGGACCAGGGAAGCGTTTCTGCGTGTCCTGAGGCCTCGGGGCCCCTCGTCTGCCCCGAGGACCAGGGGCGGCTCGGGTGGGGGTACCCGGGACAGCCCGGGCGGGGACCGGGGGCGCCCACAGCCCCGGGCCGGTCCCCACGCCCGGCCCCGGGCCTCCACCTGCCAAGGCCCAGTCGGGCTCCCGGCGCCCGTGCTGACCAACGGCCAGCGCCCGCCAGTGTCACCCGGGGACCCTCAGCAGACAAAAAGCGCCTCCCCGCCGTCCCGGCGCGCCCCTCCCACCGCACGGCCCCGGCCCGGCCCGCGCCTCACAAAGGCCGGCCCGGCCCGCTCGGCGCCGCCGCGAACAAAGGCCGCCCGGCCCGCAGGCCGGCACAGGTGCAGCCGCCGGCGGAGGGCCCAACATGGCCGCGCCCGC
>NW_017734938.1:0-4365 GCF_001890085.2 Hipposideros armiger
ACTTCCTGATAAACGAGAGAACATAATTCTTTTCAAAAGCATGTGATTGTCACTCTCCTTTAGTGGATTTCTTTGTGCTGAACGATTTTGCTTCTCTGAAGTCACTAACCCTGCAGGTTATGTGAGGACTTAATTTTTACACCTTTTCTTCATCTTCTTCTACAGAACTTCATCTTCTGTAATAACTGTCATTTATCTAAGTGCTAGAAAATCAAGATGACATACCATTCTCCCTTGAAAAGAACAAAATGGTCAAATTACTACAAAAACAGTATTTTAAAAAAGACATCAAATTGCACTTGGTTGTGCTAATTGAGAGAAACATTAAGAGGGCACATTGTCCATAGAGAATTTAAAACTTTAAAGGGTCTGCTTTCACTTATCACCATGCCCCTGTAATTCTAAACGATGTCAGTGACAAAATATCCCACACACACCCCCTTGGCCCATCACTGTTTGTACAGTTGATTTTCAGGTTTGTATACACATCAAATCAACATCAGGCTAATCTAACAGTCAGTAGTTACTTGTAGAATCCAAGGTTTGGGCACATGGTCTGAGTAGGGTAAGTCATAGTCCCTTTCTAGAGATTGATATGCGTGCTCTGAGCAGAAGTGTCTCTATCCTAGATCCCCTGGTGCTGGAACTGGGTAAGCCGGAGCCATGAAGAATTCAGAGCGAAGAGAGCTTGCTCGGAGATGAAACTGTTGTAGATGTAAATAGAGCCAAGACATAAAGAGACAGACTCTTGATGACTCATTGGGAGCTAGAAATGTAGCCATTTCTGATATTGAGCCCAAATCTTTTCTAAGTCAGTTTGAACTTTTGAATTCTGTCATTTGCAACTGAAAATTTCCTAAGTAATAAACCATCAGATATGGATAATCTATTTCTCATTATCTTATAAAATGTCAGATGCCTTTATACTTCTAGCCCTTGAGTTGAGTTGAGCATCACATGCTCTCTGAAGCCTCCTCAATGTCTTCTAACAGGCTTACTGGTCATGTTCTGAGTTTCCATGTCGCTGCTAGCATGCTTTCCTCACTGAGATAGAGACAAAGGTTTCTATCACCAGCCCCTACTTACTCTGCTCTAATATATAATAGATGTTAAGGATTAAAATATTGGTAAGATACACTTACAGTTAGGCAGACAGGCATTGGTCATGCAACTGCTTAGTTGTAAACACAGCACATGTTTTAACCCTTGAGTACCATCTACCTTTCCTTGACATTCTCTCCTGCTTTGGCCTTCATGATACCTCCTATTCTTCACAAACTAAAATTTGAGCCACCTTTTCTCTTTCTAAAATGCTTCCATTGCTCCCCAAGGTGCCTTCAAGGATAAAACGAGAACCTCCTTCCAGGCGCGGGTCACAATGTGGATCTATGCTTGTTTAGGGGTCACCGCTCTGATCTCCACCTTGCCCGTGGCAAACAGAGAGGGAGGGCCCGGAAACTTCAGGAACCTTATCTGCCCTGCTTACCACCGGGCCCCAGTCACTCAGCAGACTTCCTCTCAAACAAGAGACATTCAGTTATTTGTGGAAGGAATGAGTGCATGAAGCAAAACTGGATGTCACAGCTCATTCTGAGCACGCGTCCCTGCCTCTGCCGCCTGGGCCTTCACACCCCACCTCCGCACTCCACGCCCCGCCGGGCCCACCTCCCGGAGCTTAGGGGCTCACTCCTCTGTCCGTTGCTTCTGGGTTTTCCTCTCACTGGAAAGCTCCTTCCATTATTTTCACCTAACACCTTCTCTCTCTTGAGATTTGTCTTTCAGTCTTTCCTCACCTCTCTCTCCCTCCACCATCTGGATTAGGCATTCCCCTTCTGTTCTCTGACAGTACCTTCTAGAACCCTTTGTCCTAGTAGTTATCACACTGTATTGTATTCTCAGCATATGTGAAGAAGTGTCTGCTTCTCCTGTTAAGTGATGAGAACTCTGAGCGCAATAATGCTGCCNGTGACTATTGTGAAAATCTCTGGTGATGATCTTAACTCACAGTTATTAAGTGCAGAGCACTGATTAGAAATGACTCAGTATACATTTCCCAAACTGCATTTTATACAAGTATGCAGATTAGCACGTTGGTAATCTCTCTGTCTAATTCCCTAGCGAGGAAGCTCCTCACACAAGGTGGTCCGGTTAAACGTATCAATTCTGCATATGCAAACCTCTACCTGAGCTCCCAGATGCCACGGGAAACGCTGGATGGAAAGGCATGGCCCGCCTACACCTCCTCTGGGCCATCAGTGACACACGGCCAGCCACGCCCGCCTCTCGCTTGTTCAGCCAGCGACAATGTGTGTGAGTGCAGAGCCCTTTATCCCCGCAGGCCCAGGAATCACTCAGCAACTGCTGGATTCCAGGTCACTAAACACCGCCCACTATGAGCCGTCAAGACCCAAACGGAAAGTGACAAGAATCCTGCAAAAAATGAGAATAGGTTATTTGTCGTAGATGCAACCTGTGTTAGCTCATTGCAGGTAACCTTGGACACAGGTGAAGCAAATACTGAGCGGTTAAGAGAAGAACTGTTGCCCCAGGAGAGAGGCGCTCCTGTGCGGCATAAGGGGAGGGGGGGAGGGGAAGGGGGGGCGCAGAGAAGCAGGAGCCGCCCACGGGCTAACCCAGCGCTCCAGCGCTTCTGCATTTTGGTGGCGCCATCATCACACCAACATAACGCCCATGCCTTTATGATCATGTCGCGATTATATTGTCTTAGGTCCGGCATGCTGAGCATGTCAAGGGCTAATGGTCCTAAATTAAAGGAACTGCCAATCGTCCCACAGGCATGACCTGCCCCGGTGATATGAAGCCAAGAGCCTTGAGGACGTCCCCCGGCCCCTAAAAGGCCCACTCTTCAGCTGGCTGATACCTACGTACGGATGGCGGTTTACTTCCTTTTCTTTATATGCTTGGACCCTGTTGAGGCTGAAGGCCCCCCGAGTGGACCTATGCTTTGGGTGAGGCCTCTGTCCTACTGTGTGAACGAGGGTCTGAGGGCAGCTTTGCAGAGACTGTCAGATGCTGCCTGATGCGGCCCGCCCGGCCCTCCTTTGTAGAAGGACTGTTTCCCCGACTGATTTCCACACACCACAGCCTATGAGGCGTAAGTGGGGTTTGTTCAGCGGGGGAGGGGGGGAGTGGGGAGACTGCATTTTGTGGGTGACTAAGTTCTTGGTGGCACTATGAAACCACCATCCAACCTGGAAGACAAGCTCAGGGCTTGTTGATATGCGACAAGGAATTGTTTTTTTTAAACTCATCTTTTTTAAGCTACTTTTGGGATTTTTATTGTTTGCGAATGAACACAATCTCTAACTAAAGCTGCAGGAAATACATATATCAGAAATGCTTTCCAAAATTGAAATTAGGACTCACAGTGTGATGTAATTTGACAATTGGATGGAATATTCCATGTTAAGACTCAGATCATCCAGGCTGAAAGGTTCCAGCAGATAGAAAAGAGAGTAAAAAGGAAGGGGCTATAGATTGGGTGGCTGAGGCGACGGACCAAGGACCATGGGTGCAGAGGGCGCAGCACAGAATGAGACGCTGGGGCTGTGAACACAGGGCACCCCGCTTTCTCACCAGGCTCTCTCTCCAGGCCAGGGCACAGCCACCTGTGAGCAGCCCTGTTCCCTGTACCACACACTGTGCCCATGTCTTAGGCCCTGAGGTGTTGATATGTAAACACCCCTTTTCCTCACCCATATCCAGAACCAGAACAATCGGTGGTGACAGATTGACGTCCTCATGCTGCCTTCATCCCTAATAAAGCCAGGGAAGACACAGCTCAGTGTGAGGAGAGGTGGGCTTACCCCACCCCTGGCCAAGGAGACCACCAGCAGCCTCCCCACAGCCCCAGTATTGCTCAGGGCGGGAAAAAGTGGGGTGCTGGTAGACACAAGCAATCCTGGGAGAAAGACTACATCTCCCAACATGGGGGTGTGAGTGAGTGGTCATGACCAAGGGTTCCTCCATGTGGAAGCATGAAACAAGGGGAAAGTCCACACTCACACACACACACACACACACACACACACACCACACATCACATATCACACATACACACCCATGCCATACACATACCACATACACCAGACACCACACATACATGCTCATCCCATACACACACACACACACACACACAAACACACACATCACCACACATCACACACACACACACACAAACCACACCATGCACCTGTGCACACACACATGTACACCACACGCACACTCACACCCACGCATGGCTGGGCATAAGCACTCAGGAATTCACGTGCAAGATAGGGTTCCTGCCAGCATATAGCATGTGCACGCGCACACACACACACACACACACACACACACACACAA
>NW_017734938.1:11795-13882 GCF_001890085.2 Hipposideros armiger
GGTTATACTTGCTAATCAGAAAGGTGACATCAGCCTGCGTAGTAGAAGTGTTTGGTCTGACGGGGAGATCAACAAAGACCTCCTCAAAGGACTTTGAGTTGTAATCTGGAGAACAAGAAGAAGCTACCCAAGCAAAATGGATAGGGGTGGGAGGAGAAAGTGCTCAGGCTGTGAGGGAGCCTATGGTGAAGGACATGATGGGGTTTTCAAGGTCATGAAAGGTCACTGCAGCTGAACACAGAGCAGGAGGTAGAGGTAATGGGGGATGAGACCACAGAAGTGGGGAGAGGCCATGTGGCCAAGGCTTAGCAAGCCGTATGGAAGATTCTGGATGGTGGCCAATGAAAACTTTCAGCAAAAGCTAACTTAAACAGGTTTGCTTTGTGAAAAGAACTCTGCTGCAATGCCGGGAACAAAGCCAATGCCAGGACAACCGTTAGAGGATGTTGCAGGAATCCAGGAGACAGATGAACAGAACCTGGACTAGTGAAGAGCCAAAGGAGGCAGAAGAAAGTAAACAGACTTGAATTAATGTAGAAGCCATGTGATAGACTCAGTTTCTTCCTCATGTTATTTTTCTTTGAGCGCTAGATCAATGGACAGAAAAATATCTAAGCTCCAGAATATGCTTTGGGTTTTTAATCATTGTTGATGGATGGGATTCATGCCACCATCTTTGTTGGTGAGAATTCAGCCACTAAAGGTTATGGACTGAATATCTGTGTAAATTCATAGGTTGAAACCCTGCCCTCCCCCCCCATGTGATGGCTTTAGGAGGCGGAGCCTCTGGGTGGTAATTTGGATTTGTTGAGGTTGCGAGGGTGCAGCCCTCATAAGAACCACCAGACAGCTTCCTTCCCCTCTGTTCTCAGTCACATGAAGACAGAGTGAGAAGTCGGCAGCCTGCAACCTGGGAGAGGGTCCTCAGCAGAACCCAGCCTGCTGCACCTGACCTTGGACTTCCAGCCTCCAGAACTATGAGGATCATATATCTATTGTTTATAAGCCATAGTATACTATGTTTGCTTTAGCCACCTGAACCAGCTAAGACACTGACCTAAAACCAAACTCTGCATGTCTCATCACTTTCCAAATTACATTCCTGCACACCACATAAGCAACTGCACACCACATAACATACACTCAGTAAAGCATCTCAGGCTGTACCAATACTGGGAAACNGCTGCAGCACTATGAATCATTTTTTTTTATTTCACTATTTTATAGTAAAAGACTGTGGTAGATTGTTTGTAAGGTGTCTGCCATAATCACAGCCCTGCGCCCACGCACGTGCCCAGTCCCCTCCCACATGGAGGCTGGCCCGGCCCACGTGACTAGCTTTGGAACAATAATAGACAGACAAAGGCAGACACTTGGAAAGTGCCTGTGCGTTGGGTCTTTCCATCTTGTGCTGCCAGCGATCTTTGTGTCATCATGTGAAGAACCCTGGACTGTCCTGAGGGAGCAGTTAAGAGCCTTCCTGGAACAGAAATGAGCCAACCAACGAAGCACCCCACACACACTTCACACCAGCCAGCCCACTGACCACCAGACAGGGGTGAGGCCTCCCCATTTTCTCTGGGCCGGGCTGGGCCTATGCAGAGCAGAATAACCTCTCAGCTTCCCCACAGTATTGTGAGAAAAAATTAATGTTTATTGTTTCTAACCAGTACATTTGGAGATGGTTTGTTATTTAGCAAAAACTAACTGATAAGAGTCACAGAGTAGAGTAATTGAGTTATGTCCATAAAATATATAATCAAACCAGAAAATTACTTTAGTGAAAGTAAACTGAATATTTTAAAAACTTAGAACAGAAATAGTCTTAGACATGAAATCTATGACTTATGTTTAAAAGCATCTATTGATTCAACAAATATTATTGAGCATCTACCCTATCTACCCAGCACATACTTATATATTCTATCATATAAAGTAGTTCAAATTAATACATCTAATTGCTTGAGACTCATCTTCCAGATCTCAGCTCTGAGTGAGAATTAAACACAGAGGGATGAAGAAGACAATCCATGAAAAAAGAAGTGAAATCCAATGAAAGTGCAGTCCAATTCTACACAAACGCAGTA
>NW_017734939.1:0-793 GCF_001890085.2 Hipposideros armiger
AGACTGTAGCTCTCCTATTACTCAAAGAAAGAAGGCAAATCCTACCAACACATACCAATCCCTGGGGCTTAGCAACCATTCACTGACCCACCTGCCTTTTCATGAACCATCCCATCCATTCTCCACTGGTTTATCATTAACCTTTTCCATCCTTCCATCTACGAATTTTTCCATCCATCTACCCATCATTCCTCATACCCCCATTCACCCACTCACCTGTCCATCCATTTGCCCATCCCCTACCTTTTCATCCACCCCTCCATCATTCTCCTGCCCACCCTCTTCTCCATCTATCAATATATCTACCGACTCCAACTATCTGCCCGTTATCCATCCACCCACCCATCCTCCCACCTACCCTCCCCATCCATCCTGTCATCCAGGCACTCACGATTCATCTATCCTCATGCTAGGTATCTTTTAGACACTGATGATACAGGGGAACGTTTTTGGATGGGGGAGACAGGGTAAGTGAAGTAAATAGAATTATTTTGCATCTAATAAGTAGTGTGAAGGAAATAAAACAGGAAGATGTGAGAGTAGGGGCTTCCCTGTTTTAGCTCCCATGATCAAGTAAAACTCCTCAGAGCTGAGTTTGAAGTGTAATGAAGAAGAAGGCATGCAAAGGTTAGTGGGAAGAGCGAGCAAGCAAGGAAGAGAATGTGGTCCAGGTCAAGGCCCTTAGGCGAGGATGGCCTTGGCATGTTCAAGGCAGGAAGAAGGCCTGGTAGCTGGGATGGCATGCATGAGAGATGCAGTAGGAGATGAGGCAGAGAGGATGGGAGCCAACATC
>NW_017734939.1:1419-2228 GCF_001890085.2 Hipposideros armiger
CTGTCGCCCTAGACCTCTCTTCCAGTCTCCACCTGACTTCTGCAAAGGCTATGCCTGTGGATCTCAGGGCCAGCGCCCTTTGTCTGCTGCCTGCTGGCCATCCATAGTGCCCCTCGACCCTGCTCCTCCTTTCTTCTGTGTTATTCAGTTTACCTAATGAGCCTAAGAAGTAGACAGTTCACCCAAAAGATCTTAAGTTGTAATTCTGATTTGATCGGGAAGGCTCAGAGGTCAGAAGCCATAAATGTGTTTTCTTTTCACCTTTCCCAAGCACCTCCTATGACAATGGGAAATCGGGGTGTTTAGCAGTGCCTGGGAATGGGCCAGGCCCCAAGCATGACCTTTGATTTGAATCGAGTCAACTCAGATCCATGGTAGATTAAAACCTTGGAATCAAGAATCATGAATACCCAAAGAACCAAGATTCTTGATTCTAAAAATCAAACTGTCCCCCAATTTCAGAGCCTTGGACTTAGGGAACTCTGCTGCTTTAGAGTCATACACTTTTCAGAACTAGAGCTAGACTGGTCCAGTCCTGTAGGAGTGAGGCACAGAGGGCCAAGGACCAGTGGCTTCTCTCCCTGGGGACCTCTCAAGCTGAGCTATTCCTCCCTTCTTCCCTCCCTTGTCCTCCTTCTCCTCCCTCTGCTCCACCTCCTCTCCCTCCCTGCTCTCAGGCCTCCCCTCCCACACTCCCTCACTCCCTCACTCCCTCACTGTCCTCGCTGAGCATCCCCCAGCCAGTTATCCAGCAGGACAAGTGACCGGGCAGCTGCATGTCAGGGGTCGGGAGGCAGGCTGGGCTGATG
>NW_017734940.1:0-865 GCF_001890085.2 Hipposideros armiger
AAGTTTATTTCTAAGTCCAGTGCAGATTGGGTGGTGGATTAAATTCCCCATCTAATTTACAAATTTGCATTTGGATTTGTACTATATTGGCATAGTATCTAACAGAAGTTGAATCCTCTATAGTAAAAAAAAAAAATTCTATGACAATCTTTCAAACTAATGCTATTCTCTAAAACTTTTGAACACCTGACTAGAAAGGGTCTTAATTTTTTCATTTGTTTTGTAACCCAATATCATATTAAGTTTGGAATAACATCTGAAGTTTATCAAGCATAAAAGTAAACAAAATAAAAATAAAATGTCTTACAATTCTATTTAATTTTTTCTCCTTTTTTTCTCAACCAACATACATATTTAACTTGATCACTTTACCTCTGGAACAATCTTACCCATATGACATTTAGGATCTACTCAGCAAAGAATTGTTTATTCAGTAAATAATTCATGGAGTGCCTATTAGATGAGGAACATGACCTGCCCTCCTTCAGGTAGAGTGACGATCATGAAAAATAAATCAATGGACATCTACTTGTGAGGAAGAATTTTACAGCTAGAGTGATCACACAACCAAGTTTGCTTCATAAAGTCAGTTTATGTCAATAGTCCTAAAGTATTTATGAATATCACCCCATTTCATTGCTAAAATTGTTCCAGTTTGGAAGGTTAATTATATGGACATAGTAGAGAGTGCAAAAAAGATGGGAACTGGAGTCAGACAAATTCTAGATTAAATCATGATTTTTTTGTTTATGTTTTGTGACATTGGGCCTCATTTTCCTCACCTAGTAAATGGGGACATTACCAGATTATTTTATAAATGGCAAGATTGCTGTGAGGATAAAGTGAAGGGTTTGTGAAATACTTT
>NW_017734940.1:4380-5255 GCF_001890085.2 Hipposideros armiger
AAGGTAATTGTGAAGAACAAAATTGTTCATCTGTGCTGGCTGTGCAGCTGCCTTTTGGATTTAGCATTTGATCCCCAGTGACTGATGAAGTTACAACTATACAAGTGTTCTTCTCTATTTTTATTTTAAAAATCATGTTTTAAAAACTTGTTTTGACTTTTTCATCCTTCCTAACAAAATTACATATGAATAGCCAAAAACTCAATAGAAGATATGTAAGTCTTACGGCATTTAAATGAATTACAAAATAATTTGATGCTGAAAATAATCCTTACTAATTTTCATTGAATATTTAAATTACTTTGTGCCTCCAGTTTAGTTGTAAATGTCTGCCTTGTGAACACATAGTTAAGAACCTCTGTATATTAGGAAAATATTTTGTATTTAGTTAAGTTATATTGATTGCAAAATTTTGACAGAATTTGACACTTCATTAAACACAAAGAAATAATATAATCAGTTATAAAATGTAAGTCTTTAAGTTTTATATTTGTTAGTGTGGCTGAGTGTGTAAAAATGCATTCCCTTTTTCTATGTTGAGTCTGTATCTAATATTCTGGATAACCTGTCAGAGTATCTATTATGTATCAATGGAGTTCAATTGACTAGAGTTAAATTTTGCACCTTATTCCATTACTTCAAGTGATTCTTGATGTAAAATATTTCCATTACTAAAGACATTTTTTTATTTTTCTTCTTTAGAATAGAACTATTTGAGGGACAGCATAACCTATAGATATTAAAATGGGTAACTTATAGAGGTTTTCTGTTTTACTCAGATTTTTCCTTCGATAGAAAAAGTACTTTTGCACATGACTCATGAGGTACAGACCCTCATAAGTAAGTTGTCCTTGAGATATTGAAATATTTTCTGA
>NW_017734941.1:0-4091 GCF_001890085.2 Hipposideros armiger
CTCCTGGGCCCATTGCAACCTGGGTTTTATAATAACTTTAAAATGACAACATGAATGTTACTGCAAAAAGGGCTGAGCCCAGAAAACAAAACACAACTATATACAGTTTACTGGACGGCATAAACAAACACACATGCATGTTCACAGAGGCCTTCCGCAGACACGGCCAAGCCCACGGCCCTGGGCTGGCCGGACTCACTGGGTCCCACCTGGGTTGTGACCTTCTCTAGTCCCTGCTGCTCTCCTTCTGAGCGATTGTTTCTTTCCACCTGTGCGTCCTCACTAACTACTGAAGGTGAAATGCAAGTGTGTGTGTGTGTGTGTGTGTGTGTGTGTGTGTGTATGTATGTATGCACTTACGCTAAGGTTGGATTTTATTTATTATTATAATTTTTTTTTTTTTAGCTGAGCCATCCTGCCACCTGTTGGCAGCTCAGCGGCAGCTCAGCTCAGGCCGGGACTTGAACCGCTGTTGCTCAGAGCTCACACTCTTGAGCGAGCTCTTAACCAACTGAGCCACTTGGCCGGCCCAAGGTTGGATGTTAAATGCAGGACCTTGTAAGTCACATTTCGAAGCCATCGCACAGCTGTCTGTGTCTCTGGATCCTTGCAACACCTGGGTCAGTGCACACACTTTGCTCTGTGTAAAAATGCCCTGGGACACATGGTGACGGTTCACTGGCTGAGCCCAGAGGCTCTGATTTCCAAGCCATACCCAGCGCCCTGCCTGACAGGAAGCACCCTGCTGGCTCCGACACGAGCCGTCACCTAAGGGCCAGCTTTGCAGAACCGCCCCTACACTGGAGCCTGGTGGTCCAGAGAGCTTTTAAGCCATAATTCTTTAAGAAAGATGAGAGAACTGTATTAGTGTGGGAGCGAAGGTTCTTCAAGTGCTTCCTTGGCTCCACAGAATCTAATAGTGTTGAAGTGCTCATCTCTGTTTCACAGAGGAGACAGTCACCTGCTGAGGTCACACAGCTCGTGAACACTAGGGTTAGGGGTTAGAGGTTAGGGGGCTAGTGTTAGGGTGTAGGGGTTAAGGCTACAGGTTAGGGCTACGGGTTAGGGTTTAGGGGTTTGGGTTTAGGGGTTAGACTTAGGGTTAGGGGTTAGGGTTTGGGGGCTAGTGTTAGGGTTTACGGTTAGGGTTTAGGGGTTAGGGTTANTGAGCTGTTTAGCCACCAAGATACATGGGATGCAAAATGGAGGGCGTGACTTTCACAGGTCAAAGGTGACGACAAGATGGGCCTGCCAGGAGCCTGGTGACTGATGATGGTCCAGGCCCACACGTGTGGGCCATGTGCTTACTAAATAAGCACAATTTCAGTGCTTTTAGCTGACAAACAGCAATTTGGGCATTTCCAGGAACTAATTTATGTGTAACGCGATGCTTTGAAAAACATGCAAATTTAGAGTAAAACTTATCAGATTGCTTTATCTTAATTAGAATTGATGTTGAAATAATAATTTCATTTTTCCAAGTTTAATGTGTGCATATGCTTTAATTCTATTTTCCCCCCAAGCGAATTGTTGATGAATATAAGGAGCCAGCAATCAAATTGATATAAGTTGGATGAATTTCAAAGTAGCAGAAAGCATGGAGAATAAAAAAATATTGTGAGGTATTTTTCCTAAGCCTTCAAATTTTTATCCACAGCAAGAAACAAAAATATTTAAGTTCTGAAACCAGCTCATCATTACACTGCTGTATTTTATGAGTTTCGTATTCAAGAGGTTTCTTCCCACTCTGTAAATTGGATGCGCTTTCCATTTTCTGGTTTTTCAGTTAAGATGGAAATCACACCTAACATTTTTAATAATAGAAAGTTTATCACTGTCTGCTTATTTTTTGGCACTTTTTTTCCATAGAGAAAATAAGTGCCTGTTAAATTTTGTATGTGTTTATGTTATGCTAGGAATTTGGTAAAAATTAACATCATACTATAACACTTGTGCTAAAACATGACTCTCACAGATCCATGGCACCTGTAACTTGTGAATATAGTTTGTGCTTGTAAGATGGCTGCGTATCCATGGACACCCATTCCTGTGGTCACCGGGGCTGAGCTGCTGCGAAAGGTCTGTGCAATGGGCCAGGAGACGGTCATGTGAAAACCTCTCACTCTCCCTAGAAGTTCGGGTTTATTGGACATGCAGAAGGCTGTATTTCAAAAAGTGTGTGCCCCTCGCAGCCAGCCTACCATATCTGATGGCCTTTGAGGACACAGCGGGTAGGTGGGCAGTGTCTGCCTCCCCTGGGCCCTCCTGCTCCGGGCTGCACCTGCTCAGCTGAGGTGCAAGTCACGAAACCTACGGGCTTTTCAGATCTAAATTAGTCCGTGGCTCAGCACAAATGGAAAGGTGATGCACAGGAAACGTTCACAGTGCGTTACCTGGCTGCCCCACCAACCAGAAGCTGGCCTCTCATCTCTGTTATGTTCTGCTCATGTCACTTCCTGGGTTTGTGGGAAACACTGAATTCCTCCTTGGGGCGTAAAGACTGTGAGAGGGGATGAACGCTCGCTCCTGGGGAGCAAGGTGGACCCTCGCGTCCAGCTGGGTGTGGAGCTGGGGGCCAAGGCTGGGTGGAGAGGGTCCCAGGTCAGAGAGACCCGGAGACACACACTGGGCTGGGCACCCAGCTGGACTCGGGGGACCTCATCCGGGGGTCCTGGTACATGTCCCTGCAGGAAAGTTTTTGTGGTGAGAAATTGCTGTGGTGTTTCAATTGCTGTGAGTTTTGTGACTTTAAGCATTTAGAGGTTTGATGCCCCTATTTCTTCTTCGCCCACCAGGCGTGACATTTAGTCGTTGCCCCGCCCCAGGGACAGTGACCAGCAGGTGTTATGCCACTCCAGAGGGCCTTGCCCACCACCATGTGTGCTGTCACCTATGTTGCCTCACTCGCTGGGAGTGTTACCAGGGACCAAAGGTGACACTGCGGGGAAAGCCCATCCCTGGAGGGTGTCAGCCTATCACAACTTTAATATGTAAGGTGCTTTACAGTTCATAGTGCTCTGGAGGGCCCAGCATCTTCCGGGGCCTGAGTGAGCCCCTAACTCCATGTATTGCTCTCTTTTCTGGTCCCCAAGTCCTCCTAGAGTGCCTGCATGTCCCATAGGAAAGCCCCTGGTGTGCCCCTGTATCCTCTCCCTGCCCGTGCTGGGGCCCCGCCCGCCCTGTGCCCCACAGCCCAGGAGCTCAGGGAAAGGCCTGGACTGTCAGTGATGCCCCCTCATGCCTCTGACCGCCCAGTGGGATATGGATGGAGGACAAGGAGGGGGCACGCGTAAACTGAAAACCACCGCTGACATTCAGTGACCACACCAGATCTTTCTGCATGGTTTAGTCCCATCCACGGCCATGCATGGACATGGTGGACTCTCAGGTTTCTTTCTGACCTGTGGACATTCACAGGACAGGTTAACCGAGGTGTGTTAGAGACAGGATCTGAGGCTGCCCACCTCGGGTCGGGCATAGTGGGCACCTGAGTTGACATGGCCTGTCCCCAGTTTCCTGAGGGCCGTGAGCCCTTTTACCTCCAGCTCCTCCGTGTGACCTCTGGCTCGGGGGTTCGGTGGCCAGGTACGTGAGGACGTCCTTGGTCACCAGAGCAAGGGAGCAGGCGGCTGTGATGATGAGAGAACAACCCAGAACCTCTGGTTGTGACTCATAGAAAAATAACTCTTTTAAGTCCTTGAAATGCTATGAATTGATAAAGTGCCAGGATTCTAAAGGTCACAATTAGAAGTGCCTTGTAATTTTTGCATTCTCCATTTGTTTCTGGCTGGGAGATCCAAGAAATCAGCCTCAAAGTACTTAATTGTCTGTTTTTTCCTTCTCACAACAGCATTTGCATTATCTGTACAATCACAAAAGGGGACTCTTTAAAAGGTCCATTTTTAATCTGGAAATGAGATTATTATGTGATCTTTACATTGTGGAAAAAGCAAACATGTGAAGGATGGGAATTCGTGAAATCTGGTAACGTGGAATACCGCGGAGCTGCGCTTTTCTGCCCAGGGAGCTGTGCTCAGATTCCACGGCCTGCCTCCTCCCCGTGGCGGGCCCACTTCGTACTGGCCTGAACT
>NW_017734941.1:6416-7547 GCF_001890085.2 Hipposideros armiger
GCTCCCAAGTACACCCCCCTCCCCCGCCGAGCACTGGCCACATGCAGCCGGGCGTCATGCTTCTGATTTTTTAACATAAAGACAAAAACAAAATGGCACAAAGTGTTATAGTTTTTTGTAGTTTCGCTTCATCATTTTTATATTTGTCCAATGTGCTATGAGAAGCGGAATTGCTTTTGTCAGCCTTCAGCTGCCCAAGCAGAAGCCATGTGTCAGAGCCTGGAGGTCTGCGTGTGCGGTTCAGACTGGCGCTGCCTGTGGCTGTTAGCCCGGTCAGAAACGGGGGGCGACACAGAAAGGGGACTTCTGAGAGTGTCTGCGCCATCTTGCTTCTTTTGTTTAAAGTCATTCTTATCTGTTGGCAAACGCGGGATCCCCACGGAGCTCTTCTGGGTCGTTCTCCGAGTCTTAATAAGACTGTTATATTTACGGTAATAAAAGTGTTGTTTTTATAAGGCGTATTACTCAGATATTTTACTACTTGAGAAAGTACTGCCTTGATTTCAAGCCCCCTGGTGAGTTAACATGGTTTTCCTGGAATCATCTGTATGGTTTCTGTTTCCATTTTACTGTGATGTCTATATAAGGTTATAGTCAAAATAATCTGTGGTCAGCTGTGGTCGGTATATTAGGATTTACAAAAAGAGCGAGGAGTCTGTTTTAACTGTCTGTGTGGTAAAAAGATACGTGATAACCCGTGACATTGCCTAAGGATATCCTCACTGCACTGAATAGAAATAATGTTATTTCCATTTGATGAGAACTGAACATCTGCCTTTGGACCCTTTATTATGTTATCTTTAATTTTATTCCAAAATGGGCCAAATCCTGCACAACTTCACTACCCAGCTTATTGACTGTAGGTTGGAGTGTCACCCGCTCAGTTTCCCTGAGAAAACTTGAGTGTCTCGGAGAATGACCCGGGAACCCTAGGAAGTGATCACACCAGGACAGTCGGGAGAACCCACGTGCGCCCTAGCGAGACAGGCTCCCTCTGCAGGCTGTCGCCACACAGGACAGCCCGGGGCACGTTCCGCACAGAGGCATCTGGACCCGTCCCCGGCTGATTTTGCCTTGGTCCAGACTTTAAATGAAGAGCAGTCAGTCCTCCAGCATTGGTATATCTGCACG
>NW_017734942.1:0-2712 GCF_001890085.2 Hipposideros armiger
ACAGCAGAGCGTGAGACTTCCTGTTGCTATATTTCCTCCACAACACTCAGTATGGTCTCCCCACATCCACTCTGGGATGTCGTTTTAAACTGCATTTCCCTAATGATGAATGAAATCGAGTACCTTTTCGTGTTTATTAGCCCTTTGGGCATTTTCTTTTGTGAAATGCCCATTCAAGTCCCTTGACCATTTTTTTCTATGTATTTCTCTATTTCTTATTTATTGGTAGAAAAAAATTAAAAACGATGCTGGATTTGAGTCCTCTGTCAAATGTATCCAAACATGTCTTCTGTCCCTGTTACACATTTGCTTTCTTAATGGCATCATTTGATGAATAGAAGTTCTCAGTTTTAATAGAGTCTAGCGATAATTGCTTTCTTGTATGATTAGCACTGTCTAGGACTTGTTGAAGAAAATTTTGCCAACCTTGAGGTCACGAAGATGTTCTCCCGTTTTGCTGTAAACGTTCCATTATTTCACCTTGTACATTTAGAGCCGCCGTCCATCTGGAATGACTGTGTACGGTGTGAAGAAGGGTTTAAGATTCATTTTCTCCATACGGATTTCCAGTCGTCCCAGCGTCATTTCTAGTTGGGGAGGGTGATGGGGGGCGGGGATGTGTTCATAGAGACATAGGGTTCCAGGAGCAGGGTGGTGACATCTCCTGTTCCCTAATTAGCAGGGCAGTCACCTGGGTCTGTCTGTCCCGTGACGTCTGTCTCGTAGACCCTGGGACGTAAGGTTTGTCCTCAGACTCATCCTTGTCAGAACCCCACACGAGAGGCTGTTCTCAAGTAGAAACTGCCACTGCTCCTCCCACATTGGAGAGGCCTGAGTGCCCACAGCTCTGGGTGGATGACACCCCTTTCTGGACAACATATGGCTTTTACTCACTCATTTACTCATTTCTTTTTTTCTTCACCCATTTCTCCTCCCCTGCCCCCTCCCTGCCTCCCTCTCCCCTTTCCTTCCATGGACACCCCGTGTAAAATCCCAGCCTCCCAAGCCCAATTTCCTTCTTTATTCTTAGCATTTGGAACCATCTGACACTATACATATTTTCCATACATGTGTATTTTACTTAGTCTTTACTGAGGCTTAATTTATATACAGTAAAATGTACAGTTTGATAAGTTTTGACAAATGTATACACCCGTGTTACCACCTTCCCAAATAAGATATACATTTTCATCACCCTGGAAAGCACCCTGTGCCCCTTCCAGCCAATTCTCCCTCCAAAGGCGACCACTGTTCTGCTTTCTATCACCGTAGATTAATTTTGCCTGTGCTCGAACGTTGTGTAAGTGGAATCCTACAGTAACGCTATATATTTTACCTATTTACCCTGTTTACTTCTGTCTCCCCAACTACAATATAAGCACTGTAGGCACAGCTTTTCGTTTGTCTTGTTCATTGCCGAATTCCCAGCTTCTAGAACAGTGCCTGGCACATACCTGGCAACAGACTTGTGGAAAAAGTGAATAAATGTATGAATGGAGCTGCCCTTTCACTCGCCCATTTGCTCGCATGTTTTCCCCTCTAACAGGAGTCAGACTGCGTCCTGCCTCCACCACCTATCTGCTCTCTGAACTAGGACACAGTTTCTTCATTTGTAAAACGAGGATGTGAATGGTTCCTATCTCCTAGGGTAGCATCAAAGGAATAATATATATATATATATATATATATATATATAACAATTTAGTAAGCTTTCATTAAATGCTAATGATTATAATTAATCGATTAACCAACTTCTTGTTAATATAACCTTAGAGGTCATCTAGGTCATCATTCATTTATTTGTTCAACAAATAATTATTGAGGACCTACCTGGTGACATACACGGGTGTTATACACTGGTGAATAAAGCTAAGTCCCTTCTTCATGGGGCTGGCATTTTGGTGGGAGAGTATATTATATAGTTGGGGTATAGGCTACGCTAGTAGAACAAATAAACCAACAAGACAGTGGCTTACACAAGTTGAAGTTTTTTGTTTACTGATTTTTTTTTTAAAGTAACACTAGGAGGTAAGTGGTTCAGCCCTGCTAGGGCTGCCATTCTCAATACATGGCTTCTACCTCTGAGTTCAATATGGCTGCTGCAGCTCCTGCCATCTCATCTGCAACCCAGAGAGCAGGAAGTGGAAAGTGCAAGAGAAGTGTCTGTCCTTTCCTTTGAAGGCATGGCCTAGAAGGGTCTGATATCACTTTTACACACATACCACTGACTAGAACTTACTCATGTGACCACACCTAGCCCCAAGGAGGTCTGGAAAATAGAATCTCCAGCTGACATGTCTAAGATCTTGGGCACTAGAAGTTTGGGGCACAGACTCCATATCTCCCAGGTGAGCCAGGCCCCTATGGGGTCGCTTGGGGGCATCTCAAAGCTAGGATAGCCAGATTTAACAAATAGAAATACAGGACAACAAGACAATTTGAATTTCAGGTAAACAGCAATATTTGGGACATATTTATACTTAAAAGCTGTTTGTTGTTTATTTGAAATACTATATTTTATCCATCATTCCTAGTCAAAGGTCTTCCTTGGGTAGGACCCAACCAGCCTTCCCAGGGTCTCCCAGTCCATTCTCCAAAGCCACGTGGGACAGATGGCCACTGCACAGGGCTTAACTGTGCACCTAGTGGATGCTAAATGCTGCAGGAGGATGCGGGAACACACAGGTGACGGAGCGCCTGCCCCAACCCCCG
>NW_017734943.1:0-2711 GCF_001890085.2 Hipposideros armiger
CCACAGAAATTAGCTCCAGATGGACCACAGACCTAACCGTGAAACGCAAAACTATAAACCTCCTAGAAGATAATACAGGAGAACATCTAGATGACCTTGGGTATGGCAATGACTTTGTAGGTACAACACCAAAGGCAAAATCCATGAAAGAAATAACTGATAAGCTGTGTTTCGTTAAATTTAAAACTTCTGCTCTGCCAAAGACTATGTCAAGAGAATTGGGAGGCAGGCACAAAAATCGGAAAAAATATTTGCAAAGGCACGTCTGATAAATGACTGTTATCCAAATTATACAAAGAATCCTTAAAACTCAACAATAAAACATAAACAATGTGGTTAAAAAATGTGCCAAAGACCTGAACAGACACCTCACCAAAGAAGACAAACAGGTGGCCAAACCAGCACATGAGAAGATGCCCCCCACATATCACTAATTAAATTAAAACAGCCAGACGCCACCACACATGTGCAAGGTGCTCCCCTTCCCTGTGCTCCCCGACACCCGTCTTCCCCAAAGACCTGCGTCACCCCTACAGCTTCTGCCGTCTATACCACAGGCTTTTGGAAGCCGGTTCATCCCCTTTCTGAATTGTAAAATCTTTGAAAAAGAGATGGTGTCTGACTCATCCTTTACTCCTGACATTATCAATGAAACTATCAGCTCCCCAGTCCAAGGGGTGTCACTTGAAAAAGTATATTTAATATTATATCATTTTAAAATTTGCAAAAGTTAAAAATATACACGGTTTCCTAATAATAGCTACAAAACATGCCATTTGAGCAAGCTTTCTGGCTGGTAGGAATACAAAAAAACGGGCAGCGAGGCGGCTATCAGGTTCTCCCAGAAGACTCCTTTTTGAATTTCTCCATTTGGGACATTTATTTTAAAATGTTCAGAAACACTGCTTTTTCCCTTAAACAGTAGGCATCACATCTTGCGTTAGTAGGAGCCACTAGGGATGTGATGGATAGAGTTTCTTACCTGGGGAAAAACACAAACTTTAAAACAGAGAAAATAAGTTCTGCACGTAGCAAGACGTGTTTTTGCTAGGGGAAAAAAATGTTCACTTTGAAGATGTAATAATAGAGTTTTTCTCTAATACTGTAGAATTGTAAGAAATTTTCTGATATTTAAAAATGATGGCAGGTGTCCTATTCATTCTACCAGAAATCCCTAATTGATGAGAATAGCATCCGGCCTCTCAGAACAGGAAAGGACTTGAGACACCCCACAACTCCCCACTGGGTCCCCAGCCTCCCTGTGCAAGAGAACAATGAGGCTGAGAGAAAAGGTCGTGTTAAGGGTTCAGCCCTGGGCAGCTCTGAGACGGACACATCTCTCCATCCGGTCAGCCGTCCTTCCAGAGCCCCCAACCTGCCACTTTCGCTTCTACTGAGATGACAAAATTCATCCCAAGCGTGGTTCTTACACGCTCAGAGCTGTGGAATTGCCACGCTTCACTCTGTCTCCACTCACACGCACACAATACAGCCTTCTCTGGCACACACGCCACATGCAGACGACCGCCCTCGTCAGGCCGCATTTCCTCTCAGTCCTGGAACAGGCGGCACCGCCTGTGGCCCGAGGCCAGCGCTGCGCCTTGACGCCGCTGCCCCGGGACCCGCCGCTTCAGCCGCACCGCCCCGTCCTGCCTCCTGGAGCGGCCCAGGGTGCCGAGAGCCCGGCCAGGCCCGACCCCCAGGAGGGCTCGCCTGCAACTTGGGGGCTCGCTTGTGCAGGGGAGGGGGGGCTCTGCTTCCCTGCAGGCCTTTCCCGGGATTCCTGGGTCTACCTGCAAAGGTGACCACCGCGCTTTGTTCTCGGGGACAGTGCATGGACGCCTGAATATGAAAGGTAAGTTCAAAATAGCAAGAAGACGTTATTTTTTTCAGGGCATTCAGAGCCTCTTGGGTTTTGCTTTTTAGAAAGGAAAAAGTGTTCCACTGGGAGACTCAACGCACCTCTGAAAACAGAACTTGCCACCAGATCTGCATGGCTGACATTCCACAGAAGTGCGCACCAGCACCAGCCGCCAAACCCTCACCGGCAGGACGGACACAGGCTCCTCCCTGAGGAATCCCAGTCATCTTAGCTTGGAGCCGATTGGCCAAGTGCGGTCCCATTTTCCCAGGTGAGGAGTTCATTGATAACTATGTTTAAAGTGTGCATTTTTCTGAAGTGACTTCCTTTTCCTCTTTACCACTACAATTAGGTAATTATCAAGTGCTGGATAAAAAATGGTGCATGAAAACATAAACTTCATTCTAAACCTGTGGTTCTGGGCCACTCTCTTACACCATGTACAAAAATAAAGTCAAAATGGGTTAAAGGCTTAAATGTAAGGCCTGAAACCATAAAACTCCTAAAAGAAAACAGGTAGTAAACTGACATGTCTGAGTAATATCGTTTTGGAGACATTCCTTTGAGCAAGGAAAACAAAAGAACAAATAAACAAATGGTACTACACCAAACTAACAAGCTTCTACACAGAGAAGGAAACTTTCAACAAAAGATGACCTATTGAATGGGAGAAGATATTTGGAAATCATATATCTGCTAAGGGGTTAATATCCAAAAAATATAAGGAACTCATACAACTCAAAAACAAATCTGATCAAAAAATGGGCAAAGGACATGAAGAGACGTTTCTCCAAAGAGGACATATAGATAGGCCATAGACATACAAACAGATGTTCAACCTCACTAATCA
>NW_017734944.1:0-3538 GCF_001890085.2 Hipposideros armiger
TTAGGGAACACGAATGAAGGCTCCGATTTATGTTTACAAGGACCCTGCAAACTTCCCCAGCCCTCTGGGCATTATGGGAGAATGACCTGGAAAATCAAATGTGGAGAAGTGTCCCAAATATAGGAGTCATGTTTGAGGCAGAGTATAATAGAACCTATTAGCTTGAGAACTTGGTCTGGAAAGCTTACTGAAAGAGACAGATCATTCCACATTCTCTCCAGACTGAAAATATTGGGGGGTAATAGACCTTCCCTGACGCCGCAGACCTATGTACCTCATGTCAGGATCACAGCCTACCTCTGGCAAGGCCAAATTTAATGCAGGTGATAAAAGCAATTGTTTTTTGTTTTGTTTTGTTTTTTACTGGGCAGTTCTGATGAACTCTGATTTCTCGAGCCAGCCACAGACTTATCTGTACCAGTCCCTCGTTGCTGGAAAGGGTGCAAGGCAGAGGAGCTAATGATAAAGAGATATGAAGTTTAAATTGTGGACTGTGTCATTACCGCACAGCTCAGCAGATGACTGTCCAGCCACAGAGGCCCCTGTGACCAGCCTCCACGCCCCACCCCCACCCTGCCACCATACACACACACACCTTAATATGCTCAATTCACCCTCAATGGAGATGCCAGGAAAGCAAGCACCATTGCATTATGAAACTTGACCTTATACGTCTTTGCTATTTAAAATGAGTGATAAGAAGAATCCTTTAACTTTATATGTTAGGTATTATCGTAATTGTTATTGTTATTGAGCACTGATAGGTTCAATAATACAATGAGTTGCTGGGATTTAGTGGGTGCTCGCTCCATGCCTGGCACTATGCTAAGAGCCTTGTTCACATGCACTATCCCTTTTATCCCCAGAGCAAGCTGACAGGACGGGGTAGGTACAATTCTCTGTGAAGGACCAGACAGGAAACATTTTAGGTTTTGCAGGCCACATGGTCTCTGTCGCAAGTACTCAGCTCTGCCATGTAGATAGCTTGAAAGCAATAGTAGACAATACGTAAACGAGTAAGTACAGCTGTAGTTCAATAAAACTGTACTTACAAAACCAGGCACCAGCCAGGTTTGGCCTGTGGGCCACTGTGACAGCAGTGTTATCCCAAAGATGGAATTCAGTTTCCACAGGTGGGAGACATGTGCTTTTCTCTCTCCTATGTCCTCCCTCCTTCTAGCTTTTCCACTCTGGTTCTAGTTCTGGAGGCTAAAGATAGAATAACAAACGTTTAGTCATATAACTAACCAGGCTGAGTTGGCTGTTCTCTCTCAACAAAAGGGACAGCAATCATGTTCATGAAAATCCTGCACCCGTAACAGCTGTGAGGATGCCACCCACCAGATTTCCATGGGTCACCTCACACAATCTAACACCTTGTCTGCAAGCTCAGCGTAGGCTCTGGCAGACCCCACTGATGAGATAATCGATCCCAAGCTGACCTCAGAAGCCTCTGTGGGTCTTTGTGAATCTCAGCGCCATCCTCTGTGCAACCCCCAGATGGAGGGTCTTTCTCATAATACATGGCCTCTTTGTCCACGCTGGGGTGGCCCCTGGCAAGCCTGAAGCCCCAATCTTAGCGCTCCTCTGTGCCCCAACTCTGGGGCCTGTAACCTGGATGATGTCTATCTCCATGCCCCTTGGGAACCAGGAATTTGACAAGGCATGCTCTGCCCCTCTGAGCCACAGACCCTGCCACCTACCTCAATAGTCTTTCTCCAACTAAAGTCATCTAGTGGCTCAACAGTCACAGGGAAATAAAGTATCTGTCTCTCCTTCTTGATGATGCCATAAACCTAAGGAACAGTTTATGATCTTAGGCCAGGGTTTCTCAATCTCTGCACTATTGAAATTTGGGCCAGGTTACTCGTGAGATGTGGGGGGGGCAGGATACTTTATGTTGGAGGATATTTAACAACATCCTGGCCTCTACTCACTAGATGCCCATAGCAACCCCCAGGTGTGACGATCGAAAATGTCTCCAGACATTGCCAAATGTCCCCTGGGTGACAAAACAACCTCTGGCTAAGAATCACTGTCTTAGGCTGAGGGGCGACCATTGCCTCTGCTCTCAGCTGGAGGTTCTAATTCCCAATTCCAGAAAACTAGGAAAGATCGTGGGCAAGATCTCACAACACCTTTTGGGGCAGAATAAGCATAATTGTCCCCAGTTTACATGTGAGAAAGCTGAGGCCTGAGTCCCACAGCTCATGAGCAACAGGGCCTGGATTTCGACCCAAGCCTGTCTGACGCCAAAGCTTATATGTAGTTTGAAACTACTCATGATCTGATCATGAAAGGAGCATTGTGAAGGTTTTCCTGGAAAAGGGAAGCGTTTGCCATGATTTGCATCAGTAACAAGAAAACTAGGGATTGTACCTGCCCTTCCCTCAGAGCGCGCCATCTAATCCTGACAGCAGCACTTGCAGGTCAATGTTATTCTCCTCGTTTTACAGAGGAAGAAACTGAGGCTCAGCCAGTCCAACAGATGGCGTGAAATCAGCATANCTTCACCCACTGTCTGTCTTAACTGCCCACAGTATTAAAGCCAATTATATGTTTTCTGCTCTTTATAGAATCTATTTAAAGGAATTTTATAATCACTGACCGGAATGTTCAAAGTAATTCAGGTGACCCCTTTATATTTTTCTCTTAACAATACTAATTCATTTCATCTCTGGGGGACCTGGGATCGGTCCCCATCCCCCACCTCCACCCCAACTCCAACCCCCGTCCCAACCATGAATCACAGGGACCTTGGTAAGTAGCGTCCTTAATTTCTGAAGCGTTTCCATTTTATCAAACCATTATTTAATTAACAAAAGACACAATGAAGGTGCACTGAACTACACTTTAAAACTGTTTATTCCAAAAATAGGCCATATGCTAGTTTTCTTTCAACTCATCGGAGCATGTTTATTCCAGTGACTAACAAGCTTTCTGATTCTGTCAGCAAAAAAAATTATGTTTAACAGTGGAGCTCCCTTTGTGTTTGTTACCGTCCACGTGTGAACTTGCACCCCCAAAGGACATCTTTTCATGGTCCAAACAGCTATGGAGATCACTTGGTGGAATAATGTATGGCAGCTGTTCCAGAGCTGTCCACACAGGCTTCGTTTCTTCGTGCAGAACAAGTGGTTTCACCTGTTCTGAAGTAACACAAGCCTCTCAGGTTTTCTGGAAGAAGCACGGCCATTTCTAAACCAGCAGCAACACCTGGTCCGGCTTCCCTCCCAGGTGTGGCCATCAGCACTGCCTGCGTGTGTCTGCGGTGAAGCCGCTTCAGGCAGATGCTTCAGGCAGACAACGCCACCCCTCCCCACACTGTCGGTTAAGTCGATAGAGTACTAGGGTCTGAGGCGGGAAAAGGCTGGTGGGCCAAGCTCTAGGCTAAAGGATTTGAATCAATTCTTGGAGACAGCCATTTTGAAAGTTTTTCATCTAAGGAAGAAAATACCCAAGTTGCTTTGAGTGAACGTGTGGCCCCAGGTCAGCTGGGTCCTCATTGTTTTAGAGAGTCAAATGAGCTTCCTTGAAC
>NW_017731721.1:0-4915 GCF_001890085.2 Hipposideros armiger
CCTCTTGCTTAAGGGTCTCTCTAGGGACTCCCCTCACTCTCCAGTGTCTAGCTGAGATCAAGTCCCTCTGGCCGTTGTCATTTGGGAGGCAGAGCCAACAAGGTTTCCATATGGACAGAAAGACTATAGGGCTATTTCATTGCTCAGAAGTTCCACCCCTGCATCTTCTAAAGGAAGGACAAAGTTGAGGGAAGCCCACAGAATTGCAGCCCTAGCTGTGCTGGAACGGATGCCATTCAGGCATCCTCCAGTGAGATCTGTTTTTGGCTTAGACAGCCCAGGCGAAGGCAAATCTCTTTTTCATTCAAATCCACCTTCTTCTAAAACTATCCACTCTGGGAACCTGTGAGTGTACAAGCCATGAATAGAGATCATATCCTCATTTATCATCTTCCTGAGTTACCTATTAAGGAGGGAGGGGTGACCACTTTACCTTCTCCTGGTCTAGCCTAACCTTATAACTGTCCATTTTACTAGGTATTCTGGGTGTTCTTTAATCTCATCTCTCCTCCTTCTTCTCTCTCTCTCTCTCTCTCTCTCTCTCTCTCTCTCTCTCTCTCTCTCTCTCGCTTTTACCATCCCTGTGATGCACAAAAGATGGTTCAAGTTTGACTTGGCTTTTTGCAAATCTCCTGGTACCAACTCCAAGAATGGCCCCAGTCTTCACGGACTCTCATATTAAGTCCTGAGATTACAGTGCAAATAGCGGACATTATAGATTTACAGAATCCCTGGAATGGGAAGAAGACCTTAGAGTAGCTCATGTGAACAGCCATCGCTTCCATTTTGAGGACTTCCTCCCGCCTGACTTCCATGAAACCAGCACCCTGTGTGTCACTTCTGCTTGTGTTGACACAGAAAAGGAGAAGGAGTTTCTACTTAGTGCCAGAGATACCAGAAGAAGATTATCCTCCAATCTTTAGAATTTCTAAGCTGGAATAAAACTTTAGAAAATATAGAGTTTCCCAATCTGTTTCTTTAATGAGATTTTTTTTCTCACAAACTTACATTGGCAGGGAAAGGTCTTATACCATCATCGGGTGTTACAATTACAATATCCCTATCAGTCATTCAGACATTCCTTATGGTCTGTCAGCCAGATAGTCAGCCAAAATGTTTATTGCTTACTATGCCAGTCGGCCCTCCTATGGTTTGAACTCAGTTCCTTTTGGAACTGAAGAACAGCTCTGCTCAGTGCTCTGGCATCTGTTCCCAACTCCCCTCCTTTCCTTCTCCAGTCTGGATAACCTCTGCTTCTTCTATTTCCTTTCTAGGTCTAATTCACTACACACCTCCTTCCCACCTCTCCACCTTGGTCAATAGGCTCCTTCCCTGAGCTGGGAAGGGCTGATGAGGTCTGATATGTCTGCGTTGCCTCCTCTACATACTCTGTCTTGGGTCCGCCGTGAAGCTCCACTCATAATGCCTCATCCCCAGGCATGTTCTGAGACAAATAACCCATTTGAGCATTCATTTCCATTCTTGTCCTTCTGAAGGAAAAGGTTAATGTTCCATGGAAGTTGGCAACATAACCACAGTCACTGGGTTTGTACTCCTAAGACTATCCAGCAACCCTCAGATCCAGGCAGTGCTGTTTGTACTGTTCCTGGTGATTTACCTCCTGACCTTCACAGGGAACCTGCTGATGCTGCTGGTGATCAGAGCTGATTCCCACCTCCACACCCCCATGTACTTCTTCCTGAGTCACCTCTCCTTCCTGGATGCTTTCTATTCCTCTATTGTTGTGCCTAATCTGCTAGAGAACCTTCTTTCCAAGTGGAAGACTATATCCCTCCTTCAGTGTTTCACCCAGATCTCCTTGGTCATATTTTCTGGAACCACCGAAGCTTGCCTCCTTTCAGTCATGGCCTATGACCGGTTCAAGGCTGTGTGCCACCCGCTATTGTACATGGTGGCTATGAACAGGAAGGTATGTACTGGCCTGGTGGGAGCATCCTGAGCCATAGGAATAGGGACTAGCCTAGTCAACACCCTCCTCCTGGCTCAGCAGCGCTTCTGAGGCCCCAACCTCATCCACAGTTTCTTCTGTGAGCTTCCCCCAGTGCTCCTGTTGGCCTGTTCTGACCCCTACATTAGCATTGCCTCCATCCTGACCTTCATGGGGGTCCTGGGCCTTGGCACCCTTGTCCTATTGCTGGGTTCCTACACCCGTATCATCATGACAGCCCTGAGGATCAACTCTGCCACAGGTCGGAGCAAGATCTTCNCAGCTGTGAGCTGCCCTCTCTCTTCCCTCTGTCCTGCTCTGATGTCTCCACCAATTTTACTGCTCCTCTCTGTTCCAGCCTCCTGCATGCACTTGGAACTTATGTCCTAATTGTTTATTCCCACACACTCATTGTGTCCACCATCCCAAGCACCAGCTCCTTCTCAGGTAGAAGCAAGATCTTCTCCACGTGCTCCTCCCACCTAACTGCAGTACTCCTGTTTTGTGGTGCAGCTTTCCTTAGCTATTTAGTACAAAATTCAGTTTCACCATTGGAGTTTATCACCTCTGCACAGGGCAGTGTGCTCAGTCCCTTAGTGAACTCCCTCATCTATAGCTTGAAGAGCAATGCAGTGAACGTAGCTATGAGAAGGACCTTTAGAACATATCTCCAATATTTCTGGTAGCTGATCAGAGTCAGAAGATGATGGAAAATTAGTTTACTACAGCAAGATATTCTGGTAAGTGGACAGTAAGAGAACGTCCTGATCGCTTCAGGTATTGGAAGCAGAAAAGAATCTTAGAAATTCATAGAGCTAGCCAGATGATCAAGAGATCGATATTAAGAATGAAAGAAGGGAATGTATATATTTTTTTAATTGCTGAGTAGTATTCTATTGTATGGCTGTTCCATGTATGGTTTGTTTATCTATTACCAGGGTAAGAACATTTGGGTTGTTTCCAGTTTATGTCTATTGCAAATAAAACTGCTATGAATATTCACATACAGGTTTTGTGTGAATATAAGTTTTCAGTTCTTAAGTATTAATACTCAGGAGAGGGATTGCTGTGGCATATGGTTAAGTGTCAGTTTAACTTAATAAAAAATTTCCAAGCTGTTTTCCAGAATGGCTGTATGATTTTACATTCCCAGCATAAATGTATGAGGGACTCAGTTACTCTGCAACATTGCCTGCACTTGGTGTTGTATTTTTTAATGTATGCACATAATAACAAAGCTTCCAAATAATAAAGCAAAAACTGACAGAACTGAAGTATAAAGAGTACAAATAAAGAATACCAAAAAAAGTACAAATTCACAATTGGAGATTTCAACACTCTTCTCTCAATAATCAATAGTAAAATTAGAAAACCAATCTGTAACTTGACTACAGGAAATAAATGTAGAAAGGACATGAAGAATACTATAAAATAAATTGATCTGGCTGACATTCAGAGAACACAACCAAAAAAACAGCATAATACACATTCTTTTCAAGCACACATGGAACAAGCACCAAGATGTTTTATTGTAGGGGGAAAATCAAACTCAACAAATATAAAATAATTCAAACATATAAAGTATGTTTTCTGACCACAGCTAGAAATTATAGTTTATTCTAGAAATAAGCTAAACATCAACAACAGAAAGATATCCAGAAAAATCCCCCAAATATTTATAAATTGAATCACCTTCTTATAAATAACAAATGGGTCACAGAAGACATTACAAGAAACATCAGAAAATGTTTTCAATGGAAAGAAATTGAAATGTAGCATATAAACATATGTGGAGAGAAGCTAAAGTAGTGCTTACAAAGAAATCTACAGTGTTAAATATTTGTGCTGGAAAACAAAAACCATCTAAGTTTCAATTGTAAAAAACAAAGAAAAGAAGAACAAATTAAATCCAAAGTAAGCAAACAATTAGGAATAATAATGAAAGCAGGAGTGACATCATCAAGATAGCAACATACAAGTAGGTAGTTCCCAACTCACAAGAAAACCAACTAGCAACTCTCCATGGACAAGACACCATTATAAAAATCCCAGAATCTGGAGGTGAGGCTAAAGCACCCCCCAGGGCCTCAGAGACTGAGAAGGATCACATTAGAAGGGTGAAAGGAGCTACTACCCTCTGGCCACATCATCCCTCCACCAGGCCAACACAGCACCACACCAAGAGGGTCCCCTGGGTTTGCAGTTTCTCCAGTGGGAAAAAGAGAGCCCAGGGTGGACATCCAACTCCCCCCCCCTGCCCCCGTGCTGTGGCATGCTTCCTGAGAGGCCCATCAGGCCTCACCTCCACAGGGATCGCTGGGAGAATCTGTGTGTCTTGACCACTTGGGATCAGATAGAGACAGAGGAGAGGGACAGTGGTATTCACATATTAGCAAAAATTTAAAAGACTGACGCTACTAAGTGTTGCTGAGGCTGTGAAATAATGCCACTGGTGGTGGGGATGTTAGTTGGTGTAACTTCACGGGCCTGGGACTACCACACCACAAGTGGGCTAAAGCATTATAGCTCCATCAGTCTGGGATGGGCAAAATTGATTAGTCATATAAAAATATCTTTTCTGTTGATTGACTTCTTTGATCATCACAATTTGTAACCCTGGTATTTGTGTTCCTCAACTCAAATGGATGGTGGGAAATAGTTCAGAAGTAAGCTGAGGAACCCTGCATCGCTTCCCTGCGAATTCCTAAATGAAGCACCCAGTTCCTTACAGGTCCATACGAAACTGCTACCCAGCCTTCCACCTTTCACAGTTCCTAGACATCCACCTAAGGGTCAAGGCCCTTGCTTTGATCCATAAGTTCTGAACACATCTTACCAGAGAGAATGCCCCATGGTTCTTACAAATTTCAACTCGTCTAGTTAATTAAAGTTTGGGATTTAGTGGTGGCTTCAGGGAATTCACAATGCAATATATAGGTAATGTTTTATAGAATTGTACATTTGAAA
>NW_017731721.1:10130-10853 GCF_001890085.2 Hipposideros armiger
GATTTATATATATTTATTTATTTAGGCACCTACTAGACACCAGCTGCTTTACATGATCAATTTTAGTATGTATCACACTACAAGAGAATTATCATGAACCATATTTTCTGGGAAGGAACCTGAGTTTGGGGAGTTTCAGGTAATTTCTCAAAGGTCCTAGAACCAGCTAGTAATGGAACCATAGTTTAAACCAAGTCTCTTTGACTTCAAACCTCATGCTCTTTCCTACCATGCTTATCTCAAACATAAACAGCTCTAGCTGATGAGTCCTCACTTACTAAGAGACACAATAATTAATGGTTTAACCTTTCTGTTAGTAAAATGGAGATGCATTTGCACAAATTGTTCCATACTTTTCTCACCTGCTTGTGACTTGGAGAGAAGTCAGGGGTGGGAAAGAATGATAAGAAATGGTCTAGAAAAGCTCACCTGAGTCTGTGAACAAATCTCATCCCTCTCTGTCTCTGTTTCCTCATATGCCGTAAGGGGACAATAATTTTTCTCCTATCTACCTCACAAAAATGTCACAAGAGATCAATTAGATGATGAAGAATGACAGTAACCTGAATATCTTTTTTAACCAAGCACACCAGAACCCATAAAGAACATTCCAATGGTGATGGTACCATTGCTAAATAAATAAATAAATAAAGCAAGCTTCTTTGGGAAATATTCCCAATGACACTAAATAAGATACATCCAAAATTTTAATCTTATTATTTT
>NW_017731721.1:11906-12409 GCF_001890085.2 Hipposideros armiger
GCCTTGGCACCCTTGTCCTATTGCTGGGTTCCTACACCCGTATCATCATGACAGCCCTGAGGATCAACTCTGCCACAGGTCGGAGCAAGATCTTCTCCACCTGCTCTTCTCATTTTCTTGTGGTCACCATCTTTTATGGCTCAGGAATTTTCAGGTATGTCATACTATACCTCCTGAACGTAAAGATAGGATACCCCTCACCCTAAAGTGGCCTTGGTCTGTAGAACAAAGCATTGTAAAGTAGCAGGGAAATGATCATACTGGGATTTGGAAGGCCTGGGATCTAGTTCTGGCTCTGCCGTGGACTAGCTGCGTCAATTATGAAAAATCCACGTTCCTTCTGCGGCTTCAATGGTCTACGAGTACGCTGCCAAATGAGACTATATAAGGACTAAGGATTTTCCTACTTTCATTAACCTGTGATTTGGGAGTTCTCAAAAGGAAATCATGGAGCTTTTGGTAGATTTTTATTCAGTGCAAGACAAAAATAAATAAAACCTATC
>NW_017731721.1:21930-27171 GCF_001890085.2 Hipposideros armiger
CAATGATGGTGCCAACTTGGGCCAGTGAAGCAACGTCCTCCACAACTAGACTGAAGAACAAAACTACAGCAACTTGTCTGTTCCCCTTCCCCCAATTCCCCAGCACTGTTCCCATCCCCCCAATTCCCCAATAAAAATCTTAAAAAAAAAAAGATATTATCCCAGGGGTAGGTCCCAGAAAAACAGAGAAGCAGGGTAAAAGGCTACTCACTATCACAGGAGATGTCACAGATGTTCCTTGACTGACGCATCTGATTGTCCCTGCACCAAAGTCTATTATTGATCTGGAAGAGTCCATATTCTGTCTTGCCATTGTTATTGACTACGGTTTGTGTGTCATAACCACTGTTATGAAATATGGTACAGATCCCTGAGGGAAAGATGAGAAAGCTATCACAGGGATATCCAGGCATAGCATTAATGAGGACCTGTATTCCCAGAGAGAAAACAGCTCTACAGCAAATCTCCAAATATGGCAAAGAACAGAGTATCCTGATGAGATGAAGAGTTCCAAAAAGGATCAGACAATGGGAGAAAGAATAGACAGAAGAATAAGTGCATTAAAAGAGTAAACAGGTAGGCAGAGAAGATAAGAGGATTATGAGATAATTGAATGAAAGTGGGAACAAAAGGGGGAGGAAAATCAGGGTAAAGGAGAGACAAGATGAAGAATGGGACAAAGCAAGGCAGCAGAAAACTCACATTCAGGTAATGTGATGCCTCCATAGCCATCCATGTCTTTCAGCACCTGGGACAGCTCACATTTTGTAAATTGCTTGGCCTGGATAACAGGGAACAGAATGCCCACCAGGAGCAGAGAGACGAAGGACATCATTTTGGCTGCCCCCAAGAATCTGAAATGGGGGTACCAGTCAGCTTCACCTCCTTTTATTCATGGATAAAGCCTCAGGGGCTCTGGCACCAAGCCCTACATCCAGGAAGAGGATATTGAGAGCTTGATTGTGCCACACAGAAACACTGAGCCTGCCAACTTCCTTCCATAATTTCACCTCACTTTTTCTTCCCCTCTGCTAATCTCTAGTCCATACCAGGTATTGTTTGTTCTCTTCCCAAAGAGAGTTCCAAGCATGATCCTGTTTCCCATTTGGCTTTGTTTATACCTTTGTCTTTTGTGGGGTTAGTTCTAGGAATCAGGATGTCCCCAGCCTACTTGAGGAACAAAGGAGGCCTCAGGGGTGATATGAGTGAGGCAATCAGAATATACAATAAAAGCCTGTTGCCAACTCTCCTTTCCCCTTAGAGACATACAGAGTATGTAAAAGGAGTGTATGTCATTACATGCCATGGTCCCAGCATCGAACTGGCATTTGTCCAGTCAACCCAGGCATGGTACAAAGCCCAGGAAGAGTCCCTTGATATGGTGACTCACAGATGAGGGCTCAGGAATAGGGATAGAATATGGCAACACAGACTTTGAGAATCAGATATAACTTGGATCCAGATTCTCCCTACTTCAGGAAAACGTAGAAATTGAAAGGTGTGTATCTAGCTATCCTAGAAACCATTATCAGGCTCCTACCCCCAACCACCACTACCACGAAGTAGCTTGATTCTACAATGCCATTAATTAAGACATTATATAAATTCAAGACTAATAATTTGTAATAGATTTGTTCATGGGTAGAGAAACTTGTAGACACCCTCAGAGTTGGCCTCTGTAGGTTAAAAACAGAGTGAACCAAGCCAATGGAAACACTGAACTTTAAGCACCTTAAGATTAGACTGGGACATACATGGAACCTTTAAAACAAGATTCTGGATCTGAGCTTTAAGATCAGTGCCCCTGAGCCAGTAGAGTTGAGGGTACTAGTTCTGAATAATTTCTTCAACTTGTTGGCCATTTCTCTCAAGCCATTTCTGGGGATGCATTTTCTCTGGGTTTGCACATGTAATCTCCTATTAAAGAGGTTTGCCAGTTTCTATTCAAGATCACCTTGTGTCTATCTGCAATTGCTTCAGCCTCTGTGGTGCTGTACAAAGTTGTGGTACTGGAGTTCCACCTAGTGTCTGTCTGTGGTACTGCAGACTCTGGTGCTAGACCTAGCCACATTGATTGCCTTTGTTCTGAAAAGCACCCCAAACTGACATCCCATTCCTGTCAGTACTGAGATTCAGGCAAGATAGAAACCAGTGCCTTGGTAGCACCCCAAAAAGCCAGAACATAGGGTATACGTTCCACTCCTTTCCTTCCCAAGGAAGAAGTCAGGAGTTGAGGGCTTCCTCCCAATCACGTCATGCCACTCCATGTGGAGGGCAAGGTCTCTGGTGAGTGAATGCCAAAAATTCTCCTGCTGGGCTTCAGTGGGGTTGGCTTCATGCTTGAACAACCTTAAACCAATAAAAAAATATATATACAAAATAGCCTTCATCTCTTTTAGGCCAAAAATATAAATATTTATTTTCTGTTTATCCATGTTTGAGGTCTGCTGACCTCAAAATTTTAGACTGTTTGTACCCATTTTCAGGAATACACCTAAACAACATAAGCTTGCAAATCTGAGGTGCTCACTTTCACAAAACTGCAAATGATTTATCCCTACAAATATCCACCATTCTTCCTCTGATATAAGAAATGGGGGCTGTAAATATTTGGAGAGCAGGTTTGTGCCACTGTTCTCAGGCTCAGGGCAGCTGTCTCCATCTAGTATGGAAGAAACTGCAGGTTAGTCTCATGGAGTCACCAGCAGGAGAGTTGAAGTGGGATATTTCACCCACTCACTGAACCTGCGAGTAGCAGGGTCTGCTGTCCCATTGGGTCTTGCCAAATCTTAATGAAGTAAAGCACAGGACTTTTCCTGTTTACATTGTTTCAGATTTGTCATCTTATTGAGTGGTGAAGAGGGCAGCCAGTTAGTGGCTGAAGCAGAAGAAAGAACCTGAAATCCCAAAATCTAACAGGACGACCCCAATCCAGGAATCTCTTCACTGGTTTCTGGATTTCTCACAAAGGCAGTTGGTGCGTGTATTATTGTAAATCTTGTCTCCACGGGGGAAGGAGTTTCTGGGGTTTCTTATTCTGCCATCTTGCTGATGTCCTTTATTGCCTCATTTTTCTCTGCCTAGTGGACACATTTCTCTATTTCTTTGCATTTCTACTAACTGTTTTATTGGATGCCGGATATTATGGTTGTTCTGTTGTTGAGTGTCTGAATTTTGTTGTCTTCCTTTAAGGAGTTTTGGCTTTGTAATGGTAAACAAGATACTTGAGTCTCAGTTTAATCTTTTCAAGCCTTTTTTCAAACTTTGTTAGAGCAGGTCTAGATTAGCCTTTATTNCTGAAGATTGTGGTCTTGTTTATGGTACACCCATTGGTGAAGTTTCCTGATCTCTGTAGGAAGAAGGCCGGGGCTATGAGGCTGAGCAAAATCGCCGCAGCTGGAGTGGCCTTCCTGCTCTGGCCACATGATGGAGCTGGTCCCTTATATATTCCAGAGCACATGGCTTCATGAGGGCGTAACTGAGATGGGCTAATAAGTAAGAAGTAGATGTGTCAAGCTCAGTGGGGAGAATGGACATCCAACCCTGGCCTCCCCCACAACTCATACGCAGGGGTTACTCCTAAAACCCTGTAGACTTGGGGAAAGGCCTTGTGTCCCATAATTAGGAAAGAAATAGAATGTACTATCCCTGGAAGATGTATCACATTGTATTTAAATTCACACTAAAATCATATGATCAGTATCAAGTTATTTCTCTGAGGGTTTGTTTTAAGTAAGTATAGAGGAGGGATGGCGTCTCCATTCCTTGCCTGGTCCTCTAGGTCCCTAAACAAGCCATGGAGGCCTCCTGTGGGAGCTGCTGGTCTCTGAGACAAAAGAAGTAAGGCCTGATTGCCTAAAGCCCCAGTGGGAGGTAGGAAGAGTCTAATTCGCTGAGTTAGACACCTTAGGAAGGCAGGAAGAAGAAGGCAGGAATTAGAAGATCACTCAGCTAATTTAGAAATGTGGTAAATTAGAGTTTTGGAATGCTGGATTGTTACAGCAGGAGAGGGCTCAGAAAAAAACACCTCGATCAAAACTCTCATTTTAAGAAGAGGAAACTGAGGTACACAGGATGGAGATGACCTGCCCAGGTCCAGACCATCAGTGAGTAGCAGAAACAGACATTAGGACTCAAATCTCAGCCAGGAGGAGTAATGGAGCGTAGGGTCCAAACCAGATTATTTTATTGCTGACCTGACTATAAGGGCCCCCTGTTCTTATTTCTGATTTTCAGAGAGAGTTCCTCTCATATCTTTTTGTGAAAAGCATTTCCTTATCTCAAAGGTTAAAAAGAATCCCTAACCCCCTCAAGTCACCCATTTCAGATTCTAGGAGCCCGCGCCCTTGCTGTCCTATTCCGACTCCACATCTCCACGTGTCAAAATCCCACCCATACTTCAAACCCAACTTAAATGCCACTCCTTTCATGAATCCTTCCTTGATCCTTTTTTCCCACATACACCCCCAAATATGAATTATCTTTCCTCTTATAAATGCTCAGAGCACATTTTTAACCTCTCTCATGATGCTTATGATACTATTCCTTGTATTATAATTATTCATTAATATTTATCTCATCTCTCTTACCAGTCCCTGAGGGAAGAAACCCCGTTAGCCAACTTTGGATCCCTTCTATAGTTCTTTGAATATCCTAGGTGATCCATAAAAGTTTGTTGAATTGAGTTGGTACAGAAAGCAAATCCAACTTTCTGTTATAAGTTTGGCCTATTTCCTCGTCAATAGAGATGGAAGGTGGCTATGACCTATGGCTTCAGTGTCCACCTCCTCATTCTATTTCCTCCCTCTCCCTCCAGAAATAAAATACAGCCAGCTTCTCAAAATCAGGCCCTTTATTCAGGACAGAGGTGGAATCCATTGTTGTAATGAAAGTGTCATCAGGGACACTGAGCAACGGTCAAAAGTCCAGTGCACCAGTCACACACCCCTGGAGAATAGTCCTCAAATGTCCAATGGTGTCACTACAGGGCCCAGATTTCAGAGACAAGTTAGCTTCAAGGGAATAGAAAGATGGGAACTGAGGTAGCACTGGGGAAGAGGAGTTCCAGGAACATAGAGAGGGCAGAGACAGCAAGGTCAGCAGACGTTCACAACTACTCGCAGAGCCACTGGTCCAGCTTCTCAGAGCAGAGTGGTTTATGGGCCAACCTGATAATGGAAAGGAGACAGGGCAAGTTGGCTGACTGGCTCTTAGCTCAGATTTCCATCTAGCTTCATCGCC
>NW_017731721.1:31286-37577 GCF_001890085.2 Hipposideros armiger
ATATCTCCCACTCTGAATGAATTCCAGTAGTTACTCAATTTATAGCACCTAGTGATATTCAGCTAAAGTCTTGTAGGGATTCATATACAGGTTTCTGGAATTCTTTCTCTGCATACCTCCCACCTGTTCTGCCCCACAAATTCAAACAACACCTGCCTCCCCAAACTCCGATCTCATTCTCTTCAATTTAGTAAGACAGTCATGCTCTGCTCCTCCTAGATACCAAATCTTGAACATGTGTCAAGGCAAAAAGCTGAAGTGATGGTAGGACTCACCTTAATTGTTTCCCTTCTCTCAGGGATTACAGTCTTGTGCTGTATGTTTTCCAATAGCTGAAAACAGATATCTCATATATTTTATCCATTATGTAGTTGTTTACATCAGGAATTGTTTATATCTGGTACCAGTTACTCCTTCGTATAGGGAAGTTGGAGGCACTTACCCTCATTTTTAACTTTCTAAAAGAAAACCTTTGCTGCCCTTTCAATTCTAGTTCATGTTTCACTCTCTCCATTAACTTCCCCTACCTCCCTCTCTGTAATTTTAAACTCGGTAGCTCTTTTATGGCAGTTTTCACATTCTATATTGTATCAGACTTATCTTCAGGAAGATTCTATGACTTGACTATCCAATACTGCCTAGCATGAGGTTCAAAAACATAGATGTGTTGAATAAATGATATCCAAAAATACATTGTCTTATCATCAGTGGAAATATATAAGAATAGGATAAATGACCCTCCCACTTAATGGAAGGATGGAATATATAGTCATTTCCCGCTTACCAGTAGGAGTAGATCTGAGAAGTGCGTTGTTAGACAATTTCGTCATTGTGTGAAGATCATGGAGTGCACCTACACAGACCTAGATGGTATCACCTACTACTATAATTGTATGGGCTATACTTTTATACAACTTGCAACACAATAGGTTTGTTTACATCATATCAGCATCACTACAAACACATAAGAAATGCATTGTGCTATGACATTATGATGGCTATAACATTACTAGGCAACAGGAATTTTCGGCTCTATTATAATCTATGGTATCACCATTGTATATAAGATCCATCATTAAGCGTTGCTATGTGGCACATGATTGGATAAGAGCTAAGGTTCCTCTCAACTCAAAGTTTCAATGAAAAAATGGTTAGGCAAATTGGGCTATATCTACGTAATGAATATTACATGATTATCTTGAATGGAGGGATATATAAAATGCTTATAATAAAATTTAGTAAATAGCAGGATTAAAATTGTATGTATAATTATAACTGTAAAAATGCATACAAAAAACTTGAAGGAAATACATTTTTAAATAATGGAGTGATTTTAATGAGTATGTGGTGTTCACATGTTATTGCCATGATCTAAAATTAGCCTTGAAAGACAATTGGCCTGGCTATCTGATTATATTTATGAAGGATGGTTTAGGATGATCCGTTATTCCAAAAGCCAAATTATTTTTATTAAAAAATCTCCAACATCTTACTAGATTTAACAGCCTTAATGAACATATTAATTCATTTGGTTATCTGCAAGCACTTTTGTTAACAGGTTTATCCTGCTGGGTTCACCAGGAAGTTTTATTGCTCATAGTGAGGTATTATAATCTTATGAATGCTTTATTGAGACTTTGTTTGTTAATGACTGAGGCCATTGTTTGATAACACCCACTTTATATTTTTTCCAGGATGAAATTTTGAGAATCAAAAGGTGCCAAGTTAGGGTACATGTTATGTATGCCTGCACATCTGTGTGCCAGTTCCACAATGCTTAGGAGGTAGCAGGCATCTGAAGACAGTTTTTATGGGCCAACTTAATCATATTTCTAGGCAAACCCATCGGAGTTTTCTTCTTTTTCTTAATAATTTCTATTTACCCTTCTCTTTATCATCCAAAGGCATAATGTCAGATTAGAATCCTGATTCCACCCTTTTTTTTTCTAATTCTGCCACTTAATAACTGTATGAACCTGGACAATGTATTTGACCATTCTGTGCTGTAGTTCCCGATATATATATAAATTGCAGATCATGATAATAACTACCTCCTAGGAATTTGGTGAGGCTTCAGTAAAATAATTTTGTAATTCTGTTACTAGGCACTTGTCAGAGTGCCTAGCACATAACAACTATTCAATAAATAGTCTCTCTTAGTATCATTATTTTGCTATGTGGTTTTACCATATCCATTTCTTTATATGCTCTCCATTAATTTTTGATTCTTATATCAGTGAGTTAGGATGAGGGGTACAAGAAGCTAGTCTTACTCATACAAAGGTGAATTTTTCCCCAGGCAGAATTTTTTTTTTTTTTTTTTTTTAGCTGTGACAGCATGCTGCCTGTTGGCAGCTCAGCGGCAGCTCAGCTCCGGCCGGCCCAGGCAGGATTTTTGCATTCAGCAAAGCTGGCTCTGGATGAAGGGGCTGTTTGATCAGGGCAATACAGCCCATCATCAAGATATGAGTAACTGAAAATAGTAAATAGATAACTCCATTAACCAAATTTTATTTTCTTCACTGCTATATACCTAGAATCCATAACAGTGTCTGCCAGGTCATAAATACTTGATAAATATTTCTTGAATTAATTAAGGTTATGACACTTTTTATACAAAAACATAATCTAATACCTAAGAAAAAGTACATAGATCTTTCATTTCTACTTTAAATTCACAGATAAACACCTCTCAAAAAGAGCTGAAATTAAAACTGACTTTTAAGTGGGAATAAGACAGTCAAGAAAAAAAGAGTAGAAACTTTCCCCAACTGGAATGTTGCTCAGGAAATGGCCAGGACCTAGGCTGTATCTGAGTTATTAAAATGTCTCTATCATGTTTTTCCTTTGCATTAAAGTCAAAAGTGAAGTCCTGTGTTGTGTGTGACAGTGTCCTGGAGAGAGGACCAGGATAGAGAAAACAAGGAAGCACATCAGGTCCCCCAAACCTTCAGGATGCATGACGCACACCATGCCCAGAGGAGTCTGTTTACTCTCTATAAGTGGGGCACTAAGAACACAGTCTAGGGATGGGTAGGGAATTGTCCAGTAGGCACTGAAGGTATGGGTCCCAAACCCTCACAAAGCATGTGGCTGCCTTTATGATATTTTTGCACGGATTTTAAGAAAGCTCCAAGCCCTTCTCCTCACTCCCACCACCACCTGACCCCCATAAGCAGTCCCCTGCCTACTCCCAAAGCCAGAAATTCCAACTTAAAGTGTCTTTTTTTTTTTTATCGTTGGTCAAATATACATGGTTCTGTGGTCTAGAGGAAAGAAGCAGGCTTATCTATGTTTTGATCCCAATTCTGCCACATCATAGCTTGGGCAAATTAACCTCTTTGAGTCTCAGATTCCTCATCTACAATATGAAAGGAATAAAATGATAGTAATAACATTTCACAGGACTGTTGCAAAAATTAAATGAAAGACATATAATAAATCTCTTTATCTCTGTGCTTTGATTGGCTTATGACATATTTTAATAAATATTAGCTTCCTCCCTCAACCTACCTCTCCTCAAGGAATGTTGGGAGACACTCTGTCCCTTTGGTCACAGCATCACTGAAGGCCAGCTCTGTCCTGGAGTGGAACCCTGATTGCATATAACCATGTGGCACATCTGCTCTTTCCTGTTATCTGGCATTAAAGGACTGAGACAACATTGGGAGGATTGCAGACCATCAGGAAACGGGACCTAAATAGAGGAGAAATCCTAGGGGAAAGAGTCAGAGAAGGAAAGCAAAAAGGAGGAAAAGGAAGGGAAGAAAGGAAGTGGGACAGGAAATAGGGAAATGGAAAGAAAAGGGGAAGCAGTGAGATAATGGAAGGGAAAGAAGAAAAGTAACAAATGGGAGAAATAAGAAAGGAAAGCAGTAGGAGATGAAAAGGAGAAAAGAAAGATTTGGGAAGACTTTCCCAGACATTTCTACTTAGACCATATGTTTATTTTCCTAATGAAAAGGAAACTGGTTGGGTTTTTAAAGGATTGTATTAAATTTTTAAGTTATTAATAGTTCTGTTCAATATTGTAAGTCCATGCTTTGATATACCCTATATATAGCAAGCATTTACCAATAATTGAAAATAAGCAAAAAAAAAAAAAAGAAAGAAAATTAAAAATATATAGTGGTTCAAAAGCAAGATAAATATCTCCACAGGCCACAAATGTAAGAAGACTATTAATAAAAGCTATGAGTAGGGCTGAAGCTGAGGGCCTGAAGGATTCCAGGTTTAAGCAGGTTCAGCTCCTGCAGGTTAAGAGGCTAAAAGTTCTCCAACTTCAGCAAAACTAGAACCAGAGTCACTCTACAAATGAGGGGCTAGGATCCAGACTTCTTTTTCATTAGAGGGAAAAAAACCCTGCTACCTGCACTGTCTGAGGCAAAAACTTATACAGACCATTTCTAGGGAGGCAAGACAGTACATAGCTTCAAAATCAGGAATTAAGAGAGGAGGGGAGGAAGGAAAGGAGGGGGAGGGAAGGGGAGAGAGAGAGACAGAGAGACAAAGAGACAGAGAGACAGAGACAGAGAAAGCTCGCCCATTCAAAACAAGTCTGAGATCTAACATTATAAAATACTTGAAAAAATCCCTACTCTATGAAAGGTAGCCAAAAAATCAACAGTTGGAAGATAAATTTACACTAGAGAAAATTGAAATACTATAAGTCTGGAAATGCTTTAAAATAAATATTTAAGATCCTTAAAAATACAGTGAATAAATAATTTACATATAACAGGCAAAATTAAATCATGAAACATATAGGCAAGATTAAAATGAACCCACATAGGGGAGATCCAAGATGGCGGAGTAGACACTGTGGCTGCGTCCTTCCATGAACACATTAAATTACACCTAAATTAGAGAACAACCAACCTGGAGAACCATCTAAAGTCTAGCTGAACAGAAGCCCTATAGCTCAAAATATAAAGAAGCAGCCACGACGACACTAGTGCAAGGGGCAGAGACTCAGAAAAGCCCCAAATCTCCCTGTGGCTGTTGAAAATCAGGAGGGATACCTCGGCCACAGAGGTTCCCTCTGAGAAGCGAGCGTCCCTAGCCTGGAGAACTGTTGCCAGGAAGAGGAGCCCCCACAACATCTGGTTGTGAAATACAGTGGGGATTCCGACCATTCAGGTAGGAAAGAAGGCTGCAGGAAACTCAGATGTCCTCTTAAACGGCCCACGCACAGACTCACTCGTTTGCAGGCACTCACCTTGGACTCCAGCAGAGGGATAGTGACTCAGGGGCCTCATGCCTAGGATTCAGACTGAGGTGTGTGGGAGGACTAGAGGACAGTCAGTATTTTTCCAGTGAGTGTCCTTCTCCCATGCAGCTTGGCAGGCGAGTACCGTCTTTCCTATTTTGATCCCACCCCCACAGGCCAAATCTGAATCTGATTGGCCTGATGAGCTCCATTGCACCGCTTTGCAAACTCAGCTGGGAGCCCACCACACCTAACTGGCGCACCACTGGAGGCACTTTCTTCAATTAGCCAGCCCCTCCCACATCTCACTCTTTCTTGAAAAACAGTCAGAGTCCACTGGCCCCAGGCAGGCAACAACAGGCTTCAGTGTGCTCTGAGACTTTGGCTGAGTTACTCCAGGCTCAGCACTGAAATCAAACCAGAGCCTACATTAACCTGGTGACCACAACTCTTCCCAATCTAGTGACTCCCTGAGATCCTGCCTCACCCAACTCATGTACCACATGAGGCTTTTTTATCAGTGGCTGAAACTTAAGGGAGCTGGCAGGCGGCAGCAGACCTCTGGGTGTCCTGGCATTTTATGGAGTTACCCCAGGCCTGTTACTGATGGCAGCTGTCCTCGGTTTGCAGCATAGCTTCTCCCACAAATCTCCAGGTTTAGCACAGGCAGCAAACAAACATGAATCACTTTTTAGCTCCTACCAGGTAGCCCCCAGCCAGTTACAGGTAGTGATTAACCTGGACCTGCACTGGGGCCCCTCCCAAGAGGCCCCAGAACCAACATACTTGCTTCAAGATTATAGGAGTTTGGCTTTAGACCATAGCAGAGCACCACCCAATTAGCCCCAAAAGTGAAACATATAAAGGGTGGTCTCAACAGGAACCAGGGCCTGCTGGGGTGAATCCCATTCAGTGGGGTGAGCCTCCCACACAGCAGCCCATAAGCTGTGGTTATGGCCAAATGCCACAGACAGTCAGCCTGAGGGTCAGTCCCAAACACTGACATGCCAATAGCAATCAAGGCTCAACTATAACAGGAGAGCACATACAACCCACACAAGGGACACTCCTGGAGCAGCGGA
>NW_017731721.1:40407-88063 GCF_001890085.2 Hipposideros armiger
GATTAAAAAGTACAAATTGATAGTTACAAAATAGTCATGGGGATGTAAAGCATAGGGAATACAGTCAATGATATGGTAATAATTATGTATAGTGCCAGGTGGGTACTAGACTAGTCAGGGGGATCACTACTTAAATTATATAAATGTTTAACCAGTATGCTGTACACCTGAAATTAACATCAAATAATATTGAATGTCAACTTTAATTGATAAATTTTAAAAGGGGGAAAAGGTGAAGGGGAATAAGAGGTTCAAATTTCCAGGTATAAAACAAATAAGTCATGGGGATGTAATGTACAGCATGGGGAATATAGTCAATAATATTGTGATAGCATTGTACAGTGTCAGATGGTTGCTGGACTTATCATGGTGATCACTTCTTTAGGTATATAAATGTTGAATAATTATTGTGTATCCCTGAAACTAATATATTATATGTTAGCTATATTTTTAGTAAAAATCTTTTTTTAAAATCAGACTTGTAGCGAACAAAAGAACAGAGAAAGTATGGAGGGAACGGAGATCCAAAGGAAGATGCCTGAGCAAGGATGGATTTGAGGTAAAGAATCCAGAAAGTGGGTTTCAGCATCAAGGACAGTGTACACATCCCAGAGTTGTTGGAGATTAATAAGGAGGAGAAGAGAGTTTTATATTCTGTATCTGAGTGTGAAAAGAGGTGGAAATACCTCCTTTAACCCTGAAAGGGAGTAAACAACAGGGGAGCAGATAAGACCTGACATTGTGACACTGCCCAAGGGAGGAGGATATAGAGACAGATCCTTGCCCTGGTTATGGACAACACTAGCAATCTCTCCCCCTCTGACTTCCTTCTCCTCCCTGCACCCTGCCCCAGGGTACTTGTTGTCTGTCCCTTGAGATTCCCTGTGAATCCTTTTTTCTTGGCTCAACTTCAGAAAGTGTTGTTGTTGCTGCTGTATAGGTATTGAGGTTTTTGCCTAGAACAAATCATTCCCCCAGGAAGTAAGGGAACTCAAAAAGGATGAGCAACAAAAGACAGCAGACACCCCGTGATCAGGATATGCCCCCATCGATACTACATGGCCTGCAGGTTAAACTCTTCAAACCCTCCTCCTATCAGCTGCTTAAGAGTCCCTGTGGCATTTCCTACAAGGTCATCAGTTTTCTAAGACAGAATAATCTTTGTTCCAGGAAGTAGAGTTCTTGATTGATACCTTATCCCCCAAAGGGTAATATACCTGGAAGCTGCTCCAAGCCTTAATTCCTGTACATAAAACCAATCACAAAATTAGACTATCCTAGTTGTAAGGCCAAATAGGACTCAGAGAACAGAGAGCTATAAATCAGAGCCAAGGCAAGAGGCAGGGCAAAGTGTAGAAACTCGACACAAAGGTTATGTATGAGAAGTTAGACTTCCCGAGCTATGATCAGGGCCAAAAATTCTACCATGAAGAAAAGAGGCACTTCAAACAGGTACTGGCTCAATAACTATCCAACTTTCCTATGGGACTGTCAGTAGATTCCTCCAACAGTGTTTTTATCCTAATCCTTTCCCTACCACCTGACTTTAAGGCCTAGGCTTTGAGATGGATGGAAACACAGACTGTAATCACGCCTCTAAAAGTGAGAATAACTTCATCATAGCTCTTCAAGATAACTAGCTGGTGCTATGGGCTGAATGTTTGTGTCCTCCCAAAATTCATATATTGAAATCTTAATCCCAGTGTGATGTGGTATTTGGAAATGGGGCCTTATGGAGGTAATTAAGTCATGAGGGTGGAGCTCTCATGATGAGATTAGTGCCCTTACAGGAAGAGATACTGAAGAGCTCCCTCTCCCTCACCCTCTCCTTCTCCTTATCTCTCTCACCACCACGTTACACTAGAGAAGGCAGCCATCTTCAAACCAAGAAGATGGTAATCACCAGGAACCCAATTAACTGGCACCTTGATCTTGGACTTCCCAACCTCTAGAACTGTGAGAAATGCATTTCTGCTGTTTAAGCCACGCAGTCGATGGTACCTTGTTATAGCAGCCCAAACTGACGAAGACAGATGGTATATAGCACTAATGGTGTTTCTCAGGTGTTCCTGAGAAAATTAAAACAATCCATGAGATAATCCTCTAGGATAGCCTGACCACTGCAAAACGTTTTTCTGGAACAGAAGTGGGAAGTTACATGAGAGGGAATGATAATAGCTTATATTTGCTGTGTGCCAGGCACTGTTCTCAATGCTTTCTACTAACCCATTTAATACAAAAACCCTATAAAGTATATATAATTATTATCTCTGTTTTACAAATAATAAAATTGAGTCATAAAGATAGTGACTTCCTCAAGGTCACCCATTAACAAGTGTCACAGCTGGGCTTTAGACACCAAAGTCTGGCTCCAGAGTCTGTGCTCTCCACCATTGCACTCTAGACTGTTGCAAACAACAGTGTAACCCCCAGAATAGTAAGTCTCACTCTGTGACATGCAATTTGTGAGTAACATAACCTAGCTTTACACATAATTTCATGAAAGTCAACATAATGTACCAAATGAAACATACGAGAAAAATAAAAGGGAAAAAGTTTATTATAAAATAATACATGTTTTCATAGAAATGTTTGGAAACAATCACAACAGAAGACATAATAAAATAGTTGGGTGTTAGACCCTCAAACACAGAGATACAGACACATCACACTGGTAACTCAAGCATCATGAGCAGCATTACCACTGATGACAGGATTTTCTGAAATGATAAGTATTGTTAAAGTTCCAAACAAAACCAAGTACAATGTCCCCAAAACCAAATACAATAATTGTATTCCCAGAAAATTCAGTGTATGTTAATTCCATGAAAAATATGCTTGTATTTGTAATGTGAAATAGAGTTAGGCATAATTAATTCTTTTTTTATTTATTTTTTTTATTAGGGAACAGCCATGGTCATTGGTTACACATTGCTTTCATGCTACAATGGCATAGTTGACTCTGTTTTAGGGAGGGCGCAGGTCACTGTGGCCCATGTGGGTATCGAACCGGCAACCTCTAACCAACTTCTAATCAACCTCTAACCCACTAAGCTAACCTGTCACCCCTGGCTTAATTAATTCTTAACAGGTTTTATACCTACATAAATGTCCACCAAAACATTTAAAAGTCAAGCAGGACACAGGAAAGTTATTTAGAAGATAGTATTGTCCTGCACATTGACAGATAGCTAGACTCCACTCCCTAAGTACCAGAAGCTCCCTCTAATCATTGTGACAACCAAAAATACCTCTACACATTTGCAAATTGCCTCCTAACTTCAATGGGTCTCCATCCTTGCCCCATGTCTCAAACCTTTGATGCCAGTTTCATGACCCCTGAGTTGCTAACCTGATTCCTTATTCCACTGAACCTTTATTTCATCTCCTGATCCCTTCACCATATCCCTTCCCTTATCTCCAATTCTATAAAGATACAATACAATATTTAAACCTAACAACAGGAACTGAAGCCAATGAAGCTTTATGAAACAAGAACAGAGTTTGGTTTCATAAGCGATAGATCTTAAATCAGCCAGAGTATTCCAGGAGGAAGTAGGGAAAAGGGAAGGGAAAGATAAAGGAGTGGAATAATAGCAGTAAGGGGAGAGATGGAAAGGAGAGACAAAGGGCCTCTCTCCAAGTCACCAGAACACCCAGAGTTCCTAGAAGTGACTAGGTCCCAAGGACAGAGACCACTCTCTAAAGATATGTCCAAAGGAAGGACAATGTTAGTTTCAGGACGTATATAGAGCATTCCATCCAACAGTAACAAAATACATGTTCTTCTTAAGTGCACGTGAAACGTTCTCCAGGATAGATCATGTCAGGCCACAAAACAAGTTATAATACTACAGGAGAGCAGGCCCTTCTCGGTCCCAGTTTCCAGGTTCTTGGTGCTTTGAGCAAAGAATTTAACAAAACACAGAAATACAGTGGTGAAAGAGTAGTTTATTAGAAGTGAAACTACACTCCAAAGAGATAGGAGCAGGCCCGAGGACAAAGGAGTGGCTCAAAAGGCGCTGACTGATGAGAACTTGGAGTTTTTATTTCCTTCTTTTCTAGAATGGGCTATTCATCTGATTATGGGCTTGCTTGATTGATGCCTGTGATTGATGATGGCTAGTGGTTATGGTAAACAAGGAAGGACAAGTTTGGGCACAAAGGGAAAGTCTTTTGGGTGGTTATTTCCCATAGACTATGTTGGATGTACAGGAATGTTACCTGTCACATCCAGGCATCTCGGAGACCCAATTCTTGTCTCTAACTGCCTGCCTTATGTCCCCCTTGACAGATGTGATCCCCATAAATCTCTATTGGAAGTTGAGGGACAGGAGATCTCTTCTGTATCTGCACTCTGCTAAATGTGGCCATTGTCCCGACCTATTGGGGATTCATGGGACTCTCGCCCTATCTGATCTCAGATGAGGGGAAGGGTTCTCGAGATCCGCCTAGAGGACCATATTGACCTCTGTGATTGGGATGTACTGGAAGTCTTGGTGGGGCATCACTTATATCCCAACAGCCCCTAGATAAGGAGAGATAGATTTTAGTTAATAGAGTTAAAAGTGTTGGCCCAAGAAGCAGGATTCAAAGCCCTTGACAGAGGGTGACTGTGTGATGAAATTTGTTCCGCTTCATGGAGCCTATGGCATTCTGGTTTAACCACTTATTCAGTTATTGTTTATCCTGGAGTTAGGCCTGGAAAGAATGCTGTGCTACAATGTCCATTATCAACAGACATTAATCACAAGCTTTAGGGTGATTACCTAAAGCAGGGGGTAGGAGATTTCTCTAAGATTCAGGTTAAAAACAATCTATTATTTATCATTAAGAAACTGATTTTTAAAATGATTATAGGGCCAGCCAAGTGGCGCATTGGTTAAGAGTTGGCTTGGGACGCCAGCTCTGAGCAGCAGGACCCCGGTTCAGATCCTACATGAGGACCAGTGACGCTGTGCCCTCTACAGCTAAGATGGTGAACAACAGCTTGACCTGAAGCTGGGGTGCCGTGAGTCGCCAGCGACTTCGTAGGCTGCAGTGGGCTGCCATGAGCTACCGTGAGTGGCTGGCAGCTAGCGTGAGCGGCTGGCAGCCAGTATGAACTGCCAAGAGACGCCATGAGCCACCATCCAATGGCCGGCGAGCGACTGCCTCTCCTGGAAAGAACGCAACGATAATACCAACATGGGCCAGTGAAGCGACGTCCTCCACAACTAGACTGAAGAACAAAAGGACAGCAACTTGTCTTTTTCCCTTCCCTGATTTCCCCAGTGCTGTTCCCCTCCCCCAATTCCACAGTAAATTCTTAAAAAAAAAAAAAAAGATTATAACCAGGGGCTATGGAGCCAAAACATTAGAAAAAAGAAAACTTAGAGCTTCTATAGTGAGAAGCCCTTTCATTTGGTACATATCACTAACAAATTAAAAAAGATTGATTTCATATCAAGTATCTTTTCTGACTATAAGATATAAAACAAGAAATCTATACCAAGAAGAAAACTGGAAAATTCACAAATAGGCAGAGATTAAACAACATGTTCATGAACAAACAACGGGTCAAAGAAGAAATCAAAAAGGGAATAAAAAAAACAAAACTGAAAATACAACATACCAAAACTTATGGAATGTAGCAAAAGCAGTTCTTGAAGGAAGTTTTTAGTGATAAATGCCTACATTAAGAAAAAAGAAACATCTGGGCCGGCCGAGTGGTGTGTTGGTTAAGAGCTGGCTTGGGACACCAGAGGGCCCCGGTTCAGATCCCACATATGAGGGCCAGTGACTGCCCTCTACAGCTAAGATGCTGAATAATAGCTCAACCTGGAGCTGGGCTGCCGTGAGTCACCAGCGACGGCATAGGCTGCAGCCCGTGTGGCAGTGGGTTGCCATCTACCGTGTGTAGCCAGCAGCCAGCGTGAGCAGCCAGCAGCTGCAGTGAGCAGCCATCCAGAAGCCGGCGACTGATCTGCCTCGCCCGGGAAGAGCGCAATGATGGTGCCAACTTGGGCCACTGAAGCAACGTCCTCCACAACTAGACTGAAGAACAAAAAGGACAGCAACTTATCTGTTCCCCTTCCCCCAATTCCCCAGCTCTGTTCCCATCTCCCCAATTTCCCAATTTAAAAAAAAAATCTTAAAAAAAGAAAAAGATTGAATCATTAATCAAAAACCTCCCAACAAATAAAAAGCCCAGGACCAGATGTATTCAAGGAAAAATTCTACCAATTCTTTAAAGATGAGTTAGTTAACCTCTTTCTAAATTGAAAAGAATACTCCCAAACTCTTTTTATGAGGCCAGCATTATCCTGATAACAGAGCCATATAGGCATATGACAGATAAGAAAACTACAGGCCAGGGGCCGGCCGAGTGGCGCGATGGTTAAGAACTCGCTTGGGATGCCAGAGGGCCCCGGTTCGGATCCCACATATGAGGGCCAGTGAACACTGCCCTCCACAGCTAAGATGCTGAACAACAGCTCAACCTGGAGCTGGGCTGCCATTAGTCGCCGGCGACGGCGTAGGCTGCAGTCCCTGTGGCAGTGGGTTGCCATGGGCTACCGTGAGCAGCCAGCAGCCAGCGTGAGCGGCCAGCAGCCGCAGTGAGCGGCCGTCCAGAAGCCGGCGACTGATCTGCCTCGCCAGAGAAGAGCGCAATGATGGTGCCAACTTGGGCCAGTGAAGCAACATCCTCCACAACTAGACTGAAGAACAAAAGGACAGCAACTTGTCTGTTCCCCTTTCCCCAATTCCCCAGCACTGTTCCCATCCCCCCAATTCCCCAATAAAAAATCTTAAAATAAAGAAAACTACAGGCCAATATTCTTAATAAATATAGATGTAAAAAATGCTCAACAAAATACTAGCAAGACAAATTAAACAGCACATTAAAAATATCATGCACAGGAAGCCAGGTGGCTCAGTTGGTTAGAGCGTGTTCTCTGAACAACAAAGTTGCTGGTTCAATTACCACATGGGCCAGTGAGCTGCACCCTCCACAACTAGATTAAAGACAATGACTTGACTTGGAGCTGATGGGTCCTGGAAAAAAAACACTGTTACCCAATAAAAAAATATAAAAAGATCATGCACCGTGATCCCTGGGATAAAAGGATAGTTCAAGCTACTAAAAGTCAATTTATTATCACAAATTGTGGAATTTCTCCTTATATTTGCTAGTACCCAATCTTGTGGGCCATTTATCTGCACCCTCTTAGAGTCATTTCAGATCTTCCTAAAATTTCTTCTGCGTTGGATTATTTCACTTTCTTCCCTAAAGCTCAAAATTATCAGGAATCATAGAGATTTTGATGTATTTTTCATTTATCTTTAGACCCTATATTTAAGAATATTGACAATCTAAACTGGAGATGAACAAGAGAGGAAGAAACTTTTGTCGAACAAGAAATTGTGGCTAGAAATAAATACTTGGGGTGGCAGCATGATGGTAATCTTTTAGGAACATGAAGATCAGTGTTGTTGGAAGTACTTTGAAAAGTGACTGAAAGAGTGATCTCCAGACTCAGTCTTCTTTGGTTCAAATTCCAACTCCATCATTTATTTGCAAACCTACAGAAAGTTAATTAACCCCTTAGGAGTTTTAGTTCCTCATCCATAAATGTATTCAACATATATAAAAATATACATCAGTTCCTCCTCATAGGGTTGGTATGTGGTTTAAATGGTTTAAAAAGAGGCAATGTGGGCCGGCTGAGTGGCTCAGTTGGTTAAGAGTGAGAGCTCTGAGCAACAGGGTCGCTGGTTAGATTCCCACATGGGCCAGTGAGCTGCACCTGAGCTGAGCTGCTGCTGAGCTGCCAACAGGTGGCAGGATTGCTCAGTGGTTAGAGCATGTGCTCTTAGCAACAAGGTTTCCGGTTTGACTCCCATATGGGATGGTGGGCTACGCCCACCCACAACTAGGATCAAACACGGCACCTTGAGCTGAGAGGCCACAAGCTGCCAACGGGCGGCTGGATGGCAATGGACTTGGAGCTGAACTAGCTGTGCCCTCCACAACTATGATTGAAGGACAACAACTTGGTTGTTCCACTTCCCCAACTCCCCAACACTGTTCCCCTTCCCCAATTCCCCAATAAAATCTTAAATAAATAAAATAAATAAATAAAAATAAATGCAATGTGCTTAATACCTTACCTGACTCACAGTTGATTCTAAATAATTATGATTATGTGGAAGAGAAACTTGTAGCCTGAGACCGACAGAGAGAGGATATAAAGAGGCATTCTCTGCCTCAATATATGAAATGTTTTAACACCATACCTGACATTCAGCACATGCCCAATAAGTATTGAATGAATGGGCAAGAAAAATAATGAAGAGACATTTCAGAGAATGGAATGGTGGGCCTCAGGATGTCATACAGTTCTTATCACAGTACCATCTCCACAGATGGGTGATCGTTCATTTTATGTGTCAACTTGACTAGGCCATGGGGTGCCCAGATATTTGGTGAAACATTATTTCTGGTTGTATCTCTATGAGTGTTTCTGGATGGGATTAACATTTGAATTAGTAGACTGAAGAAAGCAGATTGCCTGTCCCAATGTTGTTGGGCCTCATCCAATTCATTGAAAGCCTGAATAAAATAAAAGGCTGAGTAAGAAAGAATTCTGACTGTCTTTGAGCTTGGTCTTCAGACTCAGGCTCAGGCTGAAACTGACACCCTCAGCTCTCTTGGTTCTCAGGCTCAGATTTGTACTGGAACCTACACAGTTGGCTCTCCTGAGTCTGCACTTCTCAGTCTCCATAATCGCATGAGTCAATTACTTTTAATAAGTAAATATAAACACATAAATGTGTGTATCTGTGATAAATATACATATATGCATCAGTGACCACAGATCTTAGAGAGAATTCAAGTATAGTTTGGAGTATAGATCTGATAACTTCTTTTAGATGCAGAGATATTATGAACTTAGTCTCTCTAGCGGTCTCCTGTTCAACCAATGATTTACTGATTGCAAATATCAAAAGAGCCTCAATCTCTCCAAACTCAGTGATGCCCATCATGGACCTCCCACTAGACTGAATGGGAAAATACCTTCAACCAAGCACAGATAATGAGCCAAAGTTTAGCACAGCATACAAGGACAACCCCCTTTGGGGACAGTCCAACAAAAGTACAAGCCTTGAAAATCACATTTCTTTCTCCTACCAACTCCCTTCTCTCCCCCATTTCTCCCACTCCGTGCATTCGCCCAAGTCCAGGACTGTCCCTGCCAACTGAGACTTTATTCCTGGTAACATTCTTCATTATATCCCCTTCCTTGAAGTTCACACTGGCAGGACCAGTTTGGGGAATTAGCTAAATCCTGTTTCCTGGCACAAATCCCAGCATAACTGCCCTGTCAGACACACCTGTGCCCAAAACGTATAAAAGACAACAATGTCTTGGATACACCAGGCTTTGGTTTCCACCAGCTGCAAAAATGAGGTCGATTCTGATCATCCCCATCCTCAGCTGCTTCTTTGCAGCTTACAATGCCAAAGTCTTCTCCAAGTGTGAGCTGGCCCGCAAGCTGAAGGCCCACGGGATGGATGGCTTCTATGACTACAGCCTGGCAAATTGTGAGTATGAACTATCATCTGTCATTTCTGTCTCTGCCCAAAGATGCCCTCTTCCCCAACCCAGGAATCTTTCCCTTTTTATTTCATGATGTCCTCTCTTGTCAGGGCTCTCACACTTCCCAGCCTGTTCTTCTTGTCTCTGGCGCCTCTGCCCTGTAACTCCTAACTGGTTCTCCTTTTCTCTTTCCACCAGGGATTTTCTTATCTATAATACATTTTCTTCTGCTTCTCCCCCACATCACCTTCCCACCCAATGGCCTGGAATGTTTCCTTGGACATGCCCTAAGACTAACCTAACTGCTTCCAGGTTTAGTGCCATCACCTTTGCTTTCACCTGCACCCTTTTAAGTCCAGGTCTCGGCAGCACAATAGGTGCTGCCTCCCACCTACCCACTCCCTTGCTCTTTTGTCTGCCAAAAAATAACCCACACCTACGAAGTCTGTCTAAAGAGTGTTTACTAGTGTACAGGGGAGTTAGATGGGGCTTGTGAGAACAGAAGATGAGGCAATGACAAGGGTGCAAGGGCCGAGAGTCACCCACCACACAGTAGGCACACACGAAACTTTTAACTTCCCTTGCGTGTCTTCATTTTTCTCCATGCCAAACCTCTTTCTTATTACCCCCAAAGATGGGTTTTCTGGAATTCCTTCCTAGGATTTTCTTCCACTGCCTCTCCACCTCTTCTTTTGCATATACCTTGAGATAGGGAGCAAAAGTGCAAATGCACAGCAGGAGTTGGATATCTGGCTGGGAAATGAAGCTGAAAAGGTAGCGTGGGAAACAGACTGTGGCTTGTTGGTGGTTGGGCATTCCAATTGCACTTACTTAACAAATTGTTATTACACACTTACCATGGGCTAATTATTGCTTAGGCCTGGGAATACACATGGATTATAAATGACCTCTAACACTGGGTATCTCACAGTCTTTGTGTTTCAGTCTTAATGCTTTCATTTCTGGTAGCTCTAGTATAGCACAAGTTGTAAGAATATCTCATTATGGAGCACACTCCTTTTTTTATCCACTTTTTGCTCTCTCGGACACAGGGGTCTGCATGGCTGAGCATGAGAGTGGATTCAACACTGAGGCCTTTAATGGAAAAAATTCCGATGGCACTAGTGACTATGGGATCTTCCAGATAAACAACAAGTGGTGGTGCAAAGACAACACGCGTAGCTCAAAAAATGCCTGCAACATAATGTGCAACAGTAAGAACTCTATCCCCTCTCAGGGCTGGGTGGAGCGGGGCCGGGTAAAATACGTGCCAAATTGAATGCACTGCTCTCGAACACCAGACCCTCAGCATGTGCTGAGGAGGCTGAGTATACAGAATAACAGGGCCCTAAGCAGTCCTCACACTAAAACAAGGCTCCCCAGAGATGCTCCTTCCAAAAAGGAGGAAGAGAGATACACTGACCCTTGACTCACCTTCATGGGTCCCCCTCCCTCAAGACTGTTATCCTGTTCCTGGTACACTCACCACTGCATCATCATTTCACACACCCACACACCCACACACAGCACTCAGGACACACTGAGTAGCTGCCTGAAAACAAGGGCTCTCCCCCTGGTCCATCAGGTCCTGGATGCCTCTCTGGAGGGAACTGGGCTTAAAGACAAATTCTTAGCAAAGGCACAAAAACCCAGGCAAAATGAAAGGCAAACCCACAGAAGGGCTCCAGAGACAAAGCATTCTAAATCGTAAGGCTCAGTTTCCTCTGGGAATTCCCTTCAAAAAATGATTGGCTGTTAAAACAGGAAAAGGGATTTTCCCCTCCCCACTCAACCACTTTTCCTTCCAGAATTTCGGGATGATGACATCAATGATGACATCCTCTGTGCCAAGAGGGTTGTAAAAGATCCTAACAGGATGTCTGCATGGTAAGGGGACCAGCCACTCTGCCAGGGATGGGCCCGGACTGTACCTTCAGATGCTGCTGTAAGCAGCATCTATGCTGTAGGATTTTCCCTGGACTTCGTAGGTAGTCGAGACTGTCCTCATGATGGGAAATGAGGCAGAAAAATATTGTGCCATTTTCACCCCAGCAGCACTACCACACACCCCCACGTGTGTCTTAGATGGGCAAGCCTCCCCTATCTGGGACTCTCCCACAGCATAAATGGACTCCAACCTGCAGGCCCCACATTCCCTCTCAGAGGAGCCCTTTATAGACTCCTGCCCCTGCCTCTGATCTGTTTTACTTCTCTATCCCTTAGGAGGGGCTGGGAAGATCACTGCAAAAACAAGGATTTGTCCAGATACCTGGCTGACTGTCGGCTATGAGACTGTCCTTGAATGTGGCTCCTGGAGAATGTGGCCCAGAAGGCAGGGAAATACCTCAGGGTTCTTGGAAGCTCTGAATCTTCCCCCATCTCTGCCTCTAAAATAAAAATTACTCAAAATTCAGCTGTCCCAAGTAGCATGTTTAAAGGGTGGGTCATGATGGAGACGCTACATGATATAAACCGCTAGAAATCCTGTTCTGTCCAAGCCCACCACTGAAGATTCACATATCGCCTCTGGAAAGAAAGTTTAAGGCAATTCCTTGCCTGAGAACTTCTTATGGGTTACCCAGTCTGGGCTAAAACTGATAGCTGAACATAGCATTCCTGATGCTGACTCTTATGAAACTCATTTAGTAGAGGCGGTTAATATTATTCTCCATCACCAAGAAAGTTCAAGATGAAACAGAAGAAAATTATGGAAGAGGCTTGGTTTAGATATGAGGAAGGATTGGCAGAATATCAGGATTATATTGGCTAGGGTACATGACTAAGCTGCTATACAATTTGGTGCTCTCACAAAATAGCCCAAGATAGGTAGGCAGGCTACTTTATCCTGCACAGACATTCAAAAACCCAGATTCTTTCCATCTTGCATGTCCATCATCCTCCACAGTAGTGCTAAAGTATGGCTCAGGGAGCAGCAGCAGCAGCAGCAGCACTTGGGAGCTAGAAAGGCAAATTCTTGGACCCACTGAAGACCTACTGAATCCTTGTTTTAATGAGCTCTACTGGTGATCTTTATGCACAGAAACATTTGAGAAGTACTACCTTGGGGTATTGTCCTCACCTACCTGGACAAAGCTGGATTGAAGGCACTCTATGCTTCTATTTGCAGGAAGGGGAATAAGTGTGCAGGAACACATATGCAATGTTTTAAGGCCCAAAAACATAGAAGAGGCACATGTCACTTCCATTTATACTCAATATAGAATGTAATTGCCATTCCTAGCTGCAAGGGGGCCTGGGAAAGGTAGTGCCTAGCTAGGCAGCTATGTGTCCTATTACATTATTACTATGGCAAAAGGGGAGAATGGAACTTGGTGGACAATTAGCAAGTTCTGCCATACTAATTAACAAATCACTTAATAAAGTGAATCTTAATCCCATTCCAGTAGTGTAAATGTTTCATTGAACAAGTATGACTCATGGGATATAGCCATGTAAGTCTTTTTGTGTCCTACCATCCCTCTCAATTTATTCCGTGGGGTAGATTCTCCTGCCTCTGGATAAAACTCAGACAAGTACCATGACTTCTATGGTCACCCTCAGGTAATGAAAGTACACCAACTGTCCAAGGAGTCCTCCTATCTCCAGCTCTTTTCCTGACCTCTCCAACATCTTTTATAGACAGACAATGGAAGATCAACTAAAGATGCAAACATATTTCCAGTCTCATTTTGTAAATATTTGTGGTCTTGCATTTCACTTTGAAATGTGGCATCTATTGTCTGGAGACCTCAGCTGAAACTAAAACAGTTTCCTATTTAATCTCCTGATACAGTATCTTGTAACAGTTTACAAAGTACTTTCAGAGACTAGGTCTTATTCAACCACACTATGTATGTTACAGAAAGCAAAGCACTGAGGTCTCCCTCTCTGATGGCCACTATCACTGCCTTGCTCCTGCAGCGGCCACATTCCAGGTAGCTAGAGCTCTGAAGGGGTATTGTCATTCCTGCTGCTGCTCCTACAACTGCTGGCTGGACTCCTTTCCTTATCTGGTTGGCATTACCATAGCTGAGCCCCAGTGGGAGGTTCGCAGGTAGAAGGAGTGGAGGAACAGGAGGGTAAAGTAAATAAGAAATAAAGGCCAACTTGTATTCTGGCACCAGCATAACACAGCTCCTTATCAGGGCTAATTCCCCCACACACACACACACACTGGTTTTTCTGGAGCAAGTTCTCTGGAGGTTAGCAAGGCAAGTTCTCACAACTAAGAACCCTGTCCCTTCCTGTGGTAGAGTGAATTATTATTATTCCCAATTCCTACCCCCGTCCTCTGTCATGTGATCTTCCGAGCACTACAGTGGACAGGGTGTTATTTCCCCACATGGATGCTGAGCTTGGCCATGTAACTTGCTTTGCCAATGGAATGTTAGCAGATGTGACAAAGTAGACACAAATGTGCTTGCATGGTTTTGTTTGGCCTCTGGTGCTCCTGTGATTGCCAGAAGAGAGCGTGCCCCCAGTACCCACTGTCCCCCCACCCCCACTTGGGCTCCAGAATGAAACATGTGGAACAGACTTGAACCCAGCCCAAATCCTGACTCCTACTAGAGTCCCCCGCCCCCTTCACTCCACCAGACCAAGGAGCAAGAAAAATAAATGCTGTTGTAAGCCACTGAGTTTTGGGGTGGTTTATGACACAGTAAAATAAAACCTGGCTAATACTCTTCCTTACCCCTGTAACCTCCCAGTTGCCCCTTTCACTCTCCACCATAAATCCTACCTCCACTTAGATTACTAGCGAGACTCTATTATAAGGACTCAAATTCTGTACCTCCCTTGATGGATTTGCATATTTAGTTAAAATTTTTACTGAGCCCTTACTTTGTGATTAGTTGCCCAGGAAAGGGATTTAGATGGGGGCCTGCCCTTTGTCATATTACAATCCCAAGGAGAAAATCTAAAGACCCCACCAAGAATAATCCAATAGGTAACTAATACAAGTGGACCTTTAATCAAAATCTAATGTAGCTCCTTCCTTCTCCCTACATAAAACCAATAATCAGAGTGCATACATACTTTTTTGTAAATCCTAGTTCTTCATTTATAAGGTAAAAATCCCCCCCCCCTCCTTTGGAGCATTTCTTTGGACAGAACTTTGGATGCAGGAATTTGTATTCATCCCTGAAAATGCAACATTATTCTTAATTCTTTTTAAATCAACTGAAGAAGAGCCCAGGCAATGCAAAGAAAAACCAAACTGGAAGACTCACCCTGCCAGGTAGCCAGACATATTATAGGTATAGTCTATAGAAGTTATGATAGTGTGCTATTGACATAAAGATAGGCAAACAGATTAGTGGGACAAAATGTAACCGTCACAAATATGGTCAACCAGTAGGACAAAGATAGCACTGTACTGCAGTTGGAGAAAAGAAGGTATTTTTAATAAATGGTGGCAAATCAACTGGCTATCCATATGGCTGCTTTTGTTAGCTTTTGTCTGAGCTCTCTGTGGTTTTAGAAGAGCAAGAAACAGACACACATCTATGATTCTAACCAGGTGCTAAGTTTTAATAAATAAAAATTGAGAAACAAAGCAGGACACTGAAGTTGTTCACCTCAGAGCTGCTGAATCAAATAAAACATCTGTCCTAAAAATTAAACTTGAGGTTTTGTTTTTTTGGAGGAAGAGCTGTGATAGTGATCAATTGAATGTGGGAGTAGAAGAGAGGAATAACTGCTAGGCTTCCAGTTTGGTCATTTGGTGGATGATACGCTATTCACTACGCTGTGAAACACAGATAGAATGTGTTGGAACCAAGCAGACTAGGTCTGAGAAAAAGTTGGTTAAATACACTCCTCAAATGAAATCATCCCAGGGGCTCAACAGTGAGGCCAGGTGGTACGGCCTGATAACAGAATGACGACAGTCCTGGTGACCTGTTTGTAAAACCAGGGTGGCCAATTATTGCAGGCTGTGGGATCTAGGCAGCTGCACCAGTTGGGGACCCCAAAGGATTAAGAAAAATGAAATTGAGAAAATACTGTCACTACTAAAGGAAATTTTGAGCTAGATGTCCAAGAAAATTAAGGCTATGGCCTCTTGCCCATTACGCCATCTCTGGTTGCTGGAATCCGAAGGCATCAAGCTCTCTTTACCCCAGCCACATACTTACTGTTCACAAGTCTTCCTGGAAAATCCCACCATTTGCAATGGCATGGATGGACCTTTGAGGGCATTTTGCTAAGTGAAATGAGTTAGAGAAAGACAAATACTATATAATCTCATGTATACGTGGAATCTAAAAAAAAAATACCAAACTCATAGAAACAGAGAACAAATTGGTGAATGTCAGGGTGAAGGTAATCAGAGCCAGGATGAAGGTAACCAAAAACTGCAAACGTCCAGTTATAAGATTAGTAAATTCTGGGGATGTCACGTACAGCTAAATTTAAAAAGAATAGCTAAAGGGTAAGTAGGAGAGCCAGAGGGGTTCCTTAAAAAGAGGCCCTTATCATCTGCAGCATAAGAGCAGACACATCTGAGGAGCAGGCTAAGGACTTAATGAGTTGAACTTCAAGGAAGTTTAAATGCTCAGCCCCTGATATAGCACTATTCCTCAGCTATACCAATCATCTTCTTGGTATTAAGTAGAATGTATTGGGCCCCTTCCATCCTAGAAGAGCGAGCAAATACCTCCTCACAGGGATATGTATTTCAGGTACAGGTTTCGCCTCTCCTGCTCACAGAACCCTAGCCAGAACCACAGGCATGAAATTTCACACAACATGGCACCTGACCACTGAATTCATTGCACAGCAAAGGAGGGACCCAATGGTCATATCACATACCACAGCACCCAGAAGCGGTTGGCCTCAGGGAGCCCTGGAACCGCCTAGTGAAAGTAGTTGAAACACCAGCTTGGAGGAAATACTCAACAAGGCGCCATCCTACCATGCCCTAAATCAGAGATCTCTATATAAAGTGCTACATTCCACTGGGAATAAATGGGTTCTGGTCAAAGGGATGGAAGCAGAGTAGCCGTTTTATCATACCCAGTGACCCACTGGGGTACTCCCATACAACTTTAGGCTCTGCAAGGTCCTGGTCCCAAAGAGGGGTGCACTCTTTGCCAGGAGACATAACAAGGATCCAGTCTGAGCTGTTACAGCTGGCACCACACCACTTTAAACTGTGTCTAAGAACTAGTAGGAAAGGAGGCCCCTTTTGCAGGATAACTGACTGAACAGCAGGAGGAAGTAGGGCTTCTTTTATACAATAGGATTAGGAAAAACCCAGGTCATCTACTTGGGTGCTATATTGTTTTTCTGCTGCTGCCATAACCAATTAACACAAACTCAGTGGCTTCAAAAACATACATGAAATATCTTACAGTTCTATAGCCCAGTACAGGTGTCTCCAGACTAAAACCAAGGTATTGGCAGGCTGTATTCCTTTCTATAGGCTCTAGGGCCGTCCGTTTCCTACCCATTCAGGTGTTGGCAAAATTCCATCTCCTGAAGTACATTGGGTCTTTGGAAAAGTCATGACGCATGTTTGCAACAGATGGCACTAGTTCATTTTTGCAAGTACTAGTCATTCGCATCTATGGTATTGCTGTCATCTGACAGCTAACAGTTCTAGCTTCATTCTAAAAAAAAAATTGAGCAATTTTGTTGAGTTTTGGAGATTTTACAAGTTGAAGATGGAAAATGAAACTTTTGCCATGTTTTACTGTTTTACTTCCATCAAGGGGAGAACATGCATCAAGCTTGTGAAGTTGCATAAAGTTTATGGTGACAATGCTCTACAAGAATGTCAGTGCCAACGATGGTTCACGAAATTCCATGATTTTTTTAAAAAGATTTTTATTGGGGAATTGGGAGATGGGAACAGCACTGGGGAATTGGGGGAAGGAGAACAGACAAGTTGCTGTCCTTTTTGTTCTTCAGTCTAGTTGTGGAGGATGTTGCTTCAGTGGCCCAAGTTGGCACCATCATTGTGCTCTTCCCGGGAAGTTTGAACAAATCCATCATCCAGAAATGTCCAGCATTTGTTAATTGTAAAGGAGTTGTGCTCCATTTCAACAACGCGAGACCATACACAAGTTCGATCACCTGTCAAAAATTACTGGAGCTTGGATGAGATGTGTTGCCACACCCACCATACTACCCTGACCTTGCACCGTCAGACTTCCACTTGTTTTACTCTCTTCAAAACTTCTTGCGTGGTATAGCGTTCAATTCACCTGAGGCTGTAAATCAGTACCTTGTTCAGTTTTTTGCAAATAAAGACAGGTCCTTCTATGAATGAGGAATTATAAAGCTCACTGAAAGATGGTCAAAGGTTATCGAACAAAACAGGCAATATATCATTGATTGATCTTTGTTCTTTATATAAATAAATGACCTTTGAAAAACAAACAAAATACGTCATGACTTTTCCAACAACCCAATACTAACGATGACCTCAGAAATTCATCTGATGGGCCTTCTGAGTTACTTGTGACCATTCTCTGGATGCGGATATTTAAACTAAAGCCAAGGAAGGTGATGGTGTAACTGCATCAACTCTTCTGTTCCTCAGCTCAATTTTTAATAGAAGGTAATCTTCTGACCTCACCATAATGCATTACAGAAACAGACAACTTTGAGCATAGGTAACTTAACCCCAACTAAACTTCTATTTTAACCGTACCCTTAGGTTCATCATCAAAATGATCTTGACGATTTATGCCTCTCTGTGATCAAGCACCGGGCCCAATTTCTCTGGGAGATATACATAAATAGTATGTATCATTCCTACCCCTAGAAAATTTTAAAATGATAATCAGACATTATGAGATAGAAATAGAGTGGAAGACGGCTGGCCAAGTGGCTCAGCTGGTTAAAAGCTTGCTCAAGAGTGTGAGCTCTGAGCAACAGGGTCGCTGGTTCAATTCCTGGCCCGAACTGAGCTGCCGCTGAGCTGCCTACAGGTGGCAGGATGGCTCAGCTTAAAAAAACAAAACAAAAAAACACCAAATAGGAGTGGAAGTAGGGAACACAGAGGAAAGTAAAAAAGGAAGATATTTGGAACTGGTAGGCTTTAATAAGGAAGTCCCATCCCTTTCCATTTACTTCTTACAGGTTTTTATTGTATCCTGCAAGCCAAAACCAAAGTAAGTCACTGAAAATATATTAACCTCTTGGGATGGAAGTGTATCTGTCCTGTTTTCCCTTTCCCATCAGACAGCTCCCTAAACACTCCCCCCCTCTCCAAAATATATACTTTAAATACAAACAAAACATGCATTTAAGTGTTTTATATATTCGTAACATTTTAACATTTAATAGAAACTATATATAACTTTTTATGGTATCTTACATTAAGACAGTCACTACAGAAATTTACATACGTTAGAAGATGAATGCTGTGGCCTATTCATTGGGAGAAGGGGGTTCATATTACCCAATGGGGTGAGAGGTGAGGAAAGGTTAAAACACAGGCTGTTAAACAGTGGCAACTAGTCACTAGGTCCATCAATATGCCAAGGGTACACAGCTCCCACCTAAACACCTATGTGGATTTGTTCCAAGACTTGGGAGATCCCCCTACAAGGATGTTTCTCCTCTTGGGCAGAGTCCCAAATATTTGCTCAATCCCAACAGCAGATTCACCTCTCTCTCTCTTCCTTGCCAGAGTGGGAAGACACCCACAACTTTTAGACACTATTGGTCCCTTCCCCCAAAATTTGGTTTATGTTTGACTACAGCACTCAGTAACCCAGAAGAAAAACAAAATCTGGGTTGTCCTTTAGTGAGAGATGGTCAGAAGTACTTGTTTAAAGAATAGGAAATTCAAATCCTCCGAAGTCAAATGGTTCCCAAAACAAACTATCAACTGATAGAAGTGGGTTCTGGCTTCCCATTTGCAGTAGCCATTCCACTCTGAGGCAATGCTGCAGAGGCTTTCTCAGAATTTCGAGATCCCTGTGATCTGCACCCATCTCCGACCATCTGCATCTGGCCCTGTTAAGAGAAAGTCACTTTGGTTACAAATTCATTTGTTGTGGTCTGAAGCATGAATCTGACTTATCAATGCCATGTATCATAGCAACAAGAACAAAACTGAAGAAATAAAATAATTCTGGGCAGTTGCTCTTTCCCATACTTAACCATCCCTGATCCTGAAATCAGAAGTCATTACTTGCAACACTCCTGAGATTTCCAATGGGAGGGAGAGCAGCAGGTTGTTTCTTCCAAATGAAACAGGCATTCTCTGCTGAGGTTCCAGAACCACCAATAGATCACAGGAAGATGGTCCTTTGGGCCTCTGCTTGAAACCAACAGCTATAGTGTAACTGCTGGTCTTCAGTCAGGGCCATAGATATCCCACCCAAGGCTCAAAGAAAGAAGCCAAATCGCATTACTTATCCTTGCTCTATGTGGTGAAAACAATTCCAGCGCTCAACACTCCTTCAAAAGGAACAATTTACCTAGATTCTTTATCTCGACCTTTTCTAGTTAACTAAATAAATTTGTGTCCTGCTCTCTGAACTATGAGGTATTCGAAGAGCCAATCTGGAGACTGCCATCTGGGGCACCTTTATAGTCTAGTGATGACAACCCTGCTCCCTGGGAGTGCACACTAGCAGAACCAGCAGGGAACCCTCTGCCTGGCTGGGTCATTACTGAGGGAAGCCTGGCTGGGAATGGTCTTCACTTGCCAAAATATCCACTGTGCCTTCAGCAATGTCTTTGATTGAATGATCTTCAAGGGTCAGTGAAGGATCAAAAAGCAAGGGTGAAGGAGGGCACTGCGTACCATCACCCACAACATCCAAGTCCTAGGAAAAGAAAAGAGAAAAGCCTATCAGCAGTACCAAGGGAACCAATTAGCTAAAGCAGGCATAATTTTCAGCAAACCTCAAAGCAAGTCTCCCATACTTCCCTCACCCCTTGCCCACCTTGAATCAAAAAAAAAGATAAAGATTTTCCCATAATGTCCAACAAATGGGATAAGATCTAACACCACTAAGATTTTTTGCTGCTGAGTATAAAACACGGACCACTACGGTAGTTTTTAAAAGCATATTTTTTAAATAGGAAAATTCAGAGACAGAAAGTAGCTACCAGGGGGTGGGGGGAGAGGGGAAGTTGGAGTTGTAGTTTAATGGGTACAGAGTCTCTCTGTTTGGGCTGATGGAAATGTTCTGGAAAGGGACAGTGGTTATGGGTGCACAATATGTGAATGTACTTAATAACCACTGAACTGTACACTTATAAGTATTTAAAATAGTGAATTTTATGTTACAAATATTTTATCACAATAAATATTTATTTTTTTAAAAAGCATATTCTCCAGGCCGGCTGAGTGGCTCAGTTGGTTAACAGCTCGCTCAAGAGTTTGAGCTCTGAGCAACAGCGGTTCGAGTCCCGGCCCGAGCTGAGCAGCCGCTGAGCTGCCAACAGATGGCAGGATGGCTCAGCTAAAAAAAAAAAAAAAAAATACACTGCAGTCTACACGCTGTTTCTTCCAATTGAATTGGCCATTCCCACTGGGATCCTGAACGGCCAACAGACCACAGGATGACATTGCTCTTGGCTCCTGTTTGAAACCAATAGCTACAACAAACCACTGGTCTTGATTCAGAGCCTACAGCATTACAAAGACTCAGCCAATGTGTCAAACTGACTTTCATGCCACCACTTTCTAGGAGTCTACTGTTAAACTCTCCTGTCTAAGAGTGAAAATTACCCAAGGGTTTATATTCCCCTATGCCAAATCCACTTTACTGAGGCTTTATATTCCCAGTAATCTAGCTTCATGAGAGGCTTACTTTGTTCAATGCTTTTGAGTAAAGGGACGAGTTTGAAGTCCTTTCCCTTCCTTTGGTGTGCTAATCACCAAAAGTGAGAATTACATCTTCACAATGATTAAGGTAAAGAAAAGAACATATATCCAGAAGGTACTGAATTTAAAGCTGCTCAACTTAAGCAGAAACAGAGGGAAAAGGATACAGTTGGCCACCTAACATTCATTTTGGATGTGTTAGAAGCTTCTGTAATATCCACAGGAACCAGTGTTCACACACCGTTAAGACAGTGAATCATTTTCTCCAATTATTTTACTATGCATAATTATTACATAAATAATTAACTTGGAATTTAAAATAACCCATTTAAAAGTGAGGCAAGTTTTCCAAGTCTCATGATAATGGTATGAAAATGTTTACAAAGGAAAATAGACACTGAAAAGGCTTTTCTCACATATTCAGTGTTGTCTGTTACAAGAATTAAAATTGGGGAAAGGAACCTAAAATAAGAGAGGAAAAAACAATCAACAGAAATGCCTACCATAACAGGAATGCTTAGAGATGCAAGCATCAAGACATTGAGAATCCACTTTTGTTCTTATCTCAAAAAGAGCTCAAAAACCACACACACACAAGAGCAAGCTCAAAGTAACAGGATTAAGGTATTAGGTTGTTACTTGCCAAACGTCCCTGGATCAAAGCACAGAAAACAGGAAAGAGTAATATCAGCAATGAAAGGCTGAAATTTCACCCATGTTAATATCTAATACCTAGCCCTATGAGTAAAGTTACCCAAAGTTATTAACCAGTTATAGAAATGATATCTACGGCAGAACATGGGTAAAAAGATTGCTTGGTGAAATTCATAAAATAAAAAAATCATTTTTTCCCAGCAAAATTTTATATTGATAAATATATCCTGAGTTTGTGGGAGGGCAAAAATTCTTTTCTAAAACTGAATTTTGTTTCAAAATTTTCTGGAGCGTTCTTACTTCCAATGGTTAAGAATAAAACTATATTTAATGACCAATGTGGTTTAGCAAAGGTATATTAATATGAACATAATAGATGATCAATTACAAATAGGTAACTTTTTATCATTTTTACCTCTAACAAAGGTACTTCTTAAAAACCCACTGGATTCCTAAAAATAAGATTACTTCTCATTCATTCTTTAAGAAATCCATGCCACATATAAGGATTAACAGATTTGATGATATATTTTAAAATATTTTTAAAACTAGGATTCCTTAAATGTCAGTTTTTGCCTTGAGATCACATCTTACAATCTTTAATATTTTATGTAACTATTCTCCAAAGAGAAAACAAGTATATAATCTTCAAACATATTATTAGGACAGTCAATATTTTCTTAAACCTAGATTATCAAAGATTTGAGAAAGAAATTTAAAATATAGGAAAAATAGGTGAAAGAGGAAAAAGCAAAATGGTCAAGACAGAAATGTCCCTATAAATTAACAATCAAATGACATAAATATTAATAACCTAGTACTTGTATATAACACACATGTGCTAGTTTCTATATACATACATTAATATTTGAAGAGAATTTGGTGATACAGTGGTTATTAGGTTATTTTTTAGACCCTATAAAGCTCCTTGTGTTACTAAGTTTAAAAAAAAATTTTAAAGCACTTCTCTGGTTTTCTTCACATGTAAAATGAAGGAAGTAGACAAAAATCTGTCCCTATCAATTTGTGGCTGTCCATTTACTCTCTACAACATAATCTCACTGGAAAAATCTAGGAAACATTGGAGCATATAATCTCTAAGGTCACTTTTTAATTCTCATATTCTATGAATCTGTGTGAAAGAAACTTTTTAAAAAGCAATTATAATCAGGATTATAACAAAAACTATAGTATTATAAATGAAGTTATTAATAAAAACCAGAAGTTTAATATACCTATAGACAGTATATAACCCAAAAAGAAGGGGGGGAGAAATTATGGGAAAAAAATCACAATCAATTTATTCTTAATGCCACTTTTTCTTTTTCAGATATTACCCTGCCCCAGTATCTTTAGTGAGCAATATCCTTGAGGTCACCCAAACCCTACTTCCACCCTTAGCAAACAATCTTGCCACCTATATTAAATTTTCCATTTAGATCTGTCACCTTAAACATGTCATGGTAATACACAAAATACTTTTATTATGAAATTCAGATTTCTTTTTTCAGAATAATGAAGATCTTTATCCAAAAGGCTAAAGGTTATACATAAAGTGCTAAAATAGAGATAGACTGTCAATTGATCCCTAAAATCAAATAGTAGGTAGTGCCAATTAGGGAAACAAAATGTGAGCTGCATTTATGGGCTGGGGCCAATCGAGGAACAAGCTGAAAAAGATTGACTAGTACACATACTTAGAAGGCTATAAAAGTAAATTCTCAGGGAGCTCACTGTTGTTCTAGTCCATTCACAAATACGTAATAACATATCAAAAATGTAAAACAGTAATCACAGGTAAGTTTAGAGTCATTTCTTAAGAGACCCATTAATCTGAAAATGAAAACCCTGACTACAGAGCCAAAACGCAAGTTTACACTGTCAAGTTTAGATATCAGAACTCGTATGTATTACTAAGATTCTATCAAATCACTCACCTTATGGATGGGTCCCATACATCCCAGCTACACCAAATCCAACCATAATCTTGACTTTCCAACTATCAATTAGTTTAGAATTTCCCTTATCATTCCCTCAGAAAAACGTCTGCCAATTTAAACTGTCTCTAAATGAATATGCTAACATACAAATACAATCATACATATATCATTCAAAAACTTTATCAACTCTCCTAACCACAAAAGACTAACCTATTCTCACCATTAATAAGTAAGGCCTTGCCTCAAGGGCCAACCAGAGCAGAGCTTCTCTAACTTACATCACTGAACTCCAGAGGTAAACTCTCAGTGGGCTGAAGCTCAGCAGCACTCAAGTACAGATCCATGGGGCCGGCTCCCAGATCGTCTGGCACAGACAGTACCTGCTCGGGCTTATACATCTGAGGAGGCAACTGGAAATGCAGTGGGCAGCAGGGATCCTCAGAGAGGTTTACAGGAACTGGTTTGTTGCAGGGTACCTCTTCAGACCCCTGGCAGCATTTGAAGAGAACCTGATTCGTGTCCTGACAAATATCTGTAGAAAAATGGTCAAGGGAAATAAAATGGATCTGTAGGAGGTACAAAATAGAGGTGTCTGCCATGTGAAACCCAAAGTCTGTACTACACAAGACAAATGGTTACATTTGATACAGAACCAAATGCAGTCAGCAACTTTTAAAGTTACTTCTCAAAATTAAGTGTCATTTACTAGCATCTAATTCTAACTCTACCAGTAAATTTAACTAGTCCCCAACCTCCACTTTAAGATCCTAGTCATTTAAACTAGAGACACTAATCTTTTTCTCCCTTATAGGGTCAAATACAAAACATTTGAAAACACAGTGCTAAGCAAACAACAATAATCATCCCAGGAATCTGCACCTATTCAGAAGAAACATGTCATGACAAATGCAAACAGCTCGCAGAGCCTCTACCAACCCCTTCCCAGAGTCAAGAGATACGTTATATCTGCTCCATTAAGCAGTATGGCAGAAAGTTTCCAAAAACTTTTTTTAAAACTTTTTAAACATTCCAAAATGTTTACATGATAAATTTGTTTAAAGCAGCAGGGGACTTGGGAAAATGGAAGCTCTAGTAACATTACCTATCATATCCCAAAAGTAAAAATGCATTCCTGTGCCCTTTCTTAAGGCTGGTACAGGATGAGGGGTGTTAGTGTAGGGGGCTCCCTGTTATAATCCCCAAAAGGGAAAAGGATAATTTTGCTTATGAGAGCCCATGGAAAGAAAGTACTCCAGGAGCTCTAACAATTTCTGTTAAGGCTAGATGCAGAAAAGGGCTATTATTTCCAGTTGGCAAAGAAGCTCTGTAGGATGAATCAAAATTGAAATGATTAGATAAAATAACATTCCAGTTGCAGTTGCTCTACAAAATGCATTTTATGTAAGTATTACCATTTCTTGAAATCCTAACTATATGGTTATTTTCCTATTATTTCAAATTTGGGCTTATTTTTAAATTAAAAAAAGCACAATTTTCTATAAACTATATCTAGGATTATGCAATTATGGGTAACGTTTATCCTCAAAATTTTAAGGTAACTTTTAAAAACTAAAAAATCTAATGTACACTGTAATTTTTAAAGCAAATAAAAACTCTTGAATAAAGCCATTTCTTTCAATCCATTCTTGAAAACTGCTAAACTTTAAGGCAGTGTTTCACAACCTTGGCATTAACAGCATTGGCTGTCCTGAGTATGTAGGATGTTTAGCAGCATTCCTGGCTTCTACCCACTAGATGTCAGTAGCACCCCAACCAAGTTATGGCAAGCAAAAATGTCTCCACATTGTCAAATGGGGGACAAAATGGCCCCCAGCTGAGAACCACTACTCTGAAGAACATCAACTAGTACAAAAGAAACAAATATATATTCAATGAAATTGAATGAACAAACATGAATCTAATGGGGACAGATTTGCGGTCTCTGTGCTTAAGAAGCCCAATCATCTTGAAATTATTAGTTAAAATGTTAATCCATTAAATTGAATGTTTTCATCAAAACTTTTTTCATGGAATTCAAAGGACCTTCCCAAGTCTTATTTAATACCACATTCCTGGAAAAACCCTCCCCACACCCATCCTCCTCCACCCCTTTCCTTTCAGATGGGGACAACAGAGACAAAGAGAAGGGAATGGTTGACCTACAACTAGAGTGTGGGTCCTTCACTTTTCAGTCCAGTGCTGTCTCCATTAGACCAGAGTAAAGAGTTAACAGGTCACCAATGGCAGTCGCATCTTTCTCTGAAATAAGGACTTAAGGAAGGGTAAGTGACTTAGGCAACTATGGAGTGGAAAGGAAAAGAGCATACAAGAAAAAAATACTTCCCTTCTCTTTTCAAATACATTTCATTTTCAACTTTGATTTTTAAAATAATATTCTAATAAACTTTGAATATAGTACTTTAAGAAAAATCTAAAATACTCCTTAATACCTGTAAATTGGTTTTTTTGCCTTATAAAGTATTTCAAGTTCACTGAAGAAAACCTAAGTACAAAGCAGAGGAAAAAAGGGCATTCATAACCCCACCATCCAAAAATAGTCAATTTCTATTACATTCCCTCCCAGTATTTAGTTCCATGTAGTTAAAACATGCTCTACAGAATTCCATAAGCTATTTTTGTTACTATCATTTTCCTATGTCATTCATAAATTTTGTTCAATATATTTAATGCCTGAACATATTCCATATTATGTTCTAGCATAATTTTCCTTATTCCCCATCTCCGAAAATTTTAAGGCTGTCTCCAGTTGGAGAAATTTTATGTAAAAATGCTGGTCTGCATTTGATTATCTCTTTAAAATAAATTCCCAAAGGTGACATTATCACATCAAAAGAATATAAATATTGTCAAACTGCTGTCTAAAAAGCTTGTACCATTTTATATTCCCACTGGCAGCATTTAGAAGAGCCTGTTTCACCATACCATCACCAATCTTTGAAATCACTCACTCATTAAATATCATATATAAATATCAAATTTATAAATTAAAAAACTTGTTTTATTTCCTATTTATTTATAGTAATGATAAGCACTATTCAATTACCAGACACTTCTACTTATAAATCTATCCATAGAAAGCCTTTGCCCAATTATGTTTTAAGCATTTACCTTTAGTTTTTAGTTACTTTGCACAAGCATTTAATATATTAAGGAAGGTAATCTTTTAGCAGACACTTGTTGCAATAATTAATAAATTGGTAAAATATTTAATAAACAGAATAGAAAAAAATCAAGTCAGAAGACCAAGAGAAGGCTCTCCTCTTCCTATTAAAAAAAATACATTTTATTTTCCAAATGTTTTATCTCTTCCCAGGGAAATGGCAAATCCAGCAAGATTTATTCCTTTCATATAATGAAGATCATCGTATTTGTCAAATGCTTTTTACAGTGAAAGTAACTTTCTCTATCAATATCCATAATAAAGATATACTTTCACAAACTAATAAACAGCTCAAAAAGTAGCCCAATAGTAAATGTAGTCCCATAGCAGAATCAAAAGACGCTATGATGGTTGAAAGACAAATTAATTGGGGGCGGGGGGGGGGGAACACATCCCATTTTTGGAATCAGTTAAGTTTCCAATTTGAATGAAGTCCAAGTTAGGGCCCTAACTATACAAAAGGATAATACTCAAAGGAAGCTTACAGTTCAGAATTACCCTATTGTTATTGGTAGAAAATCCACCGTAATTTTTTGGTAATAACTGGATTTAACAGTATCACAATTCTAATGAACAAGTTAAATCAGGGATCTCCATATTTTGGAATCCCAATATTAACTGACTACAAATAAATGTTAGCCCACATCTACCACCAAGGACTCAGATGTTTCTTTCTAATGAATTGACCATTACATTTCCTAAGTTCTGAAATGGCCAACAGACCATAGAAAGACATTTCTTTAGGCTCCTGCTTGAAACCAACAGCTTCAGCAAACTGTTGGCCTTGATTCAGGGCCAAAGGAAAACAAAAACCTTCAATTAAACAAACTATTAGAGATTCCCACTAGCCTTCAGTCTAGCTAGCAAACTGAACAGAGTAAAAAGATACGAGTAAGGCAGTGTCTGGTCATTGGGAGAGACTGATTAGAACAACGAACATCATCCACAAAGGCCAAGCACCTCTGACTGGAACGAGTGGTATGGGCCTAAAATAGAGAAAACAGGTAAATTAAAACAAACAAAAAAATACAATCAATTATCTATGAGAAGAACTAGTTATAACATGTAAAAAGGTGTATCTTTAAAAGCTAGAAAAGTCAACATTTAAATTTATTCACCAATACTACAGAGGATGCCAAAAAAATGTATATACATTTTAAGAAAGGAAAACTGTATTAAAATTGTAATACTCAAAATATACCGATGACAAAAGATGAATACAAGTCACATTTGACTCCTGCAATTAAAAGAAGTGCTCAAAGTGGTTACCATCAGCATCCAGACACTTCTGATTATGGCAAACTACTGCTTGAGCAACGTTGACCAAAGTGTCCACTTGTATACATTTTTTTTTTGGCATCACCGGTGGCACCCCAGGTATATAAAAGAAAAAAACAAATAAAAAATCTCATGCCCAAATAATGAGTTAACCTTAATTTGAAATTCACTCTCCATATTATAAAAGTGTAATATAGCCTAATGGGTTTCAAACTATTTTATCTTTAAGTGAAACCCTTTTCAAAATTGTAATCTTATGTGAAGCCTCAACAAATAAAAGATAAAAATGGAATTACTCTTACTGAAGCAGAGACCAAGGGCTTAAGAAACAAATTTAAGAATGATCACTTAACTCTGCTTCCTATCAACCTTACTTTACTTCCCAACATTCATTGCTCCTATTATTCTGCCTATTTCCCCACCTTCTATTGTACAAGATTCCCAAGGAACTTGGGCTTCACCACTCCCTACTTTTGAACTGAAGAATTTCTGAACCAAAGAACTGAGAAATCTATGGCAACCCCTCAATTTGCAGATGAGAACAGAGGCCCAGAAAAGTTAACAGTGTGGGCACAGAACTGGTCAGAGGGAAATGAGACTAGAATCCATGTCCCCAGACTTCCAGGTAAGTGCTCTTTTCAATATACCCCACATCCAGTAAGTTAGATGTCAGAGCCAAGACTGTACAGCAGTGTTTTGACAATTACCCTAACTTTGAAAATAAAGCAAATGTATACAGGATACACGTTAGAGGTATACACACAAATTACCTGTTGGGCGGCACCATCTGTGGCCAGCATTCTGCGTTCCTTTAGCTGCCTGTGTAGTAAGGCTTCCACTCCATAACGCTGACGATACCGCCGAAGACATTTCAGCCGCTTTAAGTTCTCTCGTTCTTTGGCCAAAAGTCCCTCTGGGCCAGTCAAGAGACTACTACCTGGAGTCACAACAGTCAAGATGTTATCTGCCGAGCACCCAATCAAGGACAATTCTCGAAATTAACAAGTAAACAAAAAAAATCTTTGGCCATAAGAGAGGCAGTTTCAAAAGCTAATTCTCCTCCACTCCAGATATCTAGACACAGATAAATCTAACTACTGCCAACATGTGGGTTCACATGTTGAACCTACAATACTTTGCTGGAACTGGCATAAAACTTGCCTAGAGCTTCATGTTCCACTTTGCGATTATGTAAGTAACGTCGCTTCTTCTCTTTGAGCAGATGCTGAAGTCGTTTAAACTGATCAATGTACAAAGACTGTAAACGAATTAGTTTCTCACGCATAATCAGGGCCACTTCTTCAGCTGTGTAGACACCAGCATGTCTGGAATAAAACAGAATTCAGCAAAGCATAAGAAAGCACAATAACAAAACCAAAGCATAAAAGAAGAAAAGGGTACAAATTACACTTAAGTTTGTTACTTAATAAGCAGTCAGTGCTGAGACAATCGCACATTAACAGGAATCTTTTCACACATTTTACCATTCAAGTTCTACTCAAGAAAAAGCAAATCTCCAAGAATGGACATTAATTTATGATCTCACAATTTGAGGAATGGAAGATGTTTCATTATTTTTCCCAGTTATTTGCATATGTTTAAAAAGAAGTGAAGATATAGAACACTCAAAATTTTTATTAATCTACATTCTTATTCCACCTAATACAAAAAAATAACTTACCAGTCAGGACAATTTAAAAATGTTCAAATTATTAAACATGTTAAAAATTTAGTAGCATGTATCTTAATGTATTTTAATTAAAATACAAATGATAAACAATTACAACTTTTAATTTAAAAATACCCTACAATATTAGAGCTTACAGGAGCTCTCAAACACTGGTCACAATGGCTAGTCACTGTCTCAGCTCCTTTTCTTGACAAGTCTCAAAATAGAGTATCCTGAGTTAACCATGATTGCCAAAGATCGGTGATCCATACCAACGATACTAAATTTTGCTGCCAATTAATAGGACTTCTAAAAAAGTTATTCTAGTGATTAATGAGGTAACATAAGAAAATGAGTTAAAAGGCAGCTTAACCAGACTATTTCCTGCCTTGGATTTAACTCAAAAGTTAAAAGAGAAACTGCAAATTTAAAAGACTTTTAGTTCCATTTGTCTTCTATGACCATTACATAAACAAGAAGAGCAAGCTATATACCCTGACTTGATATTTTCATATTTTGATTTAGTAAAAATTATTTCCTTCAAAAGGCAATACACAAATTACATAATCAAACTAATTTTAAAAATCCAAAAATTAGGCTTTCTTAAAAAATTAGCTATTAAGTCACTGGACTACACAGAATAAATAAAATTAACTTTAGGACTGAAAGCAAGTAATCTCTGCCACACTTTTTTCTTAAATATAAATAAGAGCCAATTACTACCTGTGTATAAAAGAAGTAGAACCATAAAACACTCTGAAGTAAAAATAAGTGAACAGAAATTAAAAACCAAAACAGGATGAGTAAAATCAGCAAATTACAGAAATAACAAAATCTAAGATTATCAGGAAATGTGGAAAGGTTTTAAAAATATCTAATGTCTAAACAAGGTGACTAGGTTATGTCTTCAGGAAAATGGGCTATATCTGCAATCCTAAAATACTGAGGCCTTAACCTAAGTACCAAGTTTATTAAAATGAAATTAATTTCATTGTACTCTATCAGAAGAGAATTTAACCAATGGTTTGGGAACTAGAATTTATAAATGGGAAGACACTACAATTAGAACTTACTACAAATCACTTTGGCAGCTTTGGGGGGGTGAGCACCTTGACTACTATGAATGCCTCGTTCATGTGACAAATGGGTCATTTACTTCAAGATGGGTGTTCTAGACAGTCATAGATAGTTGTCTAACTCTCCTTGTGATATGCACAAATATAAGTCAAAGTTTTATTGTTAGAATTCATCTTCAAGAAACGGAATCAACTTATATTCCATTAAATAGTCTCTTACTAAAGAGCATTCTCTCAAACTTCTTTATTTTGATAACAATGAAGACTCAGTAATCTGAAATGACCATTACCAAAACAAGTTCCGGACGCTTGCAGAAGTCATGTGACAAAACTTATTTTTAAAAAGATATAACAGTTAACTGTGAAAGATTTAACAGTTACTCTTAAGCTAAAATTTCACCTGTGTTGGACATTGCTATAAACGAACCTTTAAAGATCACATTTTACAAAGTAAGTAATAAATGGTTCCTTTCAGGGGAATCACATATATATTGGGGATGCCAAAAAAATGTATACAAGTGGACACTTTGGTTAACGTTACTCAAGCAGTGGTTCGCTGTAATCAGAAGTGTCTGGACCCTGATGGTAACCACTCTGACCACCTCTTGTAATTGCAGAAGTCAAACATGACTTGTATCCATCTTTTGTTATCAGTATATTTTGAGTATTACAATTTTAATACAGTTTCCCTTTTCTAAAATGTGTATACATACTTTTGGTACCCTCTGTATATTTATCTACAAGGCAGAAAAAATTATGCCAACAGTAATTCTAGTTAGGATAAACTCTCTAATGACATTACTATAAATACATACAGTACCCTTTCTAAAACAAGCAAGTGAAGATATATTCTATATTAATGATTCAAAAGTGGTCCTAGTAATGACAAACATTGGCACCAAAGATGAAAATTTTTAATTAAAAGAATTTCATTAAACACCTGTATTAAAATATAAAAAAGATAGTAATATGTAACCATATTAATAAATTAAATATTATTAGTAGACATTTAACAACTATATTTACATTTCTAAAAATGCATATATTTTAGTAGGCCAAATTTTTTTTGGATAATCTCACTGAGAGAATTAAGGAAAGCCTTATATTTCATTGCCTAATAGTTGCGCATATATGAGGCTGTATTTTCCCTTTTGAATGTTCCTTTTAGGAGAACCTGGCCATCAAGTACCTAGTCCTTTTAACATTCATACTTCTCATAATATTACCTGGTATTTTGGTTTATATAGCAGTCTCTTGTAAATTATTATAAATAAGTATGTGCCCCCTAAAGATTGATCTACTCTAGATTACTAATGACAAAATCAAGTTTCTGCACCTTCAAAGTTGAGTGTTTACCACACCAACGAAGTCACTTTATGACCCTACAGAGCATACACCTCTTCAAAGCAGCAAGTTTAGCATTTCTAGAAGCACAGTGAAAAATAAAAAAGCAATGTGCTTGGTATAAAGTTACTACTGAGAAAATCTCGCTAGAAAACAAACATTCCTTCTCAACCTAGAGATTTTACAAACAAGTACTTCTTGAATAGCTGACTACACTGAAATTATTCAAGAGAAATAGATGAAACGATTCACTCAGAAAATGTAGCCCTAAATGACTTCTTAAAAACCTCAGAATCCATGGTAATGAAGAAAACGCTATTCTAAGAATTTAAGTTCAACACGGTCTAGTATAGAAATTCATTATCCCTCCCACTACTTACAGTACTTCTACTTAAACTGTCAGTGGAAAGTGTTGCAAGACAGAAGTCAGAAAGGGAAAGAAAAAGAAAAAAAAAAAAGGCAAACTAATCTAAACCCAAACCATGAGACATTCAGAGTGGCAATGTTTTTATGTTTCTACAATTCCTAAGATGATCATGGGTTAAGTGAAGAGCAGAACCTTAGTAAGATATAATTAGGCTGATTAGTCACTTCCTGGTTTCTAAATGTTTCTCTTTCTTACGCATGCAATAGGAAAAAAAAGGAAATTCTGGAATACCTTTTTATCTTTAAGGGAAAAAAAAACCTTTAAAATGTAACTTGGCAAAAAAAAGTAGTTACTCAAATACAATCACTTTATTATTCCTGTGGTTGAGCCAAGAACCCATTCACATCGATTTTCTATTCTCTAACTGATCTAACCCACTTCCCACTCCTACATCTAAGAAATTTCCTATTTGCTCCCCTATACTTTCTCATATACAGAACTTGACATTCAAAAATGTTCTGAAATTAGGGGACTGGACAAGTGGCTCAGTTGGTTAAGAGCTCGCTCAAAAGTTTGAGCTCTGAGCAACAGCAGTTCGATTGCCGGCCCGAGCTGAGCTGCCACTGAGCTGCCAACAGGTGGCAGGATGGCTCAGCTTAAAAAAAAAAAAATTTTTAATTACAAAACTTCTAAAAAAAAATCAAATCCTGCCTTGAAGCAAGAGTGATGAACCAAACATTTTAATTTACAGAAGCTGTTTTTCCTCACAAATAGCTATCTTCAACCCCCCTAAGTTATTAATCTACCAACAGTATGCAATACTACATCCCACATACTAACTACACAAAATATTTAAAAGCTTATGTGGAGTTACAACTTACTTTAGGGGATCTTCTTGATCACTGTCTATGCTATCAGCTTCACTGTCAGGGTCACCTCTCCATGTCTGATCCACAGTAATGGGTTCCTGCTCCCCATCACTCCAGCTGTCTTCATCTGAGGCAAGGAAGGGAGAGCAGCCATTAAGACTTCCCACCTCTGGAACTCCACTACACAAAACTATGTTACTTAACACATCAAACCAAATCTTAAAATTAAAATAACTTAGTACAAAGGTACTGGCAAATAAAAATGGCTTAAAACAATACAACCCAGGTAAGATTACTTATAACATAAAAGAATTAACTACGCCTTCAAAAGGACAGAAAGTCCAACTCCAAATTATTTTTGTTTCCTGAAATTACCTTGCCTAGCAAAGATGAAAAATATATAAACAACAATGAAGAAAATAGTCATAAACTCAGGAAAGTAAATCTAAGCACACACTACTTAAAATTGAAAAGAATTGGTGAACAACATAGCAATCCTGGAATCTCACCAAACTGCCAATGAATTAACAATGATATTGTATTATCAAGTGTCATATATGTTCAAGGCACTGTGCTCAACCAAAGTAATTTCTTTGTTACCTTTCTTCCTCCTTTTTCATTCTAGTAGAGAAGATCCTTACCCAGAATTCGGCTGGCTTCACTGCGACTACTTTCCGGAGTCTGAGACCCTAGCTCTGTCTTAGCATATGAGCTCAGTTGGCACAAGAGTGTTTCACCCATAGGGCCTGGACCAGCCTTCTTCATTTGAGCATGAAGTGCCAGGGCATTCCTTCGGGCATGTTCAGCACAGAAGGACACCCTAAGGAGATAAAATATTAGCATTTTATACTCAGGTTCCTTCTTGAAAGAATTCAGTGATTTCCATAGTCACTGATCTTTAGATCATTTTTAGGAAATTAAAACGACCATTATCTTCACTTATACATTAAAAAGGCCAGTGAAGCAGAGTAATTTACTGGCCCAAGGTCAATTCATTTGGTATTACTAAGGGGAAATGCAGGTAGCATAATCTAGTACAGTATCCATCAAACAAAACATTCCAACTATAAAAATGCTGACATCATCCCACAAGAAATTAGAGATTCACTTTCATCTTTCAAAATTGATTCTGGAAGGCAACTCTACATTTTACTTTAATATCATACATTGTAGTTAATAAGATGTGGAACACAATTTTATAACCAAAAGGTATATGCAGAATTATTTAGCCAAATTATGCTTCTGCATGGATACCTTTGCTTATAGAATATAAACTATGAAACCTTTCCCAGAGAAATACACATAAATACAACTTTGCATATTATTTAACAAGGCTCAGGCCCAGCCAAAAGAGCCATGGATCCCAGAGTTAAGAATAATCCAGAATAAGAGATGAGCTGAGTGGTCCAATTAGAAGTGGTCTCCCTTCCAGTCTCCACCTTTTTTTTTAAATTTTCCAATGTATTTATAATCCCAATTTAACAAGCACGTGAGCTAAAAAAACTCCGTAGCTACGCCCAAGCCCACATCATACTCCATCCCGCTCTCACTTTAAAAGTACAAAAGACAAAATTATCTACATATATATATACCCATCTTTCTTCTCAGACTTTGGGGCAGCACTGGGGCATCTTTTCCCATTCTTCGTCGATACATAACTACACTGCTTGAAGGGTGCATTCTTATCTTCAAGAATATGCTTAATGCAAAATTCCTGCCCCTCCAGACGAGGTTGCGAGCATGGGCGATGAGTGAATGAACAAGACAGGGTCTCCTGAGATCTGGGCACTGGGGTGATCCTCCCCCGATTGGTCGGCAAGACGTGGATCCGAATCCTATTCATACCAAAACCTGCAGGATCACACAAAAGGTCAAAAAGCCCTTACCCTTCCCCCCAAAATTCCTCCTCCACAATATGCAGGCAGACCGCGGATAGTTTCTAAAGAACAGACAGAAGTCATGCTCCATATCTCCCCTCGGCCAGGTCTCCCCAGACATTAGTGAATTTCCCTCACCTCCACTTCTTCCATGCCCGCCCCCACCACGCTAACAGTATCTCAAGGACTCGCACAGCCCCAGCACAAGCAGGAAGCGCCCGCGCCCGCCCCACGCGGAGGCAGCAACGCCGCAGGGCCCCGCCTCCGTCTCCCAGTACGCAGCCTTTGTCCCGGCCCGCCTCAAAGCTCATGGCTGAGTCGTGCCTGTCCTCGGCTGCCCGTGCAAGCGCCATTTTGTCCTAAGACTCCGTGAAGCGGAGAATCTGAGTCCTGAAAGCCTATAGAAGGAAAGCGACCCCGACGCTAATCGAGGCAGAGGAGCAGTTCGGAAGGGGCAGAAGGGACGAAACAGCAACCTAACTGCAAAGACGAAGAGCAAGCACCGCCGCCATCTTACCTTTGCGGCCACTCCGCACCACACTGGCCGCGTCAGTCGCTTCTAACTCGGCCCCGCTCCTTTCCGGGCTCCCAACCGTTGATTGGCTAACACGCCTACGGCAGTGTGCCACCATTGGTCGAGGCCAGCTACCTATCAGGTCGAGGAGAGCGGGACTCTGAGAAAATGTGAGGCTGGGGTAGGTGAGACGACCTGTCTGTCAGCAACTCGGGAGAGTAAGGCGGACCCAGCGCGGGCGGCGGGATCAGCTCGCGGCTCCCGCTGTTATTTCCAACTTGGCGCGTCTGGTTTTCAGGCCTCTTTTGGGTACCCTGTGGTGTTTGGCTGCTGCTACTTCACCACCCCTACATAACCAGTAAAATAAACCACACACTTGACTCTTACTGTTTATACAGCAAAAGGCCTTAGTTTTCTTTTGTGAGTTCATTTACTGAAACATTTTCTGAGTTTTTAAGTCTGGGAAATAATATAAACATTTAATTTTCAGAGCAACCCTAATAGGTTGAGGCTATTATCTCCATTTTAAGATAACTGAGGTACAGAATTGGCCCATATCTAGTATATGGAGAGACAGGCAAACTTGAACCCAGCCTTCATTTTGTATCCCCTTTTGCCTCTCATATAGTAAAAAGAGCATTGGAAATAAGGAAATAGCAATTGTGTTTTAGGTCCTGATTCTCTCAAATTCTCTACAATTCCAAGCTATATAATGTAGGTATATAGAAATGGCAGGCACAATCCCAATTTTATCCTTTAAGGATTTTTTTTTTTTTTTTTTAGTTTAAAGCATCTCTTTTTTTCATTTCCACCAGTTCTCTTGTGGAAATGAACCAACACTTTCTCCCCATAACCCTTCTGGATCTTTTTTTGCACCCCAACCTTGCCAAGCACCCTTATCTGCTGTCAGTTTCATGTAAGTAAAAGATTTCTCCACTACCAAGGAGATGAGCATGATTCACAGTGGAGGTGAGCATAGAGAATCCACAACGCTCAAGAACAGCACTTGGTTTAGGTACAAGGAATGATTAAAAACAAAAACTGGAGGAGGGGGTGACAGGTGAAATGCTGTTCCCAGAAATTAGGGTAGCCCTAGAAGGCCCACTCCTGAAATTTATTCATTCAACAAATATTTATCGAGCACATACATTAAGTGCCAGATACTGGGGATAGAGAGAGAACAAGAAAGATAACCCTGATCTTTTGGAGTAAACATTCTAGAGTAGTTTGGGATTGTGGGTGCAATAAAAACATAATAGCAGCTATGATTTATATACATAAGCGAACACTCCAACCCTCAGAGGGGTACAAAGAAGACATTGTCTATAAATACCCCATAACTCAAAAGGTAGCCAGAGGGCAGTCACATTTACAGAAAACCTGGGAATCAGAGTCTGCAACCAAATGTGGTAATATCAAAAGGGAATATTAAAACTACTGTAGGAAACAATGTAGAGGCATTAGGGACTAGATACTGATGCAACAAAGACTTTCAAAGACTTAATGAGAGGATCTACTGAAGGTCTTAGTTGAAAAAAAAGATCCTCCAGCTAAGCCCAAGAGACAAAAAATTGCTATTTAGAACCACTTCTAAACAGGGGAGGAGGCAGACGTTATTAAAGGGTCAAGATATTGGCAAATTCTTTGTGCTGTTTAACAAAGTAGATGGCTGTTTTAAATCCACTGAACGAACACTTTGCTAGCTATTGAATAGGTTCAAGTCGACCTGAGAGTGTTTGCAAATAGAGGTTGGGAAAGGTGAATTCTTGAAGGAAAGTGAATTTTTGAAAATTTGGGAGTCTGGGGGGGCTAATCCTAGATAAAGGTGAGAAATTGAGAATGAATGAATGCCAAACTCCTGCTCTTTCTGTAGTCCTCATCTCAGTATATGATAACGCCATCCTTCCAGTTGGTCAGGCCAAACACTGGGAGTCATCCTTGAGTTTTCTTCCAAACTTATAGCAAATCCTACTGGCTCCAACTTCAATATATGTAACTTCTCATTATCCTCAGCACTTCTAACCTACTCCAAGCCACTCATCTCTCACCTTTATTATTGTGAGCCTCCTTATCCTTGACTCCAATCCATTTTCAACACAGACACCTAAATAAACATTTTAAAACCTAAGCTAGATCATGTCTCTTTTCTGCTCAAAACTTTTCAATGGTGCCCCATTTCACTCTTTGTAATGGTTTACAAGGCCTTACATAGTCTATTTAGCCTTTTGTTGTCCTGCCAACTACATATCCTAAGACTCTCCCTCCTCGCTGATTTCCATACTAGCTACACTGGCCGCCTTCCTATGTTCTTACCTCAGAAACTTTGCACTTGTTTCCTGGAATGATCTTACCCCAACTATTCCCATGACTTGCTCTCACCTCTTTCAGGTCTTTGCTGAACTGTCATTTCAGGAGGCCTTCCTCACCGTCTTATTTCCAATTTCAACATCCTATTTACCTGCACACACATATAAAATCCATATCCCTCTTTCCTGCTTTACATTCTCCAAAGTACTTATTATCTAACATACTATATTTTACTTGTCTCTGCTGCAACAAATTGTAAGTTCTACGAGGGCAGGATGCTCTCTGTTTATGCCATGTTCCCATCAGTAATCAGTACATATTATTTGGTACTATTTTCTAGTGCAGGAATAAATGAAAGGCAAGGCAATGCCTGAGACTACTTTTCAGAAAAGGTGTATCTAGTACAGCATGTTCTCTATTGATTTCCTTTCCATTCAGTATCGTTTTGTTACAATGTTGAGGAAAAAAAAATCGCTTCCCGGCTGGTGCCACTGTGTGGAGTTTCCATGTTCTCCCCATGTCTGCATGGGTTTCCTCCTGGACTCCAGTTTCCTTCCACATCCTAAAGATGTGCAGTTAGGTGAACTGGCTTGTCTAAATTGTCCCAGTCTGAGTATGGGTGAGATGTACCCTGCAACCGAAGGGCATCCTGTCCAGGGTGGGTTGGAAAAGCAAGTTGGAAAATTATCTTTTTAAAATTAATCTTTCTTAAATGTGTGTATAGGTCACAAGTATTTCAATGTTTAATATTAGAAGTGTTTGGGGTCCTTATTACAAGTTTTTGTTTTTCTTTTTTTACCAGAAATATGCCATAGGAACTTAACTCTTCAATTAGCCTATAGTAAAATTGGTTTCCTTATCTGTCGTCGTGCTTCAAGTCAAATTTCCAAGAACCTATTGATGATGATAAGTTTCAAATGTACAATTCTATGATACATCCTCTGTGTATTGCACTGTGTTCACTACCCAAAGTCAAATCTCCTTCTGTCACCATCTAGTTGATGGAGTATTTGAGCATAAAAATTCTTTCCCTTTAAATGTGTAATTTACAAGATTAGTTTGTGTGCATGGTTTTATTATGTCCCAGGAGACAAAGGTGAGTATTCACTATTAATTTTTCCAGGCACCACCAAGAATGCTATTCATTTTTTCCTTCCAAATGCACTCCTAGTCCATACCAACATTTTAGATTTTTCAAAGAAACCAAGTATACAATTATGAATCACATTGATAATGCTTGCTAGATAAACAGTACATGTTACTACCATGTTAGAGCTATGTATTTTTTGTGTACCAGTTAGTCTTCCAGGTATCCACACAATATTAAATGAGGGGTTTTTCTTTCCTCTGACTACATCATGCTTTATACTATCAGGTTCAATGTGATGACCAAATCTTAGGTTTTCCCAATGGTCTCAATTCCCACAGGATCTTATGCAGTAAGTACATACTACTATCAAAACTAAAACAAAACTATAATCATAGCAACAAAACGGCAGTTAAAAAATAATTTGAAGACTTAGTACACATGAACAATCAGATGGATGTTTTATAATTAACATTTATTGATGGGATGGATAAATACAGATTGAGAAACATACTTGACAGCAAGTTATCAAACTGATAGCCAGACTATAAAATGTATACAACATCCTTTATATTTTTTAAAAAATTTTTTGAATTTTTTACAAAGAGCCCTTACTGTAATGGTCACTTACATCCTATCATTCACATAACAGCAGTAGAGATACCAGGGGTGGCATCCAGAACTAAGATGCCCCAAGGAGGACAGAGGCAACAGCAGAATATGCTGAGAAAGGACTCTTAGGAGCAATACAAAGAAAACAGACAAAAGTATCACCACAAAATTGTACCTGAGTGACATAGATTGGTAAAGTGTTTTACATTTTTTTTTTCGTTCTTTGCTCTTTGGTCTGATAAGAAAACGGACAATTTTAGGTGTGTGGAGTAAGGTGGGGGAAAGGTCAGTTTCAAATCCAGAAACCTAGGTTAACACTCACTAAGTTAGGCTGCTGCATTCTTTCCTTTAGGTGCTTAACCCAGCCAGCACCTCCATCTTGTAATCAATTCCAATGTAATCAATCACTAATCAGTCAGGTCCTCAGCTTTCAACTGAAGACTTCCTGAACACCTGATGGAGACATACTTGCTCTGGCTACAATTAGCATGCTGTCAAGCATCCCTCTCCACACTTAACATGGTAACAGAAAATCCAAGAGTCTTTCTGTTCTTTTCATTCAACCATGAATACACACTCATAAAGGGGAAAAATAGACACTGCTTTTCAATAAACATTCTTTTTCTTTCCCCCCGCTTTTCCAATGCCAAGTTCATATTAAAAACTTTAGAAACATTAAAATGGGTCTCTCACTAAAAAATAATTCTCATTCTAGACCATTCTATCATTGGTACCATGCTTGTTTCAATCACATCCACAGAGGGATAAAAAGACAAAATTAAACTTGACAGTGTGATACCACATGAACATTTCTTAAACCATCAGGAGCAAATACTGAGTTAAAAGCTGGGTGTTAACAAGCAGCAATACAAGAAATTTGGGGAGGTATCAAAGTCACTGAAAGCTTATTGGGATTGCAGAGGGCTTATTTCTCACCATGTGAAGGGTTGCATAGACTGCTTGAATTCTCCCAAACCCAATAGAATAACCGTTGTATTCCAACTTCAAGATGTTCTAGAATCTCCATTTTCCTAGCATTAGTATCAAAATAACTCATCAACAAAAGAATAATCCTTTTTAAAAAAGTGATCATTTCCCAAGTTTCCACAGTTCCTGTTTCTGTGGGAAACACAGATGTTTAAAATCCAACCATACTGGGATAAGTAAGACCCCTCTAATTGCCTTTGTCCAGAAGCAAGGTATAGGGGTACACATTTTCAATATGGGGAATTGGGTAGCAGAGGCTTAAGGAAATCCAGCACTAATATTACCATGATTTTATTTTTATATCCTAATCCATTGCTGTTTCCAACTGGAGATTTAAATTTTTCCTATCAACACTGGTGAAGCCAATAATACAGAACCATGAAAAAGAACACATTACATCAAAACACTAAAATCGTTTTTAAAAAGCAGCAGCAAGCTGAGGATCTCAAATGGAAACACACTGATTCACGAGTGAGAAGACTAAGCTCATTCCTACATATTTTCAAAACCCAAAGAGCATAACTGATACTTCAGAAGACCAATTAGCTTTAGGTTAATGCTTCACTAGAGTTCAGCTAAGTGCAACATAAGTATCTGATTAAAAGCCCAAAAGTCAATCCACAGGTTTTGTTTTTGCCAACATGAGATTCAAGCGAAGTTTAGGAATGAGATTTATAGAATTTGAGGCTCCAGGCCTGCTTACCACCATGTATCCTTGATACTCTTATGTTAAAAGAATAAAAAGTCATGTTTACTAGACTAACTTTGAATGTATAAATCCCATTTCTCACCCTTTGAAGGCATGAGGGTAGAGAAGACACAGAGTTTAGAACCCACACAGCTCTTTGAAGCCTAAGTTTATGGGAATCTGGACAATATGCATGCTAGCTGACAGGCATGTCTGCTAAGCCAAAAACAGTGCAGCAGCTTCATGCAGAGCAAATAAGGAGTTCATGATGTATACACAGATCTACAAGCAGACACTGTAGATACCTTAAAACAGCATCAGGAGGCATTAATATAAAAATTTCTCTAAATTGACTTATACCAGCAATGATCTACTAGCACAAAGGCCAGACTATACAGTATAAAGCAGCTTTTAGGCTCTAGTAAGCACTTTTTTCTAGTTCACTCCTGACAAAGTTCTAAGGCACTAACTAGACTGCTATGGAGAAAACTACTAATTAGGCCAAGATGATATGTATGTCTGTGTGGTGAGGGAGTGCATGTAATTAGAAAATATGTGACGTGATGAAAAAAATTAAAAGCTGGAAAAGACATTTTCATAATCAAATCAGTGATCATCAATTCCACAAAGATACAGATGCAAGCTAAATAACCTTCTGGGAAGGTCAGGAAGGAAAGCAGACTCCACCAAACAAAACCTAAACAAAGAGACAGCCTATACTTAGTAAAGACACCACACACCTACCAATTATCTAGCACAACACAGAAACTGTCAAGGAGAAAGAGAAAAATGTCATCTATATAAGTGAGGTGATATTCCAAGTCCAAAATAATGCTAGTTTATAGGTCAGCAGAGAGCCCATTTTGCACAGCAATGGCAGGTACTCTAGACAGTTCAAATATGCAAAGATGCATATTTACCTTCAGTTAGGGTTTACTGTACAAATTCCTTCCTGTATTAGGCCAGTGCATCATCAATGCCAACTGATACAATGTTCTCCCCAACCTGTTCCTGGAAAGCAGCAGCACATGTACAACTCCTGATACCCTATGACTTCCAATGAAAAGAATTTCAACTTGTCCATGAAGAATATTTGATGTGAAGGGAGCTGCATTAAAAACAAGACAAATTCAAACTGCATCATTTTTTCCGTAGCAAAAACTGCCATGAAGACCTAAGAGTATCACATCAAATGATCCGTGGCTAGGTGGCATTTTCACTGACACAACTTGGCTTGAATTATTCCAGCCCCTTAAAAGATTTCTTTCCTCAACAAAAACGTTCACTCCTAAAATCTGTGATAATCAAGTACCCATAAGAACAGGACACCTGATCCATTTTTTGTTTTAAGGATTCTTAGAAATCTCCGTGAACAACCTCTGCCTAGAATCTAAAGCTACCAAATATGGACAATCTAAACATAATAGTTATCTCTGGGCTAGGCTTGCTCACCCTCATGGCTATTAAATTCACAAGCTCCAATCTCAAGCCATCTAGGCTGCAAAAACTGAGGATACAGCTGTTTGCCTTCAGATATACAGACGAAAAGCAAGTCTCACATTTATAATATAATTTAAAATACAATGTCCTAAAAATCCCCAATCACAATTTCATTGTTTTCAGGATTCTCTAGCTCTATGACTTCTCCAGAACAATTCCCACATGGTCTGGGCTTTCACAGGCAGGATATATAGCACATACCCCTTTCCATCAGAGACCCTGAGACTGCTCTCACTTGAACACTTTCCCAAAGCCCAACTTGAAAAAAGACACACCCAATTCTGTAGGGCAGAAGCCAGCCTTGCTCTCCAACCCTTTTTCCTCAACCCCACCTTTGTTCTGCAAAAATGATAAAAGGGGGGGGAGGAAGTTTTTATAATGGAGTCCAGAGTCAGGGCATTGGCTGCACTTGCCCAAACTAGAATTTAGAAGGCTACCATTCAATTACAGCATAAAGAAAGGGGAAAATACCATGTCAAATGCATGCCTCTTCCTTCATGTTCTAAAGGCCACACCATGTTCTCTCTAGTAGACCGTTGGGAAGTGAATGGTGAGGGACAAGGGAAAGATACAACATGATTTTTAAACACACACACTTAAAAACATACATACCCACACTTTCATACACACTTAAAGGTGTCAACACTTCAAGTGGCCAAAGCCTATCTCAGATCTCATGGCCGAAAGCTTACCCTCCCATCGTCCTACGCACCCCCCCACCCTTTAGTCCCACCCCCCAGGACTCATTGCTATGTATCGCATACACACAGCAAAATCCCTATCCCCTCCCCAATTATATATATAAAAAAACTAAGATAACTTACTTTGTTTAAATTATTTTTTTTAAGTCTCTTAAAAGATTTTGACGTTTAAATACTTCCTCTCTTCTGATATATTAAACACCAAAAGGATCCACAACTGTTTGATAGAACAAACCCTCCATACTTCAGTCCTGGCAAGAAGAGGGAAGACATCAACTCTAATCAACCTAATTAGGAGGCAGAGAGGCCAAGAATAGAGAAAGTATTCTTAATCTTTCACAGCTTCATCACATTCTCACATCTCTAATACCAGTAAAAACTATAATAAAATAGTTAAATTTCTGAGGCAGCAGATATAACCACCAAGGCCATCTACCATCCTCCTATCTATGTCTCAATATTAATTTATTCCCTAGTCGAAGAAGGGAGACATATTTCATTAGGGAAGTAATTTTCTTAGTCCAGAATCAGTAGTTTTGTTTTTTTAAAAAAAAGTGTTTTTAAAGAAGTTTTTTCTCCTCTTTTTTTTTTTTTTTTTTTTTACTTAGGAAGGGGTGGAAGGGGTGGAGGAGGTTCTGAAGGTAGAGGTGGTAGTCGGGGTTTGTCTGTATTGCCAGATCTGGAGGACATTCCACCAGCCCGTGGATTTAGATATTCACCATAAGAATGAACAAATTCAAACGCAGGGGGCTGAGTGGGCTGAACACCCTGGGCATTGAGAAGGGAGTGAAGCATATTCACAGTATCTTGATAGTCTATTGTCTGGGTTGTGTTGTGACCATTGGCCCCCGTGGGACCTTTATCCAGTTTCATATGAGCAACTCGAGATTTACAGCTGGGCTGTGAAAAATGAAGGCCACTTGTGTCTGAGCTATGTCCAGGCAACTGGGCCATTGTAGGAAGAGGAGGGAAGAAATTTATGGAAGAGGATTTAGTACTCTTGGCAATCTTGGCTGGATGATCAAACATTGCCCCTCCAGTATCTTCAGGGGGACCCCTTTTACGAGTAGAACTGGAAGAGGAGAACGAACTAGACAAGCTATAGGTTTTGTGTGCTAAAGCACTTGTCTGGCTACTATGTTTCGGATCACCCTGACGTTTGTTCCCAGAACCAGCTGGAAGCTGTGAGTGAGAATGCTTGTGTGAGTGGTGATTGTGATGATGATGATGATTAGATGGATGAGTCTTGTGCTTGTCTTTGTGCTCTCGACTCTTTGTAACACTGTCATCTACAGAATTGTGCTTGTCAGCTGCAGCATGGACTTTAATGCGCATTTTTATCTCATCCGGTTTTGAAGAGGCAGCTTTATCTCCACTTGCCACTGGGATTCTCATTTTGAGAGCTGTTTTGTCAGGCTTTTCCAGAAAAGGCCGCTCTGGGTTTTCTGAGCCCTCTATGGGCATTTTCAGAATGACCGAAGAATGGCTATCATGTTGAGAGAGGAGATTCTGGGCAGCATATGCATACTGTGACTTCACATTGGCCTCCATGTTCTCTAGTTGCCTCTTCTGAGCAGCCAACTCTTCTGCATGCTTTGCACGGTATTCTTTCAGTGATACTTTAGCTGATGGCACACTCTTACTAGTCTGCTTCTGGGAAATAATTGCATTTGAACCATCCTGTTGCAAGAAATGATCAACTCCTGTAAGTGCTATATTCTCACTAGTCCGATGACCCTGAGCAGGTTCTATTTTAAAAGGAGGTTGGGAGGATAGCCAACGCTCGCCCTGTAACATCTCCACACTGCTTAAGTTGCTGGATGACTCTTCAGTAGCTGGAAGGGAAGGCACTGCACTTGTGGTAGAAGACGTTGACATGCTCATTAAGCCTGCAATAGTTGTGTCTGAAGAGCTCTGGGAAATCATATTGAGGATTGTCTGCTCCGAAGTGTTTGCATCTACTCCCCGGTCATCTGCTTTTGTTTTCCTGGCAGCTTGGCATGCCTAGAATGAAACAAATGGTATCTCTTCACTTCAGGTAATTTATCAAATGGAAAAAAACAATGAAATGAGTACACTGTGCTTGCTGTGACACTGCATAGCCCATAAGCAAGAGGCTACTCTAACATGAGATTGATAATAATTACCATCAGGAAACATAAGATTTTAAAACCTTCATTCAAGAGTCACGCAAACAGGATCTCAGGAGATAATCTGCACTCCCATGTTCACTGCAGCATTATTCAAATAACCAAGATATGAAAGCAACCCAAGGGTCCATCTACCAATGAACTGATAAAGAAAATGTGGTATACACATACAATGAAATATTTAGCCTTAAAAAAAAAGAGAATTCCAGGATGATTGCAGAGTAGGAAGCACCAGGAATCTATCTCCCTACCTAAATGACAACTACACTGGTAGAATCTGCCTGATGTAACTATTTTGCAACTCCGGTGTCTCTTGAAGGCTTGCAACTTCCAGGGTAAGACTTGGACTGTAAACTGGGGTTAATTTTCATCAATTTCAGTTCTTAGCACAGTAGAAACTATCCATCGCCCACCCTCAGCCATGTAGCAGGTAGCTGTGCACCTATTTCTGGAGTAGCTTGCCCACACTTTAAGGAAGCCAGAATGGGCAAAAAGGACTCTATCCTCCAAATATTGGGGATCTGTGCTATGATCACTGTTTGTTTCTTCTGATCGCAGGGGTATATACCAAATGGCAGGCAGCCCCTGTTGCTGTACCTCCCTCCATTGTTGTAAACCCACCACTCCCCCTCTGGCCAAAACAACTCCCAGGGGATTTAAAAGACCAACACTCTTCCCTCCCCCATTATTTTTTTTTTTTTGCTTTTGCCCCTTTTGGAAGCCATTTATTAAAGAGTAGGACATTCAAAAACAATTCCATATTCAGAGAAAATTAGAAAGTGACCATGCATGTCCTGGGAAAGGCTCAGAAAAGACCTTAAGTTACACCTCAGGCTGATCTTCAGCACAAAGATGCCCTACAAACTCAAACCTCCTCCCCAAATGAACAAAAGCAATAAGGAAAAAAATAGCAAACCATAAGGCAGGCAGAAAATCTGATTTCCAGAGCTGCCATATTATTAGATTCAGATTTCCAATGTTCAACAAAAAAGAAAAAGGCATAGGAAAAAACAGGAAAGTATGGCCCATTCAAAGGAAAAAAACTAAATCAACAGAAACTGCCCCTGAAAAAGACCTGATGACAGATCTACTAGACAAAGACTTTAAGATAACTCCCGTAAAGATAATCAAAGAATTAAAGGGGGCCGGCTGAGTGGTGCAATAGTTAAGAACTGGCTTGAGACGCCAGAGGACCCCGGTTCGGATCCCACAAATGAGGGCCAGTGACACTGCCCTCCACAGCTAAGATGCTGAACAACAGCTCAACCTGGAGCTGGGCTGCCGTGAGTCACCAGCGACGGCGTAGGCTGCAGCCTGTGTGGCAGTGGGTTGCCATCTACCGTGTGTAGCCAGCAGCCAGCGTGAGCAGCCAGCAGCTGCAGTGAGCAGCCATCCAGAAGCCGGCGACTGATCTGCCTCGCCCGGGAAGAGCGCAATGATGGTGCCAACTTGGGCCACTGAAGCAACGTCCTCCA
>NW_017731721.1:88074-122679 GCF_001890085.2 Hipposideros armiger
GGCGACTGATCTGCCTCGCCCGGGAAGAGCGCAATGATGGTGCCAACTTGGGCCAGTGAAGCAACGTCCTCCAGAACTAGACTGAAGAACACAACGACACGACAGCAACTTGTCTGTTCCCCTTCCCCCAATTCCCCAGCGCTGTTCCCATCCCCCCAATTCCCCAATAAAAATCTTTAAAAAAAAAATTAAAGGAAGATGTGGAGAAAGTCAAGAAAAATAGTGTGAACAAAATGGAAATATCAATAAAGAGGTAGAAAACCTCAGAAGAAAGCAAAAAGAAATCCTAGAGCTGAAAAGCACAATAACTGATAATGAAAAATACACTAGAGGTATTCACAGGCAGATTTAAATCAGCAAACTTGAAGATAGAACAATGCAAATTATCAAGTCTAAGGAACAGAAAGAAAAAAGATGTAAGCAAGTGAACAGAGCCTAAAGACCTGTGATACACCGTCAAGTGGACCAATATATACAATCGTGGAAGTTTCAGAAGGAGAAAAGAAAAAGAAGCACAGAGAATTTTTTAAGAAACAGTGGTTGAAAACTTTACAAATTTGATTAAAGACATGAACATAAACATCCAAGCTCAACAAACTTCAACTAAGAACTCAGACTCACACCGAGACACATTATAACCAAACTTTCAAAAGCCAAAGACAGAGAATCCTGAAAGCAACAAAGAGAAGCAAATCATCACATACAAGATCACAAGATTTCTCATCATGTACTTTGGAGGCCAGAGGAAAGGGGGGCTGATACATTGCAAGTGTTAAAAGAAAAAAACTGTCAACCAAGAATCATATATCCAGCAAAAATATCCTTCAAAACAGCGAGGGAGAAATTGAAACATTTCCAGATAGACAAAGCTGAGCGAGTTAGTGACCACTAGATCAGCCATACACAAAATACTCAGGACAGTCCTCCAAGGTGAAAAGAAAGGAGACTAGACGGTAACTTGAAGCCATATAGAGGGGAAAAAAGATCTCAATAAAGGTAAAAACATGGGCAATTATAAAAGCTAGTATTATTATAACAATGGTTTGTAACTGTGCTTTGTTTTCTACATGATTTAAGAGACTAAAAAATTTTAAGGGGAAAAACAACAATCATTAGTGTAAAACCTAGTGTTACTGTTAACTCTGATTTATAACTCCAAATCTTATTTTCTATATAGTTTAAGAGCCTAATGGATTTAAAAGATTATTAGTTTATGTTTTGGAGCACACAATTTATAAAGATATAATTTTGTCACATCAACAACCAAAAGAGGAGGAGTGCAGCTATAAAGGAGTTTGTGTGTTACTGAAGCTAAACTGGTATGAATTCAAATTAGAGTTATAACTTTAGGATGTTAAATGTAATCCCCATGGTAACCACAAAAAATATAGCTATAAAGAATATACAAAGGGGCCAGCCGAGTGGCGCGTTGGTTAAGAGCTGGCGTAGGACACCAGCTCTGAGCAGGAGGGCCCCGGTTTGGATCCCACATGAGGGCCAGTGACACTGCACCCTCTACAGCTAAGATGGTAAAGAACAGCTCAACCTGGAGCTGGGCTGCCGTGATACGCCGGCGATGGAGTAGGCTGCAATGGGGCTGGCTGCAGCTGGCGTGAGCTTTCGTGAGCTGCCATCCAATGGCCGGCGAGGGACTGCCTCACCCAGGAAGAGCACAATGATAATACCAACATGGGCCAGTGAAGCGACATCCTCCACAACTAGACTAAGGAACAAAAGGACAGCAACCTGTCTGTTTCTCTTCCTGATTTCCCAACATTGTTCCCCTCCCCCAATTCCCCAATATAATCTTTAAAATAATAATAATAATAATAATAATACATAAAAAAGGAAATGAAAAAAGGATTTTTAAATTTTACTATATTAAAAAAAAAAATCAAGAGCCAGCTAAGTGGCTCAGTAGATTAAGAGTTCGCTCAACAGCGTGAGCTCTGAGCAACAGCGGTTTGAGCCCCACTCGAGCTGAGCTGCCAACAGGTGGCAGGATGGCTCAGCTTAAAAATAAATAAAATAAATAAATTTAAAAAATCAACCAAACACAAGACAATCATGCAGAAAATGAAGGACAAAAAAAACTCTTGAGGCATATAAAAAATAGATAGATTAATGACACAAGTCCCTCCTTATCTGTAATTAAGTGTAACTGTATTAAATTCTTAATGAAAAGATAAAGAGTGCTAGAATGGATAAAAACACATGATCCAACTATATGCAGTCTACAAGCACTGAGATCCAAAAACCCAAACAGGCTGAAAGTGATAGGATGGAAACAGATATACCACATAAAGAGTAACTAAAAGAGAGGAGGGTAGCTATACTCTATCAGACAAAATAGATTTTAAATCAAAAAAGGTTTCAAGAGACAAAGGATATTCTATATATTTTTTAAAAGGCTTAATACAGCAATAAGATATAACAATTATAAACATTTACATGCCTAATGACAGGCCATCAAAATATATGAAGCAAAACCTAACAAAATTGAAGGGAGAAATAGAGTTTTATAGTAATAGTTGGAGACTTCAATACCCCGCTCACCATAATGGATAAACAACCAGACAGAAGATAGGAAACAGAAGACTTCACAAAGAAACTACGTAGATCTAACGACATATACAGAACACTGTATCCAAAACAGCAGCATACACATTCTTCTCAAATGTACTTGGAAGATTTTCCAAGACAGACCATAATATTGGCCACAGAGTAAGTCTCAATAGATTTTAAAACATAAATATACGAAGTATCTTTTCTGAACACAACAGGATAAAGTTAGAAACCAGTAACAGAAGGAAAATTGACAAAATTGTAGAAATGAACAAACTTTTAAACAACCAATGGATCAAAGGAGAAATCAAAAAAGGAATTAGAAAATACTTTGAAACAAATGAAAACGTATACCAAAACACACGGGATGCAGCAAAAGCAGTGCTTAGGGAGAAATTTATAGCTATAAATACTTACATTAAAAAAAAAAAATGATACCAAAACCAAACAAAGACACTACAAAATACGAAAATTACAGTAGATCACACAGCATGATCAAGTGGGATTGATTTCAGGAATGCAAGGATGATCAGTTCCTGCAAATCAATCACCATAATACACACTACCAAAACAAAGAATAAAAATTATGTGAATCTCAATAAAAACAGAAAAGCATTTGACAAAATACAACAACCATTTATGATAAAAACTCTCAAAAAGTGGGAATAGAAGAAATTTATTTCAACATAATAAAGGCTACATATGACAAACCCACAAACATCATACTCAACAGTGAAAAGCTAGCTACAAGCTTTTCCCCTAAAATCAGGAATAAGGCAAGGATGCCCACTCCACTTTTATCCAACATAGTATCGAAGTCCTTGCCACAGCAATCAGAAAAGAAAAAAGGAAAGGCATCCAAATTGGAAAGGAAGCAGCAAAATTGTCACTATTTATAGATGACATGCTGCTATATATAAAAAACCCTATTCATCTACTAAAAAACTATTATAACTAATAAATAAATTCAGTAAAGTTACCAGATTAAAATTTATAGTTAATAAAATCAGCGGCATGTCTATACACTAACAAATTATCAAACGAGAAATTAAGAAAACAATCCCATTTACAACTGTATCAAAAAAACAAAAAAAACCCTAGAAATTTAACCAAGAAGACAAAAGACCAGCCGTACTCTGAAAATTCACTGTAAGACAATGATAAAAAAAAACTGAAGATGACACAAATAAATGGAAGGATATATCTTGCACATAGATTGGAAAAATTCGTATTTTTAAAATGTCCATATAACCCAAAACAATCTACAAATTCAGTATAATCCCTATTAAAATACCAATGGCATTTTTCACAAAACTAGAACAAACAACCCTAAAATTTATATGGAACTACAAAAGACCCCAAATTAGCCAAAACAATCTTGAGAAAGAAGAACAAAGCTGGAGGTATCAAGATCCCTGATTTCAAAGTATACTACAAAGTTATATAATCAAAACAGTATGATACTAGCACAAAACAGACACAGTTCAATGGAATGGAACAGAAAGCCCAGAAATGAGCCCACACTCATATGGATAATTAATCTATGACAAATGAGGCAGAAATATACAATGGGGAAAAGACAGTTACTTCAATAAATGGTGTTGGGAAAATTGGACAGATACATGAAAAAAAAATGAAACTAGACCACTTTCTTATACCATATCAAAATGGATTAAAGATTTAAATGTAAGACCTGAAATCATAAAAGTCCCAGAAGAAAACATAGGCACTAAACTCTTTGACATCAGCCTTAGCAATATATTTTTTTATATGTCTCCTCAGGTAATGGCAACAAAAGCAAAAATAAACAAAAATGGGACTACATCAAACTAAAAAGCTTTTGCATACCAAGAAAATCTTTAACAAACTGAAAGGACAACGTACTGAATGGGAAAAGTTATTTACAAATGATATATCTGATAAGGGGTTAATAACCAAAAAATATAAAGAAATCATACAACTGAACACCAAAAAAAAAAACCCCACGAACAATCCAATTAAAAAATGTGCAGAGGACCTGAATAGACATTTCTCCAAAGAAGATATACGCATGGCCAAAGACATGAAAAGATGCTTAACATCACTAAGCATCAGGGAAATGCAAATCAAAGCCACAATGAGATATCACACCTGTTAGAAAGACTATTATGAAAAAGGCAGCAAACATCAAGTGTCGGTGAGGGTGTGGAAAAAAGGAGCCCTCCTGCACTGTTCGGAGTGTAAACTGATGCAGTCCCTATGAAAAACAATATGGAGGTTCTTCTAAAAATTAAAAATTGAACTACCATACAACTCAGCAATTCCACTTCTGGGCATTTAGCCAAAGAAAATGAAAACACTAATTGGAAAAAACATATGCACCCTATGTTCATTGCAGCATTATTTACAATAGCCAAGATATGGAAGCAGTCCAGGTGTTCACTGATAGATGAATGAATAAAGAAAATGTGGTATGTGACAATGCAATATTCCTCAGCCATAAAAAAAGAATGAAATCTTGCCAATTGCAACAACATAGACAGACCTAGAGGGTATTATGTTAAGTAAAATAAGACAGAGAAAGACAAATACTATATGATTTCACATACATGTGTAATCTAAAAAAAAAACACACAAAACAAAACAATGAACAAACAAAACAGAAACACTCATCGACACAGAGAACAAACTTATGGTTGCCAGAAGGGAGGCGGGCGGGGGATGGATGAAAAAGGTGAAGGGGAATAAGAGGTACAAACTTCTAGTTATAAAATAAATCACAGGAGTATAATGTACAGCACAGGGAAAATAGTCACTAATATAATAAGTGACCACACTTATTGTGATATCATAAGGTATATAAATGTCAAATCACCATGTTGTCACCTGAAACTAATATATTATGTCGACTATACTTAACTAAAAAATAAAGATTATTAAAAAAAGAAAAGGAAGATCTCAAAATAACTAACTTTACAACTCAAGGAACTAAAAGAAGAGCAAACTAAACCCAAAACTAGCAAATGGAAGGAAATAATAAAGATTAGAGTAGAGATAAATAAAGAATAGAAAAATAGAGAAAAGCAATGAAACCAAAAGTTGGTTCTTTGAGAAAGAAAAAGATCAACAAAATTGACTAACCTTTAGCTAGATGAACTAAGAAAAAAGAAAGAAGGCTCAAACTACGAAAGTCAGAAATAAAAGTAGACACATTGCTACTGATTCTACAGAAATAAAAAGGATTATAAAAGTACTATTTAACAACTGTATGCCAACTAATTGGATAACCTAGACGAAATGGACAAATTCCTAGAAACATAAAACATACCAAAACTAAATCATAAAGAAATAGAAAATCTGAATATCTATAACTAATCAGGAGATTGAATCAACAATCAAGAATCTCCACCAACACCCTTCACTGGTTAATTCTATAAAACATTTAAAGAATACCAATCCTTTTCAAGCTTTTGCAAAAATTTAAAAAACGAGGGAAAACTTTCCAACTCATTCTTTGAAGCCAGCATTACCCTGATACCAAAGCCAGACAGAGACACTACAAGAAAATAAAGCTACAAACTAATATCCCTTATAACCACTGATGTAAAACTTCTCAACAAAATACTAGCAAACTGAATTCAACAGCATATTAAAAAGATTATACACCATGAGCAAGTGGGATTTATTCCTGGAATGCAAGAATGGTTCAACATATGAAAATCAACCCATATAATATGCTACATAAACAGGATGAAGGAAAAAACACACGATCATCTCAACTGATACAGAAAAAGTATCTGACAAAATTCAAGACATTTCCATGATAAAAATAATCAATGAACTACAAATATGAGCCAACTACCTCAACATAATAAAAGCCATTATGAGAAACCCACAGGGAACATCATACTCGATGAAAGAAAGCTTTCTTTGTGACCAGGAACAAGGTAAGGATGCCCGCTCTCACTACTTCTATTCAACACAGTACTAGAAGTTTTCATCAGAGCAATTAGGTGAGAAAAAAAAGCAAAAGACATCCTAATTTGAAAAGGAGTAAAATTACCTATTTGCAGATGATATGATCTGATATGTAGAAAACTCACAAGATTCCACAAAAAAAAGTTAGAATAAATGAATTCAGCAAAGTAGCAGGATACAAAGTCAACACACAAATTCAGTTGGATTTTTATACACACAACAAAGAACAATCTGAAAAGCAAATTATGAAAACAATTCCATTTACAGTAGCAATGGAATACTTAGGAATTAACTTAACCAAGGATGTGAAAGACTCGAACAATGAAAACTGCAAAAAACTGCTGAAAGAAATTAAATAACACATACTCGTAAATGGAAACTTATTCTATGTTCTAAACTCAAAGACTTAACATTGTTAAAATGTGAATATGACCCAAAGCAATCTACAGATTCAATGCAATCCTGATCAAAATCCCAATGACATTTTTTGCAATAGAAAAACCTATCCTAAAATTCATATGGAATTTCAAGGGATCCCAAATAGCCAAAACAATCTTGAAAGTGAAGAACAAAACTGGAGGGCTCACACTTCCTGATTTTAGAACTTACTACAGATGTACACTAATCAATCAGTGTGGTATTGGCATAAAGATAAACATACAGATGAGTAGAGAATATAAAAATAAACCCTCACATATATGGTCAAATGATTTTTGACAAGGGTGCCAAGACCATTCAGTGGGGAAAGGACAGTCTTCTCAACACACTGTGTTGGAAAAACTGGATATCCACATGCAAAAGAATGAAATTGGACCCTCACCTATCACATGCAAAAATTAACTCAAAATGGGTAAGGGTCCTAAGTGAAAGACCTAAAACAATATAACTCTTAAAAGAAAACATAGGACAAAAGCTTCACAACATTGGATTTGGCAGTGATTTCTTAGATATGACACCAAAGGCAGTTAACAACAACAAAAAGATAATCTGGACTTCATGAATTTTTTTTTTTTTTTTAGCTGAGCCATCCTGCCACCTTTTGGCAGCTCAGCAGCAACTCAGCTCGGGCCAGGCATCGAACCGCTGTTGCTCAGAGCTCAAACTCTTGAGCGAGCTCCTAACCAACTGAGCCACTCGGCCGGCCCCTTCATAAAAATTTTTAAATTTCGTGCATCAAAAGATACTATCCAGAGTAAAAATGGCAACCCACTGAATAGGAGAAAATATTTATAAATCATATAATTAAGAAATTAATACCCAGGATATATAGAGAACCCAACAACAAAAACAACCCGATTTAAAAATGGGCAGCCGGGTGGCACAGTTGGTTAGAGCAAGTGCTCTTAGCAACAAGGTTGCCACTTCAACCTCCACATGGGGTGGTGGTCTACGCCCACCTGCAACTAAGAATGAACATGGCACCTTGAGCTGAGCAGCCACAAGTTGCAGACGGGGCGGCCGGATGGCAACTGGACTTGGAGCTGAGCTAGCTGCGCCCTCCACAACTAAGATCGAAAGAAAACAACTTGGCTGGTTCCCTTCCCCAATTCCCCAACACTGTTCCCCTTCCCCAATTCCCCAATAAAATCTTTATAAAAAGAAAAAAAAAAGATAAAAATTATGGTATCAGCTCTAACTTTGTAACACTGTGTTTTTCCTCTATGAGAAACCAACACTCTGTGACTCAAAGAAGCCACATTTTTTCCCCTCACAGTCTCCATACAAAAAATACACAACCAATACTGCTGACCAAAAGACTATACCACAAAACTAAAACACAAAAGTTCAGCTATCACCTATAACCATTGACTCTAGGCCAGCACCCAAGCTAAGAAGTTGAAGTCATGATTATTGCATAACCACACAAAGGGAAATTCCAAACCTAGGGTACATAACCAGCTCTGGTATATTCACTGGGGCAGTCAAAAGAAGAAAATGGTTTGTTCCACATGCTAACAGCAATAATTCTTACCCTCCAATTCCGAATTCGTTTAAGCCTGTTGGGGGTTTTCTCCAGAATCTGTAGAAATTCATGTGTCAGTTCTGCAAATGAAATAGAACATTTAAGGAAAACTCAGAGAGGCAGAAGGAATGAAACAAGAATAACCTCAACTAACTATTTTCATCTGCATCAAGTCACCTTTGGCCAGATATGTGACAGATCAAGATCAAGTGCGTTTCAAGGACCCTTACTCTAAAACTTACCATCTAAAAGTTCCAGGGTCACAGTGGCGTCAACATACTCCCACCAGTGCTTGCCATCAGTTGAGACTGGGATCTCCCAGTTGGACCACTTGCAAGCCAGATGAATGCAGACACAGGCCACCACAGGAGGTGTGTACTGCAGGCTAAATGTGGTCAAATGCAGGCTGACACCAGAGGGAAGGAAACAAGAGAGTGTCATGAGCTCTCAATTCTGAACCCAAAGTTAAAACTCTCCATTATTTAAAAAAATTAAAAAACCACTGGAGAGCAAGAAGGGCAAGAAATATCCAGTGCTCTGATCCAGCACTCAACATGACTTTCCAATAACCCACCTGCTCAGGTAACATTTATAAATTTTTGACTATACATCATTCAATCCACAGAACTGACAAAGGAACAAAAAATAAGTAAAACAAAATGGATACTCAGTTTTGTTTAAAGCAAGGATCAATTATTCTGAGAATAAGCTCAGAGCTTAAGGGAAGTTATTTTTGATATGTATAATCCCTAAATCAAATACTTAAGGATATACCCTAAAAATATCTTGTCTCCTGCAAATCAAGGTCTGGCCTATTTAAAATAATGAATAGACAATCACTCTCTCACATCTGAATATACTTGATGGTTTATTTTAAAATTTCTCCTATCAGGCTGTAAAAATGAACTTCTTAGCCCTGACAGTCATTAGGAAATATCTTTGGTTTCTATGAACCACCGTAGATTGGAAATTAGAATGAGCAAGTCATTTGGTAACACAAGTTATATATTAATAATTTTTTCTTTAAAAAGGGAAGAAAGAAAAAGGATCACAATTCTTTACACATATATTTGCCCATTTATCTGGGAGTGGGGCAAGAAAAACACGTCTTTTAAAATATCCTAATTATTGCAGAATCCTCCAATCAGATTTCCAGTGACTGTCAATGAATTCCAAGATTACCAACTTTCAGAACTAAGCTCTTATATGTTTTAAAGCTAACTAACACATGCAGAATTAAGTAGGCTCTCAACCAGCCATAAATAATTATATCACCTTAGCAAATTTAAAAAGCACCATGGAAATTAAGGTACAAATGAAAAGTGTGCATAAAAATCAACATTTGCCAGAGAACTGTCTATATAACACACTGTATCAGAGACCCATGCTTGGGCCTTTGAATTCTAGTTACTACCTGACATCTTTCCACATGCCTCTCAAAAAGTGACAGTCCCAACCCAAGTAAAGTCCTATCCCAAAAATAGAAAGGAAAAATATTAAAATATAAACCTGTTGGTTGCCATGAAGTAAGAAGTCTGTGCTAAGTCCTTGCTTGCTATAAAAAAAAAAAAAAAAAAAGATAAGGGGAGAGGGAAAAAGTTATCAGTTCCATTTAATCTCAACAATTATTTGGCATTTAATATTTGCAAGGTAGAAAATATCATGGTGAATGAAGCAGACACGGTCCCTAACCACCTTAAGTTTACATTCTACCAAAGACAGATTAGCAATTTTTAATTATATTATTAATAAATATGCTGCTTCCAGACCTAGGGCCTCAAGCTTTACTCTGTACACCAGGTATCTGACACTTGTTTAAAATGCAATTCCTGGGCATCCTTTCTAGAGTTTCACTCAATATGTCTGGAGAAGCACATAAGCATTTTTAACAAGTAACCCAGAGATTCTGATATAAGGGTTCACTGAAAAATACTGAATTGGGGGATGAACTAATTTGGAGGCAAAATCAGAATACGCAAGATCTTAATATGTTTGGAAAAGTGATTTGTACTTAAAAAAAAAAAGTTTTCGGGCCGGCCGAGTGGCGCGATGGTTAAGAACTCGCTTGGGATGCCAGAGGGCCCCGGTTCGGATCCCACATAGGAGGGCCAGCAACTTGTCTGTTCCCCTTCCCCCAATTCCCCAGCGCTGTTCCCCTCCCCGCAATTCCCCAATAAAAATCTTAAAAAAAAAAAAAAAAGTTTTCAAGTAATCTGTGATTTTATCTCAAAATCATCAACCAAAATTATTTAATAAATTACAAAAAAAAATTTCTTCTTAAAAAAGAAAACTGCTCTAGATGACAAAGCAAATTTTAATCTTCCTTAAACATTAGCATATATTCATCTCTGTTTAATCCTAACCTTGCTCAATATAGACCTTTTTTTTGGTAGAGGGTAGTGTCACCGGCCCTCATATGTGGGATCCGAACCGGGGCCCTCTGGCGTCCCAAGCCAGCTCTTAACCATCGCGCCACTCGGCCAGCCCAATATAGACCTTTTAATGCTTTCAAAATAGAAAGAACTCAGGGAAAACGTTCAGAATTTTCAGATAAAACGTTCAGAATTTTCAGATAAAACACACATAAATGAAATGCAAAACAAGGCCAATTATCAGTATGGTCTAAAAAGGCACTGAAATGCACAATGATGTGTAGCTATTCATGATACTACTATTTAAACTAAATGAGAGGAGCTAGGTTTCCTGCAATTACAGCTACTAAATTAAAATAAAAAGGAAGTTCTGACTAGGGATGGTCAAGTATGGAAATATTGGGTTGTCGGAAAAGTCATGACGTATTTTGTCTGTTTTTCAAAGGTCATTTATTTATATAAAGAACAAAGATCAACCAATGATATATTGCCCGTTTTGTTCAATAACCTTTTGTCATCTTTCAGTGAGCTTCATAATTCCTCGTTCATAGAAGGACCTGTCTTTATTTGCAAAAAACTGAACAAGGTGCTGATTTACAGCCTCATTTGAATTGAACGTTATACCACGCAAGGAGTTGTCAAGAGAGCGAAACAAGTGGAAGTCTGACGGCGCAAAGTCAGGTGAGTATGGTGGGTGTGGCAACACATCTCATCCAAGCTCCAATAATTTTTGACGGGTGATCAAACTTGTGTGTGGTCTAGCGTTGTTGCAATGAAACACAACTCCAATTAACACGCTCTTGACATTTCTGGATGATGGATTCGTTCAAACTGTCCAATTGCCGACAGTACACATTCGAATTGATTGTTTGGTTCCTTGGTAGGAGCTCAAAAAACACGACACCTTTAAAATCCCACCACACTGTGAGCATAACCTTCCTCGGCTGAATGTCTGCTCTTTTTATGTCGTTTGAGGTGAATCATCTCGTTGGGACCAAGACTGTTTGTGCACCACATTGTTGTAAACAATCTACTTCTCATCACCAGTTATCAGTCACTTCAAAAAAGGATCGTTTTCCTCACATTTAATGAGCATATTGCAGATGTTTACACACGCCATCAAATGAACTTCTTTGAGTTCATGCAGAACCCAAATATCGAGCTTGCTTACGTATCCCAGCTTCTTCAGGTGGTCATGAACACCTGAATGATGGATGTTCAATGTTTCTGTAATCTCTCATGTCATGTAACGTGGGTTTGACTCGATCAACGCCTTTATTTTGTCGTCATCAACCTTGGTGAGCCTCTCTGACGGAGGAGTGTCGTTGAGATCAAAATCACCAGAATGAAATTTCGTGAACCATCATTGGCACTGATGTTCTTGTAGAGCACTGTCACCATAAACTTTATGCAACTTTTCACAAGCTTGACTCACGTTCTTCCCTTTATGGAAGTAAAATAGTAAAATATGGCAAAAATGCAGTTTGGTCTTCCATCTTCAACTTGTTGTAAAATCTCCAAAACTCAACCAAATTGCTCAATTTTTTTTTTAGAATGAAGCTAGAACTGTCAGCTGTCAAATGACATAGTAATACCATAGATGTGAACGACTCTAGTACTTCCAAAAATGAACTAGTGCCATCTGTCACAAACATACGTCATGACTTTTCCGACAACCCAATTAGTTCAAATTAAATTCTAGATGATCCTCTGGGTAGTCTTTAAGAATGTCTAGGGCAATCAATCCTACAATCGAAGATCGCCGACTCCCAAGACATCCTTAAAATTGCTTTTAGTTATTTATGATTTGGTGACTTTTCAAAATCTGCCCCCAGCTTTGACAAACATCCTCAAGAGGCTAATTCTCTTTAAAAAGAGATCACCTAGGGCTGGCTGAGTGGCACGTTGGTTAAGAGCTAGCTTGGAACGCCAGAGGGCCCCAGTTCGGATCCCACATATGAGGGCCAGTGACACTGCCCTCCACTGCTAACATGCTGAACAACAGCTCAACCTGGAGCTGGGCTGCCATGAGTCGCTGGCAATGGCATAGGCTGCAGCCCCTGCTGCAGTGGGTTGCCATGGGCTACCGTATATAGCCAGCAGCCAGCGTGAGCGGCCAACAGCCGCAGTGAGCGGCTGTCCAGAAGCTGGCGACTGATCTGCCTCGCCCGGGAAGAGTGCCATGATGGTGCCAACTTGGGCCAGTGAAGCAACGTCCTCCACAACTAGACTGAAGAACAAAAAGTACAGCAACTTGTCTTTTCGCCTTCCCCCAATTCCCCAGTGCTGTTCCCATCCCCCAATTCCCCAATAAAAAATCTTTAAAAAAAAAAAAAAAGATTAAAAAAAAGAGAGAGAGATCACCTAAAAACATTTTTAAGAACTCAGTAGAAAAATCCCAAGTCAGAATCACTCATTTTGATTTAAGCCAGTTAGGCCTTTCAATTAAACTTTTGGTCAAAACAGTTGTGTTATGTACTTGTCCACAGCAATTTTAGCCTCTAAATGAGATGGTAAAACAAATTAAGAGCACAGTCTCAAGCAGGGATTCCTTACCTCGAACAAGTTGAGTGCACTTTACCACATGTGTATGTGGGTGATCAATTGTTAGCTCAAAGCCTAAAAAAAAGTAACTGGTTAAAAAGCCAAAGTACTTGAGACATTTTATACATGTTTTATCTAAGTCATCATTACAGGCCTCCCTTGTTTTCCTGTCCCAAAACTGTTATTCAGAGGCTGAGTCACACAAAGTATATAGCACGCTTTGTCTCCAAAGCTCCTTATAATATTTTAAGCTAGAAGATACCATAAGATAATAAAGCTAATGCAATCTCAAGGCCCCTGAGGAACCAATACCCTAATACACTCTGAACACAAAACATGTTTTAGTGGACAATAGAATATATGTTGGAAGGAGCAGTTACTCAAGTGATGACTATCTTGCAAAGCTTAACCTTGAGGAAACATTTTAAAAACTATTATTTTGTTCCTTTTCATCATCTTAATTACAATGGGTACTGATCATTTTATCCAATCCCAAATGATCTTTACCAAAATTACTTAAGGAGGATCAGTATGTCTATAAAATTTTTTTTGAGTTTTTCTTTTTGCCTATGTAAATAAAATTTTCTAGATAAAGAAATTCAATTGAGAAATTTACATGGCATAAATTCTAAAAGGTAACTGATTCTTGCAAATTAGATCTTACTGGTTTCCACATTAAAATATTAATAAAAATTTATTCCACCAGAAAAATACCATTGTCCATTAAAACATAGTTACATTAAAGATCATTTATTTAAAGTAAAAAGGTTAATTAGCAGAAATTAACATCAGAGATAAACTTTGAAGAACTCTGTGTGTGTGTGTGTGTGTGTGTGTATGCAATAAAATACAGCTGTATCAGTAACTTTCCAACACAGCTCATGAAATCCTCCCCTACCTAACGAAAAAAATGATAGCCAAAAAAGACTAGAAAAAAATCTTCACTTTCCATATTTGCTTTTAAAAAGTCTCTCTGATGAAAATAACAATAACATCATCCAAGTTGCCCATGAACCACTATACAGCAGGTCCTCAAGTAACTTCATTCAACATCATTTTATTACAATGTTGATGAAACAAAACAAAAAAACTGATTCCCAGTGGGGGCCACTGTCGGTGTGGAGTTTGCACATTCTCCCCATGTCTGCATGGGTTTTCTCCAAGTACTCAGGTTTCCTCCCATGCCCCAGAGATGTGCACATTAGGTGAATCAGCTTGTCTCAGTTGTCCCCGTCTAAGCAAGTGTGGGTGTGTGTGATGTGCCCTGCGATGGAAGGGTGTCCTGTCAGAGTGCACCCTGAGCTGCTGGGATAGCTTTTCAGCCAACCGCAACCCTGAGCTGAAATACATGGGCTGGAAAATCATTATCTTACTTGTTTTTATTAATCTTTCTTAAATGTATGTATAGCTCACATTCATTTCAATGTTTAATATTAGAAGTGTTTTGGGTCTTTATTTACAAGTTCAGTGATGTTTTGTGATCAGAAATATGCCAAAGGAACTTAACTCTTGTTTATATCAATTAGCCTATGGTAAAATTAGTTTCGTTATATATTGTTTCACTTAAAGCCAGAGTGTCCAAGGGCCCACTGATGATGTTAAGCGAGGTCTTACTGTACCTTGAATTCCTCCACCTCCACTCTGCTGTTCTGAACTCTGATTACCAATTTAAAAACAAATGCTATAATCTAAATACGATGACAGATTATAAAAATCCACTGAAGGAAAAAATTTCTTAAAATAGTTTCTGCCATTAGTTATCAGAAAGTTAAAAACTACCAAACCCTAAAAAGCAAATCATGAATTCTAGAATGAAAAAACAAACAAACCTGGCAACTGCTATTTCAAAGCTGTGCCTTTATTCTTTCTTTGTTATAGGCCAGGGTAAAACTGAGCTCTACAACCTCTAGAATTTGCAAACCCTTTCCAAGACATTTTCCTCCTCTTTCCTATTTTGCCAATTTTTAAATCACATATTACACATATATGTTTCTTTAATGTTTTAAAGAAAAATAAACTTACCTAAAGTCTGCAGAATTATGCTTTCTAATATTACCAGATCTTGAACTTGCTGCAGGTAAGCCTGTAGGTGAGAAGACACATAACGCACAATATGTAAAGTGTAAACAATTCTAACAACCCATCCCAAGGAAACCAAAGCCACAAAAAGCAGAGGTGGAGTTATGAGGTACAGTAGAAACTGAAATTAATCTTTATCACCATTCAGTATATATCCTGCTTTTAAAAGAAAAATGGTGGTATACTGAGAAGGAACACTTTATTCATAAATGGCTACAGAAAAAAGCACCAGAGATTTGGTTCATTTTCAGACTGACATTTTAAGTTTTAAAAGTTCACTTGCTGAAAACTGAAATATTCATGTGTCTACATCATCATCAAAATACATTTGCAAAGCCTTGCTATAGGCAATGTAGGCAATCTCAAACATCTGACTATTAACCTTCCCCTTTGGGGTAATGCTAGATTTCTAAAAATTCATAGAAGAGTTCAAATGTAAAGGGAACAAACAAATTCTCTCAGATTTGTACCCGCTAATCCTGTAGCCACTATCCACACGTGGCTATTGAGCACTTTAAATGTAGCTGGTCTACACCGAAATGCACTATGAGCGTAGAATACACACCAGATTTTGAAGACGAAGTTAATATAACAATAAAAATGTAAATTACCTCATTAATGTTTTAATATTGATTATATGCTAAAATAACAATATTTATGATTTAAAAAATACATAAAATGTTAAAATTTTACTTTTTTAAAGTAAATATTTTAAATACAGTTTAAGGAAAGTTAAAAATTTTTGAACTATACATAACTCCCCTTATATTGCTATTGGACGTACTGGTCTAAAAGTGTAGGAAAATGAGGCTTTGGCCAGGAGTTAACGAGACTCATGTTTGTTAAACTTTCCACTTAACTTTTTGATCTTTAATAAGTCCAATAAGGACTTAAACTATGCTAATTCTCTGTTCCATATACTGAAGGAAATATCGTCCCCTAATCACCGCACAAGGAACAGAAACTCAAGTGAGAAGTTACATAAATATACTTTAGAGAAGAAAAAATAAGTGGGGACTATGTTTTGTTTTATTTTGTTAAAATTATTTTATTAGGTCAATTCTATAGACCAATGGCATTTAGAAGTCACTCTCAAACCTAAATAAAAGTCCAGAGCAATAACTCTTTTCAGTAAGAGCTACTGTGCAGCCCTAAGAGAAAAAATGAAGGAAGTCAAGACACTGCTATGCAAAACACTTAATTCACATAATTAGGGGCTATTATCAACACAAAAAATACACCCTACCCCTTTATCCAAAAAAAACCACTTTATCCAAAATGATCAACAGAACACACAATTCCATTTATCTACATGATAAAGGACAACTCATGCATCCGCTGTAAGAGACTTAAATAATCTAAGTAGTAACAGAAATCCCTGATTTTTCTCCAAGCACTTAAAATGTCAGACCTCTCTACTTCTCACAACTCACCACTCCCCAATCACTGACTTCTAAAGCCAGGAGCGAGTTTCCTGTCTTTAAGCAAGTCAAGGAGGAATGGAGGGGGGAAAAAAGCTCTATGTATATGCACAGACTAAAGGTCTGGAAGAATACAGTATACTGGAACTGTCATCAGCAGCATCCTCCTAGGCGGGGATGGGGAGATGCTTTAACTTTTACTTTAAATGAGTCTTCAGTATTTGGATTCTTTTATAATGAGCATATAGAACTTTTCTGATTTCTTAGAAGGTTCTCTTGAAATAGAGAATGGTTAAAATATAAATACATGTACATGATGAAATACTATCTCGCCATTTAAAGCAAGTGGAAAATTAATAAAATAGGAAATATTTGGGATATAGTAAGTGGAAAACTACAAAACATATACATGTATAGCCATTCATAGAAAAGAAGCTGGAAATAATGGTTCACTTATATATCTGTGGTTCAAATTATCTTTCTTTTTCTGCATTTTCCACTTTACTACAATGAATACAATTTACTTTTGCCATAAAATTTCTATGATGTTTTTGTTAAGGGAAAAAACAAACACTAAAAGGTTTCCTTAACAGCTCCCATTCAGACGTCAATAAATCAAAGTTACAAAAGTAAGTTATGAGCAAAATAAATTAAGAAAAACAGACATGTGTAATTAATCCCATACCTCACTCCTAGTATCAGGAAGCGATTCCTGTGGATGGAGACAAGCATGTGCTACCTTGATGACGTGTTCTAATTTTTTTGGCTGCTCCTCTACTTTAGCTGCTAGAAATAAGGCCGCTGGAGCCACAGACTGGATGGAGAGAAAAATAAATCATATTCATTATTTGTGTATTTCTAGATCAAGGTAGGTTTAAGAAGGAACTAAGTCTCAAACCAAGTTCTTTGCTTACCTCAACTTCTTCATCACCTCTTGTTTATGATTTTTCCTCTACTTAAAACGTCCTGTCCTCTCCTATCCATTAATCCATACCCACTTCCAAAACCCAATCCTTCAACAAAATATCTCTCATTAAAAACTACCTATTCAAGAAGCCATTAGATGTAAATACAGCTTTCTATTTAAAATAAAATTCTTTACTAAGTTTGTATCAAAACAATCTATATTATTTTTTTAAAAGAATAAACTGAAATGTCCAGAAAAGGCAAATCCATAAAATACAAAAGAAAGTAGATTAGTGGTTGCCAGGGACTAGGAGAAAAAGGGGAATGGGAGTGACTGCTAAAGTGTGAGGAGTTTCTTTCTGGGGTGATGTAAACGTTCTCAAATTAGATAGTGGTGATGGTGGCACAACTCTGTGAATACACTAAAAACCAGTAAACTGTAGATTTTAAAAGGAAGAATTTTATTGTATAAGAATTATCTCAAGTATATATGGGAGGCATAAATCTTAAAAAGAAAGGAATTCAAAATATAGTAGTAGTATATTCAAGAGGTTATACATGGAAGGCACTTAAAGGGGGGAAAAAATCAAGCCAATACACAAGTTGATATCAAACTCAGACACTAAACAATATAAGAGATTAGAGTAATATGACATAAATGTAGCCTGGTAAATGGGGAACCTCAGGAAGTGGAACGTCTCTTGAATCTTAACAAGAACATTTCAATGATCAAAGATGGCAATGGCAGGAGCTAGAATTCACCAGGAGTCAAAGAAACGTAATAAATAATTTTATAGAATTTAAATATCTATTTCACTTTACTGAGGAATGCATTCTATTGTAATATGTTGGTATCCTCGGGGGATACGTTCCAAGATCCCCAGTGGATGCCTGAAACTTCAAATGGTACTGAACCCTATATAGATTATGTTTTCTCCTATACATATATATAGATTATGTTTCCTATACATACATACGCACACCTATGATAAAGTTTATTTATAAATTAGGCACAGTAAGAGATTAACAGTGACTAATAAAATAGGATTATAATATAGCGTAATGAAAGTTATGTGAATGTGGTGTGTGTATGTGTGTGTGTCTCTCTCTGATAACTGATCTGATAACTGAGATGGCTACACTAAGTGACTAACGGGCGGGGAGCATATACAGCGTGGGGATACTGGAGACAAAGGGATGATTCCCATTCCGAGTGGGACAAAGAAGGAATGCAAAAGATTTCAGCATGTTACTCAGAACACCGTGCAATTTAAAACATAAATTGTTTACTTCAGGAATTTTCCATTTAACATTCTAGATGGACCACAGTTTACCACAGGCAGTTGACCACAGGCAACTGAAACCACTGAAAGCGAAAGAGCAGATAAGGAGGAACTACTGTACTTATTTGTATCCTTGCTGTTCTCTGTTATACTTTGCTTTTCTCCACAATTCAACTCATAATAACAATTCTCTTCCTTCATATTTGTTGCTGATGTATGTGGAGCTTACTACGAACACATTCCTAAAGCTTAGTAAGGATAGAACCAGAGGAAAATGGGCATGCACAAAGGTGTGGAGGAATCAAAGCATGAAGCACATTTTGAACACTAAACTGAGTTAGTTGGTAAGTGATATATTGGGTTGTTGGAAAAGTCATGACATATGTTTTCTATGTTTTTCGTTGCAAAAATGCATCATGACTTTTCCGACAACCCAATAGATAATGGGATATGGGACACAAAAGATTTTTAACCAAGTCACACTAAAGATTTTCAAAAAATATGTAGAGTTTAAGAAATATTTAGAAAGATCAATCTGGTGGTAGGTGGGACTGAAAGGAAGAAAGGATAGGATATACTAAAAGTTTATTTTTAAAAAACAATCCAGGCATTGGAAATAAGTTTAGAGTAGGCAATAGCAGTAGAAACAAAGAAAAAAAGAAACACAGGTATCACCTGAAAAACTAATAGAGCTTCACCAACTATGTGCGCATGTATTTGCACACAGAGAAAAACAATTCTAATGGGATATACTCCAAAATGTTAACAGGATTATCTCTGAACAGTGGGTTACAGGGAAATCATCATTTTCTCCTTTACTGTTTTCTTTCAATTTTATGACAATATTTATAGAGAGATAAAAAACAGTAACAGTATAAAATTAACAGGACTTTATAACTGATTGGACAAAGGAGAAAAGGAAAAGGACAACTCAAAGACAACACTAAGATCTTTAAGCCACCAAATTTGCCTTCAAGTGGCCAAAAATATACTTGAAAGAAGCTAACTAATATATGGAATACAAACAATGGCTAACAAGGTAAAATAATATCTCAGTAAAAGACTGAAAAAGGATAAATGACAATCTAATTTTTGTGCAAATCAACAATACACAAATACTCATTATTCTTCGTGGAATCACTTACCAAGCTGGCTTATCAAAGCATTCTCCCATCAAAGGCAGTTTCTCAGAGGAATTCTTATACTAGGTATAAGATTTTTTCCATTTTAAAAGAATAATAACGCCAGCTAATATTTATTTGTTTGCTATGTGCAGGCACTTTGTAAATTAGTTTATTTAAATCCTATTAAATACTCTATGATGTATGCACTATTACTGACTCCAAAGAGATGAGAAAAATGAGGTCTATGGTAAACTTGCCTAAAGCCACAGAGCTAGTAAAGCAGTGCACAAAGGATCCAAATCGAGACATATCTGACTCCAAAGCCCATCTTCTTAACCAATACGCTTGACCTCTTAAGAGTTACTAATGGGAGTACAATAGTACACCCAAATTTGTTAGCTATTAAAATACCACACCTGTATTTAAAAATACTTAAATATGGCATAAACACATATACACCAAGTTGCTCACCACTACTTTTATACTCCCCCCACTTGAAAACATTTTTTAAAACTGTACATAGAAAAAAAAAATCAGGATTTGGGGTTGAATTTCTTCTCAAAAAGAGTAACCACAATACCAGGATTTAAGTGAATAAACCAGTGATTTAATCACATCCACTAAAGAAATAAAATTTATTTCAACCAAAAGGCCAAGTTCTCTACCTTTCAGGGTCTTGGAAATATACTACTATATCTTGATCTGAATGAGGGTTACATATATAATAACGCAAAAAAAGTAAGCAAGTTGCACACTTCAGATTTTGTGCTTTACTCTATACCTCAACAATAAAAAATAAAAAATAAATTTAAAAAAAAATACCTCTGGGCTCCAAAACACTATCAATGAAGAGATACAACAAAATGAGAGAAGTAGTCACAACACAACACACAGCTCTAATATATAAAGTGCTCATATGAATAAGAAAATCAAAACAAAACGGGGCAACGTGAACCAACAGTCAATTTCTAAGTTAATTCTTCAGTTTCATAAGAACAGTGAACAATAGGCATAAACAGCTCAACTCCACTAATTAAAGAAATGTCAATTAAGAAAATAATTTAGAACTCCCTCTATCTTGTTCACCATTGTATCCCTAGTGCTTGACAGGTAGTCAGAACTTACTATTTCCCAAAGTAACAAATATTTGTTGTTAGCAAGGATGTAGAGGAAAGGACCCTCTCCTACAGTGCTGGAAACAATGTATAAGGATGTAATCTTTCAGGGCAAACTGACACAACAAAAAATTTTTAAATGCATGCCCTTGGACACAGCAATTCCACCTACAGGAATTTATACTAAAATAGTCATGTAAGTGCACTACATATAGACTATCTGACCTAACATTATTTAAAATAAACTAGAAACAACCCAAATATCCACCAGTAGGGAGCTGGTGAAATAAATTATGGTAACAACACAAAGAAATACTATGTGGTCTTTAAAATAATAAAAAAACAATATGAAAAGATGTCCAGTATATATACTGTTAAGTGATAAAGGCAAGTTGTGTAAGAGTAGTATAGGAGAAGTGATTTTTATAGAAATACATAAATACTAGTACATGCATAGAAAATGTCTGAATCACTACATGCAAAAATATTTATCAATGGTTACTTTTGGAGGGTGGGATTACACTCTACATTATGCATTTCTATATTGTTTTAATTTTTACCATGAGTATTTATTACCTTTGTAATAAAAGAAAACATGAAAAATGCATGAATGCTTGATAGGACTTATTAATGCCACAACAATGTGTTCAGTTCTCTCAATCTGAATTTGGATTCATCACAGCTAAACATAAAATTAACATACAAAAGGGGTGATATTTTTGATCTGTTAATTCCAGAATGTGCCTAAAATCAACTCACTAGACGGGGGTCGGCAAACTGCAGCTCATGAGCCACATGCAGCTTTTTGGATGCGGCTTGCAAGCCGCAGTTTGCCGACCCCTGCTCTAGAGGGTCAATAACCCAAATTAAAAGTCACTGGATTTGAAAAGGTCACGACATCCCAAAGAATCTCTCTATATTGGATAATTACCAGATCATTCGTTCATTCAGTAAGTTTACTAAAGATGCTTTGGAGAATATACAGGAAAGTGAATCTCTGTCCTTGCTAAGCTTAATACATGGGAAATAAGGAGTTATAATTTAAAAGGCGAAGTATGGGAAGAGAGAGAGAGAGAGAGAGAGAGAGAGAGAGAGAGAGAGAGAGATAGGAAATAGCATGCACAAACTGATGTGAAATGTATTTCACCCTGGATTTAAAATGTCTACCATAATAAAAGGGAAGAAACGTAGAAAACTTTCAGAATTGGCAAAACAGCTATAGACTTCCTCTTCAAATATTTTTTATCCACTACCTTCTATTTTAGAGCTATCAGACAGCCTCATTAAATTCTTCTCTCGCCCTCTGATTGCAAGGTGTGCTCCTTGCAATCAGAGGTAGAGCATGGGTGGAGGTAGGGAGGCTAAGGGTAGAAGAAAGCCAAGCTGGCTGAATAATCAGCAAAAATTGGGAATACTTAATCCACAAATTCGAAAGGTTTCATGTGCAATTACTCCCAATACCGAGTCCACCAATAGCTTACATTACAAAAGCAACATCTAGCTTCACAGATTCTCTTCCTTTGGCATTAAAAAAACAGCTCAAAATCCATCATCCTAAATTTGAAACACTTTTCCTCAAAACATAACCTTAAAAAAATAAAATAAGAAATATTTAACTCACAAATTCATATGAAGTGTTCATCAAGTTTAGTTCTATTACCTTGTGAGTTTTTTTTTTTTAGCTGAGCCATCCTGCCACCTGTTCGCAACTCAGCGGCAGCTCAGGTAGGGCCAGGAATCGAACCGGTGACCCTGTTGCTCAGCGCTAGCACTTTTTTTTAAAGATTTTTATTGGGGAATTGGGGGGATGGGAACAGTGCTGGGAAACTGGGGGAAGGGGAACAGACAAGTTGCTGTCCTTTTGTTCTTCAGTCTAGTTGTGGAGGACGTTGCTTCACTGGCCCAAGTTGGCACCATCATTGTGCTCTTCCCGGGCGAGGCAGATCAGTCGCCGGCTTCTGGACGGCCGCTCACTGCGGCTGCTGGCTGCTCACGCTGGCTGCTGGCTACACATGGTAGCCCATGGCAACCCACTGCCACAGGGGCTGCAGCCTACGCAGTTGCCGGCGACTCACGGCAGCCCAGCTCCAGGTTGAGCTGTTGTTCAGCATCTTAGCTGTGGAGGGCAGTGTCACTAGCCCTCATATGTGGGATCCAAACAGGGGCTCTCTGGCGTCCCAAGCCAGTTCTTAACCATCGCGCCACTCGGCCGGCCCAGAGTTCGCAAGAGCTCGCACTCTTGAGCGAGCTCTTAACCAACTGAGCCACTTGGACAGCCACCTTGTGAGTTTATTAAATATAGTCTTACCTGCAACTGGGATATCACTATGCATTCTCTTCCAAGTCATTTACAATAATGTTAAATAGGACCATTTCAGGTAGCAAAACTGAAAATAGCACTATTAACAATTCTGTCCAGAAAAAAAAAATCCCTTTATTACTATTACTTTATTTTTCCTATCTGAAAAGTTATATTCAGTTATCACATAATATACCTTCCCCCTCCAACCTGTCATTGATTGGAATTGTATCAAAGGGCTTCAGATAAATCTAATTACATTTACCTGTTTTCCTATGATCATATTATTTACCAGTTCAAATATTACACTTAAATTAAGCAGTTTCCCCTTTAATGCTACTCCACCATCCCAAAATGTTAAGTTTACATGTTCAATAATCTTTTCTTTTCTTTTTTTTTTAAATTTTATTGGGGAACAGCCATGGTCATTGGTTACACATTGCTTTCATGCCACAATAGTTGACTCTTCTAGAGAAGGCACAGCTCACAGTGGCCCATGCGGGGATCGAACCAGCAACCTCGGTGTTATCATACCACACTCTAACCAACTGAGTTAACCGATCACCCCTCAATAATCTTTCTTTTTTTTTTGTTTAAGATTTTTTTTTTTTGAATTTTTATTGGGGAATTGGGGGATGGGAACAGACAAGTTGCTTTCCTTTTGTTCTTCAGTTTAGTTGTGGAGGACGTTGCTTCACTGGCCCAAATTGGCACCATCATTGCACTCTTCCCAGGTGAGGCAGATCAGTTGCCGGCTTCTGGACGGCCGCTCACACCAGCTGCCGGCCACTCACACTGGCTGCTGGCTACACATGGTAGCCCATGGCAACCCACTGCAGCAGGGGCTGCAGCCTGTGCCGTCGCTGGCAACTCACGGCAGCCCAGCTCCAGGTCAAGCTGTTGTTCAGCATCTTGGCTGTAGAGGGCGCAGCATCACTGTCCCACACATGTGGGATCCGAACCGGGGCCCTCTGGTGTCCCAAGCCAGCTTTAACCACCGCGCCACTCGGCTGGCCCTCAATAATCTATTTTTTTATTAAAGACTCCACCTACTCTAAGGATTACTAAATTTAACAACTAACTAGACCCTGCATAGGAAAATTGGAAGGCTGGATTCAGAACAGCAGTGACACATAATGAATGTGATCAACCTTAAATTCTAAACTTCAAATCCCAGGGCCGGCCGAGTGGTGCGTTGGTTAAGAGCTGGGTTAGGACGCCAGCTCTGAGCAGCAGGGCCCTGGTTTGGATCCCACATGAGGGCCAGTAACACTGCCCTCTACAGCTAAGATGCTGAACAACAGCTCGACCTGGAGCTGGGCTGCCATGAGTCGCCAGCGACGGCACAGGCTGCAGCCCCTGCTGCAGTGGGCTGCCATAAGGAACCATGTGTAGCCAGCAGCCAGCGTGAGCTGCCAAGAGCTGCTGTGAGCGGCCGTCCAGAGGCCGGCGACCGATCTGCCTCACCCTGGAAGAGCACAATGATAATACCAACATGGGCCAGTGAAGCAACGTCCTCCACAACTAGACTGAAGAACAAAAGGACAGCAACTTGTCTGTTCCTCTTCCCCAGATTCCCTAGCACTGTTCCCCTCCCCCAATTCCTCAATAAAATCTTTAAAAAGCAATTTAAAAAAAACAAACTTCAAATCCCAGTTCAGCAGCAAAGATTAACCACAAAAGAAATATGAAGTTGAAATTAATCACAAAAGGACTATACCATATAAAGAAATTATACTTACATTTCGATGGAACTGTGTAAAGGACTGAATCATGTAGAATCGATGCATGTATACTATAGCAGTGTTGATAGTCAATTGTGAGCTAAAATGCTCAAGTTAAGGCTCCAAAACAGGCAGAAAGTACAACTCCTAAAAATACTTCTATATCCTCCCAAAATCACCATGCAGCTGGGCACAGTAGATGCTCCTACATGAAAATCATACTTACCTCCACCGAATTAACTACTAACGGCCCTTATTAGCACGCCTTAAATATAACAGGCATTCACTATAAATTTGCTAAATAAACAAGCAAGCTTCTCAGCATGTGTAGATCAAGAAGGAACATAAACAAAACTCTATAGGACCTAAACCTGCCTAAACTTACTGAAAATCCTGCAACAGTGATCCATTAGCTCAGGATATCTCTTCACATGACTTACAACACTCTCCCTGACCGGGCTATGTCTCCACTATCTCCTCACCTTCTAAGCTCCAGCAACCAAGCCTTCTCATGTTGTGATCCCTGGGACCAGAAATGCTCTGGAACGATCTGACATCAATTCACTAAGACAAACTCTTAAATGCCTTACTTCTAATGACCTCAGAGGACAATGTGGGGTATACAGAGATGTGGCAGTCCTACGATGGCAACAACCTTAACAACAACACATACATAGAAAGGAAAGGGCTAAGATGCACTGAAACAGAATTTCAAACAAAAAGTTTCATTCACTAATGACCAGATGCTTACGAAACAAACTGAATACTGGCAATAAAGAGAATGCCTCTTTTGAAGTGAACACTTGAAGACACAAATGTTACAGCAATACATTTAAACAGAAGCTGCACCCAAGGATAATTTTTCACTTAGAGAGTGAAAAGAACCTTGAAACTATATTAGCTTTCTCTGCTAAAAAATGAGTATATTTTCTAACAAAAATCCTTGAATCGACCTGTTTTTTTCAGCCTGGGAGGCACATAAGGCCCCGTTCATGTACTGGGCGGCCATGGCAACGGTGGGCCATGGTAGCCAGTGCCAGTGTGTGTGCCCTGGTGGCAGCGGTGGTGCTGGCCCAGTACATATTCACCTTTAAGATGGGGTGGAAGACCAAGGTCATCAAGATGCCTATATCCAAGCCCTGCATCGCTAGATATGGCTTATATCCAAGCCATATGCTGTTGTTCTAGGACAAATTCATGGACAGAAAAACTCAAGGGTGCCTTAAGGAAGATTGGATAACCAAGAAATGACTAAGATTCTGCTGTACATGTGAAAATGGTGCCAGAATTTCAGAAAAGTACTGGTACAGTTTGCATCAAGAACCCTACAAGAGTATAAGAAACTATCTGTGGTCTTATCAAAGGAGGAGCTGTCAAACTTCAAATAACAGACTTTGATTTGACACTGAGAATTTCCTACAAAGGGAAAGGGTATCTAACATGTCATAACGTCATTGACAATTTTAAGTTGGTTTCAGATGAACATCGAAAAAACTTACTGCAACTGAAGGAAAAGTATTATGCTATTGAAATTGATCTTGTTCTTACCATAGAAGAGTAATACCCTTGGATGGTAGAATGGTACACTAAATCACATGGTTTGCTTGTCAAACAGGTTTTACCAAACTCTGAAAAAATTATGGCACAATCTGATGTTATGCTCAAGGAATGATACGAGAATTTCTCTGATAAGCTCCAACAGTATCCTTGTGTTCAATTTTTGGCTGGTACCAGTGATGCACTAGAGATTATCTGTCAAGCTGATGTTTACTATCGAAATGTCAAAGTAGTCCAACTTCATGGATTTTGATGGCAATGGGTTGCCCAAAGGATTTACAGGAGAGCTAATTCATGTATTTAACAAACATGATGGTGCCCTGAAGAACAGAGTATTCCAATCAACTAAAAGACAACAGCAACATAATTCTGCTTGAGAGACTTCCAAGGAGACTTAATAATGGCAAATGGGGCAACCAATGTCGAACACATTCTGCAAATTGTATATTTAAATGGCAGAGTGGATGAGCTTTTAGAAAAGTATATGGACTCATGATATTCTATTGGGTTGTCGGAAAAATCATGATGCATTTTTGCAACGAAAAACATAGAAAAAAATACGTCATGACTTTTCCAACAACCCAATAGTAAAAGACGCATCACTGGAGGTGGCCAACTCTACAGAAGATTCTGTAAAGAGGTCTTCAAGACCTGTCTCCTAACGGTGCAACTGATGCAAGAGCTGCTCATCTGTTAACCTTGCTGACTTTTATTTATAATACATTCTTGCTCTTGAAGGGTTTCCTCTACATTACTGAAGTATTTTCAGACATGTTAAATCCATCAACTAGAAGCTCCTTTTCCTCCACCTCTCTAAACACACTCACCATATCTTTTAACATTAAAAAATCTTAGTCAAAATTTGAAAAATAACTTCCTACATTTCCAGAGTGTATTCTGTAGTTTAATGTTATCAAGTTTTTGAGGAGTCTTTTTATACTAGAAAAGTATGTAGAAATTTAAAAATTTTTATGAAATGGTGAAATAATGTGCATAATTTTAAGTATTGCTATTATTGTAATTTGGGTGAATTATGCTGATGGTATCACCATCTGCTAAAGTCATATTATGTTGGTTATTTTGTTTCAGGAAAATTGATCTTTACCAGAAAAATACTGGCCACTTGGTGTTTGAAAAAAAACTGTTGGTAACCACATCACTAAACATTATAAAATATTCTATATTCAAGCACTGATAATAAACATGAAATGAAAAACAAAACAAAAAAATGCTTGGGGAGAAGAATCACCAAATTACTAGGTGTGATCAAAAGATACAATGTTTAAATTTAAAAAATGTATGACAGTAAAAGACACATCGCCATTAATCCCCCTCAAAGTACTCCCCCTCACTTCGAACACACTTATCCCATCTTTCTTGCCACTTCCTGAAGCAGTTCTGGAAGTACTCTTTCATGAGTGTCTTTACTTCATCCTCCCTCATGACAACGCTCCGTGTCACACATCGGTACAGCAATTTCTGCCAAATAAAAACATTACGGTGTGTCTTCACCTTATTCACCGAATCTGGCACAGGTTCTAGCACTTCACCTTATTCACCGAATCTGGCACAGGTTCTAGCATGGTGTAACTTCTGGTTCTTCCCCAAAGTCAAAATGACCATGAAAAGAAAGCATTTTGAATCAATTCAGGACATCGAGGCAACCATGCCAGCGCAACTAAAGACACTCACAAAAGGGCCGGCCGAGTGGCGCAATGATTAAGAACTGGCTTGGGACGCCAGAGGGCCCCGGTTCGGATCCCACATATGAGGGCCAGCGACACTGCCCTCCACAGCTAAGATGCTGCACAACAGCTCAACCTGGAGCTGGGCCGCCATGAGAGCACAATGATGGTGCCAACTTGGGCCAGTGAAGGAACATCCTCCACAACTAGACTGAAGAACTAAAGCATAGCAACTTGTCTGTTCCCCTTCCCCCAATTCCCCAGTGCTGTCCCCATCCCCCCAATTCCCCAATTAAAAAAATCTTTAAAAAATAAAAAAATACAGACACTCACAAAAGAGGACTTCCAGAACTGCTTCAGAAAGTGGCAAGAACGATGGGATAAGTGTGTTCGAAGCGAGGGGGAATATTTTGAGGGGGATTAATAGAAACATGTGTTTCACTGTGATACATTTTTTTAAACATTCACCATTTTTTTAAATCACATCTCTTACCTTTGAAATGAGAAAAACGTATGCATTAGCATTCTGAGTATTTAAAAACCCAGTATTTTAAACCATTAGATCTGTAGGTCTACATCCCTAAAATCTAAACTGACATCCCGCCTTCCTCTGAAAGTGTATAAAACTCTTAACAGTAGCTACTCTTTGAACTTGAGTGCCAAGCACTGTGTTGGGCATAGAAATCAAATTCAAGAGGCGTCACCGCATTTTACAGATGAGAAAACCAAGAATTCGACAAGTTTCTTAAACAGCTAGTAAGTGGGAAGAACGGGTTTTGAACCAAAGCTGGGCATTAATTAATTCTAGGCCACCCTTCGTAAGACCTTCTGGTACTGAATTTCTCAAAACTCTCGTTACACACTAAGTTCAAGAGGCAGCCATCAAAGGAGAAACCTCCACCAGACCCCTAGGGCATAGCAGAAAAGCAGAATTTCAAAGTCACCGGCACAGGAGATCAGAATACACTGAAAAGGGTCTAGGAAGGGCCAGTTAAAACACAAAGCCTGGAAGGATACGAATTCCCGGAAAGATTGGTGGCCCCGGTGAGCGAGCGGGAAATTAACTCCGCCTCGCCACCCTCGCGCGAACACTGTGAACTTCAGCCCGCCCCATCGTAGGCTCTCTCACCTAGACATCCTGCCCCTGCCCACCCTTTTCCCCCTACCGTCTCTGACAGGCCCTGAGACCTGGACGTGAGAGCAAAGCGGGACTGGCTCCAAGGCCGAAGGCCTAGGCCGCAAGGATACACGTTAAGACGTTGCCCCATGTCCTGAAGCAGATTGGCCGCCTGCTGACGATAAGAAAGCTCTTTATCTGGGTCCAGGCCAAAACGCCGGGATGGGCTATTTTCCAGCTGCTCTCGAGTAAAATACCACCGTTTGTTGTTCTTCCTCTCTTCCTCCATAGTGCTTCAACCAGAAGGCAGCAGCGGAGGCTGCAAGCACTTTCCAGCGTCACTTACGCAGCGACACACATCCGCTGTACGGCGGCAACTGCGCCGTGACGAACTTCCGCTACGAGTGGACGGCTAGGTTGTGACACGCTTCCGCCGAGGAGTATAGTTGAAGTGCCCACTTCCGGAATGAGCCTCGCGACAGCATGTAGTCAAGTAAACAGCCAGTAGGCGGCCAGGAAAGACCTTGGGTCGAGGACGCAGGCGCCAGTCATGTGACCCCTGGGAGGTAGGGTGGGGTTAGACGTTCTTGTTCAAGATCGCGTCTCCTCCCGCGTGAACTCGGTCGAGCGTTCGCGCATTGGGTTAGGTGGGTGTAGCAACGTTTGTGGCTGCATGAAGCGCGCGCCCACGCGCCGCACCGTGGCTCCTCCGTGAATTTCGTTTGTGGTGGAGGTGGTGAAATAAAATGAGACAGACGGAGAACTTGAGAGAGAAAATAGGTGAGACTCGAAAACGGAAAAAAGTCATCAAAGAGAGTGGCCCTATCGTGTATCGGAACATAAAACAACTAGAAGGCTTTCACGTTGTTGATAGTAACGTAAATTACGCATTTGAAAAGCCTGTATGTAGTTGACGCCTTGAAAGCGTGCTTGGCTACGCCGCGGTGATCCAACTTAAAGGAATAAACTGAAATTAATAGCATTAATTTAGCGCGTACTATGGTCCAGGCACAATACTGTTAAATATACTATAATATTTCATTTAATCGGCACAACCTCAAGAGGTAGTAATGTTTTAATCCCTGTTTTGCGAACGGGTGAACTAAAACTGCTCCTTCAGCGTGGAACGCTTGCACACCACCCTGCACCATCCTGCACATGCACAATATTGTAAGTGTCTGTCCTCTGTCAAGATGTGGCCCAGTCCCAGTGTTTGATGGCTGTTGGATCCTGGGCAAGATTTCTCTTTGCCTCTTGTACAAATGTAAATGATAACAATAGCACCTATGTTTTAGATTGTGAGAAAGATTTTAAATGACGATTTAATGAGTTAAATGTATTTATAATAGTACCTGGCACATAGAAAACACTTAATAGATGTTATAATGGTTACTACACTGTATTAATATTGAGGGCAAGGACGGTGCCTCCTTCATTTTTGTATCCTTAGCACCTGCCTAGTACAGTCCTGGCCCTACTAGTCAATAAATGTGAAATAAATGCTCACAATACCCTACAATAAAGAAACTGAGGCTCATCGAAATTAAGTAGTTCGCACTGCTTATAGGTGTAGATTTTTAAAACAAGTCTAATTTTGTTGTTCTTTCCATTCCAGCAAACTAGATTCTTTTCTGGAACACTCAATTTACTTTGATTAAATTTGGGTAATAGAATCATTTTTTTTTATATATTTTGAGTGCCATCATTTCTAGATATGGCTGTTCCCACACAGTAAGTTTGATTATAATTCATTCTCACAAGCATTTCCTTCCATTTCAGACCCTCCTCTGCCAAATACTGCCTACAGATATCCTTAGCTCCATTTTAGTCTGGAAAAAATGAGATTCAGGAAAATATAAATTAGCATCAAGTTATAACTTTTTTTCAAGTATAATTTCAAACTTCTTCCATCACAGACTTTTTTATTTTAATAGAATAAACATTTTTTTCAGTTATGTAGTCATGTGTGTGATCTTTTACAAGCCAAAATTATTTCACCTAGATCCCTCTTGCCTATTTCCCTGACCTGTGTTTGGTTCTCTACTTAATCTATTGAATTGATTACTCCATTTTGAATTTGCTATCCTAGCTCAGTATGCCAGTCTTCCAAGAAAAAGTCCTGGTATCTGTAAGGTTTCAGGCAATGCATCTGCAAACCAGTGGCTTGCTACCCTGCACCCTGCATACAGAAGAGGAAGACCTGTGTAAATCAGAGGAAGGAAAGATTCTTTGATTGAAGATGAAATTATTTAAAAGTAGTGATAACAGCAGTGATAATAAAATAATTGTTAAACATGAGTTTTTGAGTCAGGCCTGGATTCAAATCCCATCTATTTTTTTTTAACCATCTTAATCATTTTTAAGTGTGCAATTCAGTAGTATCAACTATATTCACATTATTATGCAACAGGTCTCTACAACTTTTTTTACAAAACAAACTCTATACCCATTGAACAAGTCCCCATTTCCCCATCCCCCAGCCCGGACAACCCCATTCCACTTTCTGTTCCCACAGGTTAGACTACTTTAGATACTTCATATAAGTGGAGTCATACAGTATTTGTCTTTCTGTGACTAGCTTATTTCACTTAATGTCCTCAAAATTCCCAGATATTCTTTTAACTGGCTGTGTGATCTTAAATGTCATCTCTGCATCCTGACAACACCATATGGCACACAGTAGGTATTCAGTACATGTTTATTTTCAAAATAATGTTAACCTTCTGGTACATTGCCCTTAAGGAACGGTTGGCAAAACCTTAAACCAGAGGAATTTCTTGTTAGTTTAAATAGGACTCCATTTCCTGTAAAGCACACCTATGAGGCTACTCTTCCTACCTATTCCCTAGATTAATCTAGTACAGGATTATACCATATTTTGTGGTTTGATCTTATTTTGCTTATGAATGTCATATTTCAGTCATGTCAAACATTACCATTTACTACTGTTAAAACAGTTTCTCCCTACATTTCCTATAGTCTCCAAATTAAAATATGAAAAGATGGTGTGCTATTCCTAACTATCCCCAACTCCACATTCAGTGATGTCATGTTGATATCTTGAAATTGGCCATAGTGTGTGTGTGTTGCTAAATTATTAACAACCAGCTATCAGAAAAACAATTGTATGTGTATGTATACGTTCATAAAGTTTATTTTAAAATTTACTGATAGAAAAGGATGTGTAACACAATTTATAAAAAATAAAATATACAATCTTATTGTAAATTTTGTATAGCCAGCTGATTCTCACAGAATGCTTTCATTGAGTTTTGCCAAACTCGAATCAAGAACCAACCTATGACTGCATTTGACAAACCAATATAGCTTTGACTGTTGGTTGACATTTTCCTTTGCATTAATAAGATGAAAGTAAAACAATGAGACTTACGTTGGAACTTCACTTATTTGTCAATGACTTGAGCAACATCTTTGCTGAATTGGATAATAGTTTTTGAATACTGGAAGAATATTTCAATCTTTTGTGCTATTGATAATGTAATGGCTACATACATGATACACTTTTAAACTTAATTTACATAATTAACTTGTCCTCTATCACTTTCTTTTTTCTTTTTTTTTTTTTAGCTGAGCCATCCTGTCACCTGTAGGCAGCTCAGTGGCAGCTCAGCTCAGGCCGGAACTCGAACCGCTGTTGCTCAGAGCTCACACTCTTGAGCGAGCTCTTAACCAACTGAGCCATTCCACTGGCCCTCCTCTATCACTTTCTTAATTCTAGACAATCAATAAAACAAATAAGTCAAGCCTTTGTCTATAGCATTTGCCAATTTCTATAGTAGTATCTCCCACCATAGCCAATTTCAAGCTACCAGTGTGACTATCACTGATCATAAAATTGGGAAGAGATGAACACACCATCACAGTATTTCCTCCATACAGATACAATAGACAAGAGCTTCTGGTTTCCAGCTTGACATGTAAAGAGCTTGGAAGTCATCACTCCTATTCTCACAACCAAAAAAGAAAAAAAACTAAACAAACTGAAAATCAACAATCCTTCTTAGATGCATCAGCGAATTGAGGTGACAGGGCACACCACAAAAACTGGAGAGATGGAACAGAATCATGGCTTACTGTGGAGCCAGAAAACACTGGAACCAGCCACTAATAGGAATACTTAAAGCACAATTGACTAATTGCTGGAAACTGAAATTGGGACAGATTGAGAGATTAAAAACACTCCTGGGGGCCTAGAATTAAGAGGTCCCCCACATTTTTGTGAGTTTTACTTCCAGGAGCCCCACAGGTCTTACTATAAAGATTAAAGAATAATCTCATCCTTCTGGCAGGTAGAGGGGAAAGGTAGCCATTGTGAAATACACCCAGGGCATTCAGTTCTTAACAAAAGCCTGCCTTCAAGGAAAACTTTAACAGCCTAATCAATGTGAGAGAAGGAAAACAACCAACTCCAGCTGCTAACCTTGTTTCACCTAAAGGGAGAAAAAAGACAAGAAATATTTGTGAAGGTCAGTCCAGGGAAACAAGCTCACTGAAAGACTGAGACCTAAGAGGATAATAGAACACTATTTTCACTTGCCCGCATTTTACCAACACATCAGTACGGCTTCTATGTAATAACGGGATTACATCTGGAAGAATACTATTAATACAAGCTTAGAGTATTTAAGAAGGACTCTCTAGGGAAACCCAAAGATAAGGACATCAGAGGAAATTTTAGCCTCTGACACCTACAGCTATAGCAAACTAGAAACACAGCCTAACTCCCAGCCAGATAAACATAAAACCTCAGTTGCTTTTACCTGTATATCGTGTCTGACTTTCTACAGAAAAATTTACAAGGCATGCTAAAAGGCAAAAAATATGGTCTAGAGCAGCGGTTCTCAGCCTGTGGGTCACGACCCCTTTGGGGGTC
>NW_017731721.1:122784-140599 GCF_001890085.2 Hipposideros armiger
AAAATAATTTTATGGTTGGGGGTCACCACAACATGAGGAACTGTATTAAGGGGTCGCGGCATTAGGAAGGTTGAGAACTGCTGATCTAGAGAGACAAAGCAAACATCAGAACCAGACTCAGATGTGGCAGAAATTTTGGAATTATCAAACTGGGAATTTAAAATAACCATGATTAATATGCTAAGGACTCTAATGGGAAAAGTGCACAACATGCAAGAACAGATGAGTAATGTAAGCAGAGAGATGAAAACTAAGAATCAAAAGGAAATGCTAGAAATAAAAAACTAACAGAAATGAAGAATGCCTTTGATGGGCTTACCAGTAAACTGGACATAACCAAGGAAAGCATCAGTGAGTTTAAAAATAGACCACTAGAAACTTCCCAAACTGAAAAGCAAAGAGAAAAATAGAATGAATAAACAGACTATCCAGATACAAAAGATGTAAATAACCTCATGAGTATGGATAGTAGTAAAATGTAGTAAAATAATTAGGAAGAGAAAAGGTTTTAGTATTTATTACCTTTATTTTTAATATAATTTATTTAATTGTAATTTTAGATAATTTAATTTTCAGTAATGGCTTGTTGAACATCCAGCTCACCAAACTGCTGAAAAAGTTTAGCAAGTGGCTCTCGAAAGTAAATATGAACTTGCTCAGCCCACAACTGCTTGAAATAACTTAAAAGACTCAGTGAAAGTACCATATTAAGATTTAAATACTGTTTGCTAAGGTTCCATTATATGCTGAACACTGCTGAAGAAATTTGCACACATTACCTCATTTAATTCTCATAACTATGAAATACCAGTAGATACCATTGCCACCTTTTTAAATAAAAAACTGAGGCTCATTGTATGCAGTCGGGCACCTAGACTATGGCAAAACTAAGATTTGAGCCCAGATCAATGTTCTTTCCACTCACTGCCTCCTGAAACAGAGTATACAAGACTGGGGCAAGAAAAAGGGTAACTGGCACTTGATTCCTCCATTTTCCTGACTAGCCCACTCTCACTCCATGAACCCATAAATTCTGTGAGACAAAGGAAGTGTCAGTCATAGTAATTCTTCAGAACATCACCATGGTAACAAACTCAGAGTCCAGTGTTCCAGCTTGGACATTCCAAGAGCAGACAGGGAAGGAGCTGAGATGGCCTCCTTCAGCCTATATCTATTGGGATATCAAAATTTCTTTCAGCACAAGAAAAGGAACACAACTGAAGAAACAAGTAAGGGGAATATAGAGTCGAGGGTTAGAAGGGCCACTTCTTAGCCATTTATTTTCTACCTTGGGTTAGAGATTTATACCCCACGATTAACAATTACACTAGCTAAAAGTATGGAGTAGGCAGAGTATCCGTTCAGGTTCCCTCTCCAGTCATTTAATATCCTTACTAAGATACCCAGCTTGTTCAATCAAATAAATATTCATTTGCTCACTTAACCAGCATTTATTAAGCAACAACTATGTGCCAGGCTTTCTGTTGATGACCTGGTTACAAAAATGGATAGGATAAGGCCTCTGCCATAAAGTGGCTATATGCTGAAGATAAGTATGCAAACAAAAAATTTGGAATATAGTATATGATTAAATATGTAATGCTATAGAACCACAAAAGAGGAAATACCTACTATCAGATTTGAAAGGAGAATAGGGGGATCCTTTAGAGAAGACCTCACACATGAAATGCTTCCAGAATTGAGTGTTAAAGGATAATTGGAGTTCACCAAGTAGACGAGAAAGTAATATGGCACAGACAAAGGAATAGAAACTTGAGAGCGAGCCATATTAAGTGAACTTCCCAATTCCCTGAGTACAAATACATGGTAAAGTAGATAGGTGCTGAAAAGCAGCCCTTGAATACTTGTACTAGGCAGGGGCCAAGTAATTGAAGATGCTGTTAGGCATACTAATAAGCATTTTAACTTGATAGGGAGCCATTGAAGGATTTTTAGTTGGCAGTGTGTAATTATCAGATCTGTATTATATCCACAATGCCTAGTAGTACCTCATACATAATACAAGTTTCATAAATAGTTGTAGGGTGAATGAATAAATAAACGATATTGAATGACTAACCAAAACAAGAAGTTGGGGGAGGCTTTGTAGCATATGTGACAATTGATTAAGGTCTTAAAAAATGAATTGTTTGGCCGGCCTAGTGGCTCGGTTGGGTAGGAGCTCGCTCAAGAGAGAGCTCTGAGCAACAGTGGTTCAATTCCCTACCCAAGCTGAGCTGCCACTGAGCTGCCAACAGGTGGCAGGATGGCTCAGCTTAAAAAAAAAAAAAAGAATTCTTTGGAAGCACAGAAATGGAGGAGAAAGGGTATTCTGGGCAAAATGGAGAACACATGTGAAGGAAATTAAGTATAGACAGATACTAAAGCAAAGATGTATCGGGGTGAGAGATGGGGGTTACTGGGAAAGTATACAGCACAAAGCTAAGATTGTGAAAGACTGATCTTGTATAGGCCTCCATTGGGCACTCTGTCTTTCTAATTCCATCAACGAAGCTCTGTGTTACACATCCAGCTTCCAAGTAAGACTTGTACAAAGAGTCCAACTGATGGACTCTAGGAATCCCTTCATAACCTACACCAGCCCTTCCGCTTGCCCTCACTCATCTGGGTTCCAGCGTTATGCCATGGGGCTGCTGTTGTCTCCAAATAAGGAACTCTTCACCCTCTCTCAGAGAAACACACTTGGCCTAACCCACAAAATTCTCTTGTTCCATCCAGGCCAGATGTCTCCTGGCTGCTCCAACCCTGCCTACCCCTACTAAATGGGATTTCTCACCATAAGAGAACTAAGTAAGCATCAAGCCTGGGATTTTCCTACCCAGTTAGCCACTTAAACACTGGTGGATAAAATTTGGTACCATCCAAAGAGGCCTGGGTCTCATTTCTGATGAATTTCTTTGTACGCTAGGTAAAAGGAAAGATTTCGCTTTATAAAAACTGGAGTCCTCTGTGGGATGACAGGGAAGTACCTTATATCATCTGCTTACCCAAGTTTTTTCATTCCAGTGACAGACTATCAGAGGCTTGTCCAAACTGTTGGCCTAAAATGATAAGGTCAGAGAAAAGACCGAACATCAAATTTGCCACCCCTAACGCCCTGCTTGCTTCCCCCACCCCTTTCAATTTTACACCCTCTCAGGATTTGGACAGAGCTAAATTCTAATTAATCCCTAATTTTGTTGGCTCAAGCACATAATAGTAACTATTTATTTAGTATGTACTATATTCAAGGCATTGTGCTGAGTACTCTTACATGCATGCATGATTCCATTTAATCCTCTCAACATTCCTGTGAGGTAGGTATTATTGTCCCTTTTTACCAATCAGGAAACAGGCTCAAAGAGGTGAACTTATTTATCCAAAGTCACAGTGATAGAGCCAGAATTTGATTCCAAATTGTCAAACACTTATTACGCCTGTGCTCATTTTTAAACAGTTATTTATGGGGACAAATGACACAGGTCTTCTGCTGTGAACAGGCAACTATACAAATGATTGCCTTTCTAGGAAAATCTATTAACCTCTAAACCCTGAAGTTCGAATGTCGGGTGGGCTTTACACAGAGTTATTGAATTCACTGTTCCCCGATAGATGGTTTTCAAGATTGCCAGGCACCCACCATTCACTGGTGCTGAATGGTAACGTTTTGCTCAGCTAATGGCTAGAATTGTTGACTAAGGGACTCCTTTATGGAGTCGACACCTTGTAACCTTCTCCCGTAACCCCTGGGCAGCTTCCCAAGAGAGTTACAACATTCTACAACTTCACAGTAGTGTTCTGCAAGCACAGGAAAGAGTAACTGGGTGGGTGCCTTCTGATCTTTTTTTTTTTCTCTCTCTCATACACACATAGGCACATGCATTACAGAATCATCACTCTGTGGTCCAACTACTATATGCAGATATCAAAACAACAGGATTTATTTTTCTCTGCTTAAAACTCAAACTTTGCTGGAGTTATTGGTTAAAACTCAATGCCAGGAGTTCAACCATATCTTATTTCTCCAAATAAAACTAGGAAGTTTCATTTCTGGGACAAGAATTTAGTGAAATTATCATTTAACAAGGCTACTAATTGCCACTGATCCCATCATTCCGGGAGGCATTTTGAAGTAAATTTGGCCATCAGACCCTGGAGTGTGGCTCACCTAATCAATACCCACAAACTCCTACCCAACTGGGGATCCGTGGTATAAACCTGCCACTAGACATCAGGCTAGCAAGTTTGGATCAATTAGTAAGTACTATATTAATATAATGAAAGTTGAATGTAATCATAGTAGAATCTCTCTTATCAGACAAAGAGTTGCTTAGTTAATTTAAAGGAAGACTAAATTGTAAATTGGGGAATTAAGAAAAGATTATATACCTTATATATTAGGTTGTCAAAAGTCATGATGTATTTTTTTCTATGTTTTTCATTGTAAAAATGTGTCATGACTTTTCCGACAACCCAATATTTTAGTTTCACTTAATATATACACGTATAACTATATATTCACCAGTTTTTTTATATACGAGTGTGCCAATTCTGTTTCTTTGAAAATGTGTCTACTGGTGATTTGTTCCCCCTCGATGCATTAAATAAGCAAATTTTTGTATGATTTTTCTCAAATATTTTAGTTATCTCCCTCATGTCTAAACAATAGAAATATTTAAAAGTTATCTTTTTACTTCTTTTTCAAACTGATATTAAATGTAAAGGACAGTGCCCAAAAGGCTTATAATGAAAAATAAGTGTCCTGCCCCAGTCCTCTCACCTCCACTCTCCAAAGACAATCATTTTCAACTGTTTTAGTTATTTCTCTTGATACTCTCACCTTTGTACTTCTAAAGAAAATGTTTACATACATGTATTGATTTATCCACTTTTAGTTATTATATACTGCCTTCCTTTTACGACAGTTGAAAATTTAGCTTTCTTTTACCATACCCTGCACTTCCACACTCCCAGCCTAGTTTTTCCAGTATAGTTATATCAGTTTTAGGTTTGCGGTAGGCAAAATTCTAAGAATGGCCCTCAGTGAACCTTATCCTTGTGTAATCCCCTCCCCTCTGAATGGGTGGAAACTCTGAATATGATGCACTCTGGTGAGTGTTACTTTATTTAAAGAAAGAGAAATTATCCGGGTGGGCCTAATTTAATCACACAAGCCTTTTAAAAGCAGAGTGTTTTCTCCAGCTGGTGGCAAAAGAGGAATTCAGAGATGAGAAGCATGAGCAGGATTTGACACATCATTGCTGGCTTTGAAGATCAAGGGGGCCACATGCCAAGGAATGTGGGTGGCATGTAGGAGCTGGGAGTAGCCTGGCTGACAGCCAGCAAGACCTCAGTCCTATAACCACAAGAATTCTGCCAACAAATTGAATGAACCTGAAAACGAACTCTTCTTTAGAACCTCCATGTAAGACCCCAGCCTAGCCAACATTTTCAGCTTTGTGAGACTAAGCAGAGAACCCAGTCAAGCCCGCCCAGACTTCTGACTTACAGAGTTATAAGATAATAAATGAATGTTGTTATAAGCCACCAAATTTGTGGTCACTTGTGATGCAGCAATGGAACACATTAATACAAGTTTATTTTCTTTTTTTTTTTTCTAGCTGAGCCATCCTGCCACCTGTTTGCAGCTCAGCTTGGGCCAGGAATCAAACCGGCGACCCTGTTGCTCAAAGCTCGCACTCTTAAGCGAGCTCTTAACCAACTGAGCCACTCGGCCGGCCCCACAAGTTTAAATCTATAGTCTTGCAGTCTTACAAATCTGTAAAAATTGTTCACTACTAAGCCAAATAATGTCACTATGATAACTTTTCCTTTCTTGTTCAACTTTTTCTTTATCCCTAGAGTTAAGAATCACCACCATTTTTTCATTTGCCTGGTTCTCCACGTCACTATTGCTTTTTTATTTTTCCCAAAGTACTTCAACAGTTCTGTCAAATGCCCAGTGATGTTTTTCCAATCACTCAAAACACAACAGATAATCTGTTAATTCTATTTTGTCCCAAACTGCCTCTGACCCACTCTAACCTGGACTGTTCACTGTTCACGCGCTAAGCCTGGTACATATAGCTCTTGTCTCAGACCTTGCTTTTGCTTCTCTCCAAGGTTTTAGTCCTTCCTGGAACTCATGTTTTCTTTCTCGGAATATCTCACTTTCCTGGACTATATCCTCAAATAGCTTTTTAAGAATGTGTAGGAAGTATTTTTTGAGTCCAGAATAGTTTCTATTTGACTCTCACACTTGTTCGTCAGTTTTCCAGATATGGAATTCTAGGTCGAAAATCATTTTCTGAGAATTTTGAAGGTATGTCATTATTGTCTTCTGGCTTCCAGTTAAATTCCTTTGTGTAAGTGATGTATTTCACTCTGGAAGCTTTTAATTTTCTTTTTGTTCCCTAGTGTTCTGAAATTTCATAATGATAGAACTTCCTATAGGTCTTTTTTCATTCATTGTGGTAGACAATCCATGAGCTTTTTCAATCCAGAAATTTCTACCCTGCATTTCTGAGAAAATTTCTCTTATTATTTCTTTATTAATTTAATTTCTTCTCTCTTTTTGGAACTTCCATTTGTCAGCTATAAAACCTCCTGAACTGACCCTCTAACTTATTCATCTTTCTCTATATTTTCTTTGGGTTTTTAAATTTTTACATTTTGGGAGATTTCTTCAATTTTATCTTCCAACCTTCTTTGTTAATTATCTATTGCTGTTAATAAATTACCCTAAAACATAGAGGCTTAAAACAGCAAACATATATTACCTCACAGTTTCTGTGAATCAGGAATCCAGGAACAGTTTAGCTAGGTGGTTCTGGCTCAGGATTTCTTCTGTGGTTGCAGGCAGCATGCCAGCAGAGGCTACAGTCATCCATCCGGTGGCTGGAGGCCTCGGTTCCCCTCAGGCTATTGACAAAACACTTCAGTTTCTTACCACATGGGTCTCTCCATAAGCTGCCAGAATGTTCTCACCTGGCACTAACTTTCCTCAAAGCAGGTGACCTGAGAAAGAGAGAAGGAAGCCACAATGTCTTTTATGACCTAGTCTCAAAAGTGACTGTCACTTCCACTTTATTCTATTTGTTAGAAGAGAGTTACTAAATCCAGCCCACACTCAAGGGGAGGGGAAATAAGCTCTAGTTCTTGGAAGGAATATCAAAGAAGTCATGGACATATGTGAAAACCACCACACGTTTATATCAGAACATTTTATTTTAGTTACTGTATTTTTAATTTCCAATGCCATTTTTGGGCCTCTGCTTCTCCTCTTCCATATCGTCTCTCTTTTCTTCATGGATATTATACTTTAAGCTCTGTTCTGTCCCCTACATTAGCTCGGTCTCCTCTGGGCCCTTTTCCCTCTGAGTATTTTGGTCTCTATTTTTCTCATTGATGACTATCATTAAATAACTAGTGATCCTTGGCTTCTCATTATAACTTAAGAGTGAGCAACTAAAAAGCTGACTGGAAGTTTTTGTCCATTGTAGGCTTCACTGAGAGCTTTTCTCTGGATCTCTACAATTTCTCCAGGGAAGAATTATATAATTACTTCTCTGGGGGTTGGTTATATGTTTGTCTATTAGCATACTGGGACCAGGACAGGAGAAAGGGGGTATCAAGAGTCTCACTTTTGAGGATCTGTTTTCACTTAATCATCACACTCTTAGTCCTGCACCATATACCAGCCCTCTCAGTGAATCCTGTCCAGGGATGTGGTGCCCTTTAGATTCAGCTCCTCTAAAGAATACTCTTTTCTCCGCATTTATTGAGATATAATGGACAAATAACATTGTGTAAGTTTAAGGTATACAGCATGTTGATTTGATACACTTATACTATACTGCAAACTGATTACCACCAAAGCCTTAACTAATACTCCCCATCACATCACATAATTACCATTTCTTTTTTGTGGTAAGAACATTTAAAATCTATTCTCTTAGCACCTTTCGAGTATATAATACAGTATTATTGACTATAATCATTAAATCTCCAGAAATTATTCATCTTATAACTTGGATGTTTGTGCCTGTTGACCAACATCTGCTCATTTTCCCTTACTCCCAGGCTCTGGCAACCACTATTCTACTTTTTTGTTTCTATGAGTTCAGCTTTTTTACATTCCACATATAAATGGGATCATACACTATTTTCCTTTCTCTGCCTGAATTTTTCTCACTTAGCACAATGCCCTCAAGGTCCATCCATGTTGTTGCAAATGGCAAGATTTCCTTCTTTCTCATGGCTGGATAATTCCACTGTGCATGTGTGTGTATATATATACCACATCTTCTTTATCTATTCATCCATTGACAGACACTTAGGTTTCCATATCTTAGTGATTGTGAACAATACTGCAATGTACATGAGAGTGAAAATATCTCTTTGAGATCCTGTTTTCATTTCCTTTTGATAGATACCAAGAGGTGGGACTGCTGGACAGAGAAATCTTTCATCTCCCTGTTGGGGCAGGGTGGTTTGCCTGGTTGTGCCATATGCTCTGTAGACCGTTTCAGTGACTACCTTCCTGTTCTCACACCTATTCTTTATTCCCATCTTCTGTGGTACCTGTTACATTCTAAGCCTCTCAGGTGAATTAACTCAATTCTAGATGTATCCTCCACTTCAAAAACTTAAATTAAAACTTTTTCCATTTTAATAGGTTAGTTACCACCCCTCTGTCCACTTTCTACTTCCCAAAAGATATTTCCACTGAAATGTATCATCTGCTGTTGCATCCTTGCTCTCTTTGCCCTTAAAGATTAATGCCACTGTTGTTGTTCTTCTTTTGATGTCATTTAGCAAATTTAGGAGGGAAAGGAAATAAGTGGGGTTTTTTAAATGAGCTTTTTTAAAAAAAAAAAAGATTTTATTGGGGAATTGGGGAACGGTAACAACGCTGGGGAATCGGGGAAGGGGAACAGACAAGTAGCTGTCCTTTTGTTCTTCAGTCTAGTTGTGGAGAATGTCGCTTCACTGGCCTATGTTGGTATTATCATTGTGCTCTTCCCGGGTGTGGCAGATCGGTCGCCGGCCACTGGACGGCCGCTCACGGTGGCTCTTGGCAGCTCACGCCAGCTGCCAGCCGCTCGCGGTAGCTTATGGCAGCCCACTGCCACCCTACTGCAGCCTATGCCGTCACTTGGCGACTCATGGCAGTCCAGCTCCAGGTTGAGCTGTTGTTCACCACCTTAGCTATAGAGGGCAGTGTCACTGGCCCTCATATGTGGGATCCAAACTGGGGCCCTGCTTCACAGAGCTGGCATCCCAAGCCAACTCCTAACCAACATGCCACTCGGCTGGCCTGGAAATAAGTTTATATAATCAATTAATTATTTTGAAAACTTTTTTGGTAATATAATTTTAAAATTACAGAAAAGTTGTAGGACTAGTTCAAAGAAATTCCCTATACTCGCTACCCAAATTAGCCAATTATTAATATTTGGCCACATTTGCTTTCCCTCTGTCTCTCTCTCTGTGTGTCTCTATCTCTGCCCCTCTCTCTATATATATTTTTTCTCAACTACTTGAGAATAAATTGCTTCATATTATATCCCTTTATCCCCTAATATTTTAGTTTGTATTTCCTAAGAATAATAACTTTCTTAGATAACAACCCACAGTATAGGTATCAAAGTCAGCAAATTTTAACACCAATACAATACTGTTATCTAATTAGCTATAGTCTATATTCCAGTTTTGCTTATTGTCCCATTAATATCTTTTTGTTTTGTTTTTTGTTTTTTGGGGTTTTTTTAGCTGAGCCATCCTGCCACCTGTTGGCAGCTCAGCAGCAGCTCAGCTCGGGCCAGGACGTGAACCACTGTTGCTCAGAGCTCGCACTCCTAAGCGAGCTCTTAATCAACTGAGCCACTCTGTGAGCCCCCATTAATGTCTTTTACAGCAAACATTTTCCTTCCAGGATGCAATTAAAGATCAAGCATTGCATTTAATTTGCATGCCTCTTTAGTCTCTTTTAATCTGAAACAACTCCTCTGCCTTCCTTTGTGTTTTGTGACATTGACTTTTTACTAGTATGGGCAAGACATTTTGTAGAATTTTCCTTAATTTGGATTTGTCTGGTGTTTCTCATGATTAGATTAGGTTTAAAAAATTTTGTAAGAAATAAGCAATATTATGTCTTCGGTAAATCACATTAGGAGGCGCATGATGACATTTTATCCAATTATTGGTGATGTTAACTTTGACCATTTGATTAAGGTGGTGTTTGCCAGTCTTCTCCACTGTCAAGTTACTGTTTTTGTTTTGTAATTAGTAGTACTTTACAGGAAAATACTTTGAAAAAATGTAAATACGCTATTCTCCTTACACCCACTAGTTTTAGCATCTATCGATGGGTCTGTGTGAATCAGTTATTTCTATAATAGTTACAAAATGGCGATTTTCTAACTCATCCATTTTAACTTAAAGTTTACAGTAATTTTTAAAGATTTACTGAATTTTTCCAAAACATTCAACTTAATATTTATAAAAAACACTGTACTTTTTTGTTTTTTAACACATATTCCATTAGTTCAAATATTATTTAATTAACAAACAAAATTGCAATCAAAAAGTAAAACCAGCATAAATTGTTTGGAGAAAAAAAATAACTGACTCTTGGTAAGCATATAATTCAACCTGTGTGAGCAGAAATATGCAGGTATGCTAGAGAATAGCTCTCCGCTGCAACTGGAGTATTGCAGGCATCTTTTAATATGTTTCACAGCAAATGAAGAACATTAATCAATCTAGCAAACCTATTAAATGGAGCTTCTGTAGGAGAGCTTCTACTGTAAATAATATTGAGCTATTCATATTTAATGTTCTAAAATACCTCAAGAAACTAGAGCACCTTAAAGAATTACTAAAAAAAAGCTTAGATATACTTGTCCTTGCCCAAGCTGGAGATTCCTAAATGTTTGCCAAATTTAATATGCGAATTAGGATGCAGGAGAGGGATAAATGCGACATCACTTTCCAGACACAATTTAGACTCTTAAACAATTTCTTGTGCTGAAATATCACCCAAGGATAATGGTACCTGGCAGAAATTGAGAAGATATCCTAAAAATCATGTAGAAATGCATGGGACCCAGAATAACCAAAGCAATCTTGAAGAATAACATTGTTGGAGGACACACTTCCCAACTTCAAATCTTCTAAAAAGCTATAGTAATCAAAACAGTTTGATACTGGAATAAGGATTTACATATAGATTAATGGAATAGAATTGAGAGTCCAGAAATAAATTCTTACATCTGTGGTGAATTAATTTTCAACAAGAGTACCAAGACAATTCAATGGGGAAAGAATAGTCTTTTCGACAAATAGTGCTGTATAAACTGGCTATTGACACACAAAAGAATGAAGCTGGACCTCACATTACACCATATACAAAAATGAATTCAAAATCATAGACATAAATGTAAGAGCTAAAACTTTAAAACTCTTAGAAGAAAACTCTGAGAAGAAAAATCTTCTTGGCTTTGGATTAGGCAATGGTTTCTAAGATATGACACAAAAATATAAACAACAGGCTGAAATACATATAAACCCTTATTAAATCAATAATCATGAGAGAAAATTAAAGTTGTTAAACGGTTGCATGAAAAAAAGGCTGTGGGCCTAGGTAATTTTGATAGAAAATTTTTTCAAAAATTTCAGACAGATAATTCTATTTTTAAAAGCACATAAAACAATGAAAACAATCAACTCATTTTATAACACACAAAACTGACAAAATAACAAAACAATATAGAATATAGTACAAAAGAGGAACCTGTAGACTAATGTAAATATAAATGGACAAATCCTACTAACAGGTCAGATTCAAGGATATATTAAACACAATCTACCATCAAGTAGGTTTATTCCAGGAATAAAATGATGACAATATTAGGGAATAGATTAATAAAATACACCACATCTATATGTCAAATTAAAAACATACATACAGCTATCTCACTAAAAATTAAAAAGGCATTTGATATTTAAAAGAAACACTTTGTAAAAATAAAAGAATATTCCCTAGCATAATAAAGACTTCCCACCTCATATCATACACAAAAATAAATTCCAGATGGACCCAAAGAGCTAAACATATAAAACAAAACTACAGAAATATTAGAAGAAAACAGAATATTTTTACAATCAGGGTGGTTTTAAATTTTTTTCCTTATAGAACATAAAGCCCAGAAGCCTAACAGAAAAGACTGACAATTTTTGCTAACTAAAAAATTATAAATTGTGTATCAGAAGACATCATAAAGGTAAAAGGCAAGATACTGAGAGAAAATACTTGCCATATATAGATGTGCGTATATGTTTAAACACACACACATATATATTCATATGTATAATTCATATATATATATATATATATATATATATATAATCAGAATATAAAAAAAGCTCCTAAGTAAGGCACCAATCCAGACTCCCCCCATCATCAGATGTTTATTTATTGGGAACCAATTGTGACAGGCACAGTGTTAGGCACTGGAAATACAACAGTGACCAACAGAAAATAAATAAGTAAATAAACAAGATATTCACAGACTGTATTGTAACAAGTGCTAGGAAGGACATAAGGGGGCAAGACAATAAATCAGAAGTTACAAATTGCTAGCCAGAGGGCCAGACTCAGCCTGCAGAGGGCTTTTTAAAAATTTTTGGGCCAATATTTAAAAATCAGAAGATTTTAATGTAAAACCCACATTTCTGACTTCTCTTTAAAAATTAGAAGTGGCCACACTGGCCCTCAATACCCAGATGACCACAAACAGCCAGAGCAAAGTAGCAGCTGCCTCTTTAGGTGGGGCAGGTTTCTTACTCAGTTTGCTTTACTCATAAACGTCTGCCTGGCTCTTATTGGCAACTGAGTTTGCAGATGACCATGATGGAGAGTATCTTGGGAAGGCCCACTTTAGACAAAGTGATCAAGGATGTAATACTTGAGCAACACCCTGAAGAATGAGAGCAAGCCAGCCATGTGTAGCACTGAGGCTAGAGCTTCATCTTCATAAGAGCAAATTTCAAAATCTAGAAGCTGTTCAAGACCAAAACTATAGAAAATCACCTCCACCTCCCATTTTGATCACAGACTGCTTCCACTGCATCCCAACCAGAAGCCTGTAACTCACCTCCTACTTGTGACATGTCATTTTATTGTACACACCCAAAATATCTATGTTCCCTGCCCATCATCTGTGACCTCGTAACAAAAAGAACCTTAGAACAATATTTCCGATCCTACCCTTTCCACAAAGACATTCAGGCAACTTGGTTACCCTCTGCCAAGTTTGTCTTCAGCCACGTCATTCAGACTTCCACCTGAAAATTCCATTCAACAGGACTGAGGAATAAAATGCAGAACTTGTCTCCTACCTTTCTATTACTTCAGAACTGGTTTGGGAAATTCACAAGGAGGGTGGGGAGATTATGGATAAAGGACAGCATTCTATTTGGCTCCTAGCAAGCCACATCCACCTTGCTTACCCCGGTCTCCCTAATCCCAATTTCTACATTTATTAATTCAAGGAACCTACAGTTCCTGACTCTATGTTCACCCTTAGTTCTACGACCCAAACGATCTTGCAAGATTCCTATTTGTAATCCACACTTGTCTTCAGAGTGATTCTCTGGCCCCATTCTCTTTCCGGCTGGTTTCACCTTGTTAATAACACATTCACTCAAGTAGTTTGACCCTTTTCCGCCTACTGGCGCTGGAACTCCCACCTGTTCGTGCTCAGATCAAGCGCACTCTTACCTAGCCCCTCAGCTAAAGCTTTACCAGCAACCATAAAATGAAACTGTTAATATTAACATTTTTCATTATTAACACTCTTACTATAATGATACTTCTAAGTCACTTACAATTTTTCTTTGAAAAAGGATAGGGTTTTTTTTTTCTTCTAGTAGGTGTGAGTGTATTAACATTTGATTCAAAAAAGCCCACTCAAGCTTTCCTTATTATAGTTGTAATGAAAACTCATAGGGGTGAGTCAGCACATGTAACCAAATAGTCTGCCAGTCCCTGCCTCCTTACTTTCTTTTCCCCCAGATAAAGAACCAAAATAGAAAAATCAAAGGAGAAATGGGGGGCGACGGAGCGTACTCTCTCTGGTCTATCCTCGACTTCAGAAACTCAGTTTTATCGGAAACTCAGTTTTATCAGGTAACCAAAGTAGTTCAGATTCAGGGACTAAATCATACTAAGCAAATTCAGAGTGCCTCAGTTTCCTTGCCTGTAAATGGAGATAATAATATCTTTCTTATAGATTTGTTGTGGAGATTAAATAAAGTAATGTATGCAATACATCTATGACTTAGCACACAAAACTATACAACAGATGATTGGAGGAAAAGTTATAAACCATAATATATGTTACTATTTACATATGGAATATATACCTTTCCTATGACAGGAATATCTTTGTCCATTTCTCATGACAATTTGCCAGGATAAAGCTGGAAAGCAATATTTTTAACCATAAGACTCCTTGAGAAATAAAATATGCTGGCTGGCTTCAAAGGATATTTCATCCAGGCCCTGAAAGAGCCTGGTGACTACAGCTGCCCACAGAAAAGCACCCCTGACTGGTGACCAGAACTGTCGTGTCCACCAATGAGTAGATTCCTGCCCGTCCCAGACTCACCCTTCCTGATCCTAACATGGGGTGCCCCTGCAGTTTCAGAGGCAAATCGATGGGGGTGGGTGGTAGGAAATGCTTGTTCTTAAGACAGATGACTGCCAGACTCTACAGCAACTGCCCTCCAGCCACAGACACAATGACATCCAAGCTCTGCATAGCCAAAGGGACTCATGCCATCTTCCTCCACTGCTGCCTTTATTCTTCTTCCCAGAGGAATTCACTAACTAGTCCTCAGAGTTGTTCTTACTTCCAGTTCCAAATGAATCTCTTCAAAGAAAAAGTCTCAAGTCTTTGGAAAAAATTAGCACATATTACTTGCATTATCATTTTCTGGATCCTGTCAGAGGATATAATAGATGGTTTTCCACACCTTGGCTGGAATGTCCTCTTATTGCTAGGTCTCCGGACCTCCCCAGCTGCCTGTTCACTGTGACTCACCAGTTAGGAGACAGCTAGGAATGCAATTTTTAGACTCCAGCAGAGGGCACTGTGGTTCTGCCTTTTCGAACCAGCAAGACTTGAGCCAAGAATGAATTGGCCAAAGCCTCTGAGCCTCTATGCCTTTCTAAATGGATAGACCTACTGCAGTTATAGCAATGTATCCTAGAAACCCATATGTCTTACAGGTACTACAAACCACCATCCGCTATCCCCCTAAAACTAGAGGGGAGAAGGTACTCAAGCTACTCATAGCTACAATCTGCCAAAGCCTAGGGAATGGGCACCTCCAAGGTGGGTGACTGTCTGTACTGCAGGAGACAGGCCATTTTTCCCACAAGGCTCAGCCTTTCCCCACTGGTCTTCCCCACTGGGACTGGTCCAATCCACTGCAGAGTGGCCACCAGGTTCCAGTCCTCTCTGTTCCCTGATGCTGGCCTAGGAAACGATACCCAAATTTCAATGGAGCTCAGGGAGATAGGGTTCGTCTGCCTCTGGATCACAGTAATGATACCATGTCCCCCACCCAACTCAAGTCTGCTCTAGAGTGAGCAGACACACTTGACAGGACCCCCATTGAGCTGTACACAAGGGAGCCCATCAAGAGGCTAGTTCTATCAGTTCATGTTTTTCCTTAGTCTGGTCTTTCCTGGATGTTCTGATTAGATTATTTCAAGAGCCAGTCTGGTGTGGTGGTTCACAGGATAGGCTCTGGAGGCAAACTGCAAACTGCAAACTGATGGGGTTAAACTCATGTCTCTGCCATATGCTAGTTATGTGACCTTGGGGAAATTACTAAACTTCTCTGGGCCTCTGTTTCCCCATTTGTAAAATAAGATAATCATAGTACCTACCTTTCATAGTTGTGCTGAGCACATTCACTAAGTATTAGCTCTTTTTGTTGTTGTTACTTCTAAAAGATCCACGTAGTCCATTTTACATCAGCAACCAGTGCTAAGCCTCTCTATTATCTCATGCCCCATCTACTTCTTCTGTGTTCAGAATCCTGAACAAGTGCACCATTTTGAGGAAGAAATTTTTGGACATGGAGGCACAGAAACTCTCCCATATGTGAAATGTGCCCTGAGGATTGGGCTCATGCACCTGTCCACTCCCTCCCAACGCACTGGCAATTTCCTTGTATCAGGGAACACAATAAGTGCAAGACGGCCTTCCAAACACATGTCAGCCAGTTTCAATCCATCTTCATGCCCCAGTCAACTTAAAGGGATTAATGCCCAGCACCAGGTATAACCTCCTGGACAGGAGTCATGTTTTTATGTATGATATCACAACATTTCTCTCAAGCTGATCTTGTATAATTTTCTAGTCAGGGTGGTATTACTCTGCTAGCAGTGATACCAACTTCAAGACAACTGCAGGTAACGTGTGTTAGGTATCATCACCACTACGTGCTAAGCATCTGGATCACGCAGGCAAGTACCCTAACCTGGAGGTTAGATTTCTGGGAGCCACTGAAGCATATGCATTCTAAAAATTCTTCAACCTGAAAATATTGTGGCCTATAACCCCAGTTCCAACCAACAGAGACAATGGGAAAAGTATTGAGAAATCTGCAACATTAATTTGAATAAATGAAAGATCCACCTAAGTACTTTTGCACCATCCCAGATGTCCTTCATGGTCCATTCAAAGCATTAAATGGAATTATGGCAACTCCCAATTTATGGTCCAATTCTAGAAGAAATTGTCCAGGACACTTCATATCTATTTACCCCCCAAAACCATATGCAGCATGGTAGTAACTGGGCAAATGGAAGAACCTCTCTTCTACCATCTACCAACAAAATGATGGATCCTACTACTTTGCCACAGTGGCATTTTCTTCTAAAGAGCTCATGGCATCCCTCCACCCAAAATATGCCCTTTCACAGAAGCTGTGGCATGATTCTTGCCTACCCCGTCACCACCCTTCACCTCAGGTAGCTTTCAAACCTGAAAACTTGAGGAAGCTATGGCTACCAAAAGTATCTTCCATCTTTCCAAAAACTGATGTGAGGAGTATGCTAACTGGTGCTTGATTCCGGAGGAAGCCATCCTAGTGGACGATGCTGTCCAGCACACCTCCAAGCACGCAGTAACCATCCACATGGGAAGCTGGGAACTTACTACTTAGAAACTGAGATAATAGAGAAGATCGTCTGGCTGTACCCTTAAGGACAATCAGTGGGAGGCCTCTGGACCAGATAGAGCTCCCACTGTCACCTGCACTCAGACCAATAATTAATCACAGTCCAGGTCCCACTGCCCACGAGGAATATGCTCCCGCTCTTTCTCCTCAGTCTACATCGACTTGGCCGTGAACACACTGCCACCCCCTACTTGCCCAAAGTCAAACAACCGAACTCAAATGACACTGCCTCCAGGAACTAGACCCTCTCATTGCTGTAACCTGTGATGAAGTACAGATCAGCCCCCTCATTCCAGCCAGGCTTCCAGAACTCTAGACTCTGTTGCCCCCTCCAGGTCAACTGTCTGTAGAGGGAGGGGATTCAAACAGTGCCTCCTCACTCTGGTGGCATCATTATTTCAGGGAATATTAAAGATTTCCAGGCCGGCCGAGTGGCGCGATGGTTAAGAACTGGTTTGGGACGCCAGAGGGCCCCGGTTCGGATCCCACATATGAGGGCCAGTGACACTGCCCTCTACAGCTAAGATGCTGAACAACAGCTCAACCTGGAGCT
>NW_017731721.1:141439-178207 GCF_001890085.2 Hipposideros armiger
GGTGACTGATCTGCCTCGCCCGGGAAGAGCGCAATGATGGTGCCAACTTGGGCCAGTAAAGCAACGTCCTCCACAACTAGACTGAACAACAACAAAATGACAGCAACTTGTCTGTTCCCCTTCCCCCAAATCCCCAGTGCTGTTCCCATCCCCCCAATTCCCCAGTAAAAATCTTTTAAAAAAAAATTGCTAAGAAGTTAAATCTTATGTTAGATGTTCTTATCACAAAATAACTAATAGTAACAATAAAAAGAATGGGACAAAATCTTTGGAAGTGATGGATATGTTTATGGCATAGATTATGGTGATGGTTTCACAGGCGTGTACTTATTTCCAAACTCATTAAGTCATATATATTAAATAGGTACTTTTTATCTGTCAGTTATACAACAGTTTTTTTCAATATTGGGAAGCACATAAAAGCTGTAGAGGGAACAGAGAACCAAACCTGGCAGATAGTAATCAGAAACAATGTTCAGAATCATGGCACAGAACTGCTTAGGCATAGATACTACTGCATTCAATGCTGTGGTGGGCACTCCTGGCACCAAGGACGCTGGGCCCTAGATACTGCTACCAGATACAAGTGCATCTTCACTGATGCTACTTCCCATCAGCAGAAAAAGGCTTTACATGTCCTTGCTTCTTTGCAACCTCATCTTTGACTCAAAATCTGGAACAAATGTATTTGCCTGGCCTAGCCAAAACTCTTTGCCAATGCCCTAGCTGCAAGAGGGGCTGAGTATCTTAGTCTGTTTGGGCTGCTATAACAAATACCATAGACTGGGAGGCTTATAAACAACAGAAATTTATTTCTCACAGTTCTGGAGGCTGAAGTCCAAGATCAGGGTGCCAGCATGGTTAGGTGAGGACCCTCTACCAGGTCACAGACTTCTCTTTATGGCGGAAGGGGCAAGGGAGTGCTCTCAGGCCTCTTTCATAAGGGCACTAATCCCATTCATGAGGGCTCTGCCTTCACGACTTAATCACCTCCCAAAGGTCCCACCTCCAAACACCATCACCTTGGTCATTAAGTTTTCAACATATGGATTTTGGGGAGGACACATTCAGACCATAGCACTGGGTAAGGAAGATCTGGTCTTTTCAGCCTAGTGATATACAGGTTTTGCCTGAGGGGATCCCCAAACCCTCATAAGAATACTAGGTCCACACTACACTGCTTTGCCCTACCCCACCCTACCCTACCCTACTCTAAACTAGCCCCATCCCCTGTCCCTCTTCACTTTACCCAGCACTCATCAGGCTCCAAATCAATAGCAAGCTCTGAGGCCTCTCTAATGCTTCTAACACTTGCTATCTTGCTGCCTGGAATGCTCTTCCTGATACTACCATGTCCTATGAACTCTTTCTTATCCTCCAAGACTTAGCTCAAACATAACTTCCCCTATTAGACCAATCAAAGCTCTGCAAATATGCCAATCCCAGGAAAGGAGTGTCCAACCAGATAAGAGGCCTTTTCCACCTGCACTCATCCTGAGTATCTGTCAATATCTTGATTCCAGTAGGCCACACAAAATCCAGAGTCAGGGAGGAGCAAGAGAGTGGTGAAGGAGGTCTCATCATCACTGGGTTCTTCCTCCCTCCCTCCCGTCACAGGCTTTGTGATTTGACTCCTGAGATCCCAAGAGTCGAGAAACAGATGTGAATGACTAGGAGAGATCCCATTATGTGCCTGGTTAACAAGGAGACTAGAGACTCACAGGATCAAATAGCCCCATTTGCCAAGTACTTAGAGCAAATCTGCTCTCATTTCAGACCAGAAGGAACTGGGGCCCACCAGGCTTCCCCTGATTACCTCAGAAGATGGGAATTATTCCGTGCACCAAAATAGCCACAGGAGGTACCATGAAGCTGTACGGAAGGTGTTGTTAAAGACATGTAAGTATCTTGGAGTAGGCACCATGCTAGGGGCAAAGTAGATATGTCTGAGTTCCTAAAGAATGACTGGGTTGAGGTTATATGACTGGGACATGGTTATAGGGCAGGGGGAAAAAAAAAGCCAAGAAGAGACCGAGAAGACAAGGGACAAAGTAGATCTGGATGGTGGAGCGAGCAAGATAAAGTAAAAATTGAATCAGACATGGAAGCAGATCAGGGTTGAGTCCTAGTTCTGCCTCTTTTAAATGTCTCACATTGAGTGGTCACTTACCTTTATTAACCTGCTTCCTCATTCATTAAAAAACAAAACAAGAAACAGAAAATGCCTGCTCTACCAATCTTGCAGAATTGGCTGTGAGGATCAAACCAAAAATGAGACAATTTAGGAAAGTACTGGTGTATTATTCTGTGCTATGCCTATGAGGAGTTTACGGTAAGACTGAGCACTCACTTTGGAATTTGAACTGAGGTTAAACTCCAAACAAATTGTGTGACCTTGGGCAAGTTCCTTTAACCACTTAACCTCTCTGAACCATCTGAAAATGGAAATAATACTCTAGCATTGTGTGAAACTTAGAGGAAAAAGTACAGTTTAAAAAGCATCTAAGACAAACTACAAATACATACAATAACTTGTAGGGATTTCCAGGGAATTATGCTATATAAAGAAAGCCAATCCCCAAAAGATCACATACTCTATGATGCTGTTTATATAACATTCTTAAAATGACACAATTATAGAAAACAGATTGATTACCAAGGGTGGGGTGGGGGCTCAGGGTGTGGCTATAAAAGGGCAACTCCAGGATCCTGTAGTGATGAAACTGTTCTAAATCAATATGTTAATATCATGGTTGTAATTGTTGTGATGTGGGATGTAGTTTTGCAAGATGTTACCATTTGGGGGGACATGGGTGAAGGGTACGCAGAACCTCTGTGTATCATTTCTTACGACTGTATGGAAATCTATAATTATCTCAAAATTAAAGTTTAATTTAAAAAACTAAAATGCTTTCAGAAACTAAAAAGACATGCATGAAGGAGTATCTAAGAGTTATCTCTAATAGTAAAACTTTTTAAAAGATTGTCAATTAATAGGAAAACAACTAAGTCAAAATGTAACATCTACTCAATGGTATATTACAGATTTTTTTTTTTAATAATGATTACAAAGACTATGTAACCAGACTATTAGGCTATAATTCTAAGTTTTCAAAATCTACAAGTTTTATACACTGTTATAATTAGATTTATCCAAATAAATAGAGTGAAAATACGAAAAAAAAAATTTTTAAATAGGTCTGACATTATTTCAAAATTTTAAGAACACCTAATACATTTAGAACATGATTGGCATTTGATAAATGAGATCTATGAGCAGTATGTAAACATGAGCTAATAGCATTGCTAAATTTCAGGAATTACCTGGTATGAACAAAGGAAGGAATTACTTCAGAGAAGAAGGAAGGGAATGAGGATGGTTAAGCCTGGAGAAAAAAAAATGAACCTGTGGACCTATCTTGGACCTTTCCCAAGCGGGTTGACCACTTGTTTTTCCACTGTCCTAGCACTTGGGGAAAGCTCTCTTAGAGATGGGCTTAGTAGCAGCAGGAAGAACTAAGACTGATTCAGCTGACCATGAAGGGTGTGAAATGCTGGAATCCGGAAGTAAAGCTGGGTGTGGTGACCAAATTCCCAGGACTTCTCAGCACCTGGTCAGGCCCAGTTGCTAGGTTGGGTTTGTGGTGCCCTGAGGCATAAAAGGGAGCAGAGGACTCAAAGAAATTGGATAACCTGCCCTTCCCCAAACCATTCAGTCCCCAACCAGGTCTTCAGAGTCCCCTTGACTGATGCTCAGAACTTCAGCTTCTGGAGGTCCCACAATCCAGGAGCACGCCCAGAGGAAGCCATGCCATGGATCCGGAGCCCTCGCCACTGCCTCATTAGAAGTCCAATGACCAGGTGAGACTGGGAGGAGTGAGGTGGGGAGACCAAGGGAAGTACCCCCCTCACTTAAACCCTTAGAGAGTATTTCACTCTACTCAAGACTTAGGGAACGGAAGAGGTGGTTTTGGTCTTACCAGCGGAAGCTGGCCCCGGAATCTGGGCAGTGGTGGCATCAAAGGAGTTAAAGATGTGTCTGTGTTTGTGTTTCGCCTTATGGACATGACTTCTGAGCAGCACAAATGTCTACTGCATTCCTGTGGGAGTCCTATGCTCCCCTCGCTGCTGCCTCCACCCCGTCTAGCCACCATCCATTGGCAGCAGCCCTACTTCTCATCACTACCCCTGCCCATTCTTCCCAGAGGCAGTCTTGGGAGCTACGTGTAAGGACCCCCACCACCACTACCCCGCCACACACACACACACACACACACACACACACACATTCCAGCCTGGCCTGGCTGAATCTGAGACACTCTTTTCCAGGTTTATGGATCACTCTATTCTCAATGACAGAAACTTCAGTCTGTATTGAGCAGGATATGTTTGCATAATGACAAGATGGACTATGGAAGAAGGGCAAAGAAGGGGAAAGAGGAAGAAGGCATCCTGGTTCTGATGGCTGACTAACAGGAGGAGGGGATCAAGAAAGCAAAGTAAACAGATTGCACTAGAAGTCACTTGTATGCACTGAAAGGAGGGGGAGGGAAATTATCCCAATGCCCAGATTCCTATGAGATCAGATATGTGAGAGAGTCGTGAAGGAGCCAGAACTTGGTGTTTGGTTTGGGAGGGGCCAGGGCAGTGGAAAGACCACCACAGGGAGGCCTGATCTCATATGAGGAAGGGGTTAGGGTAACATATCTGGAAGGACACACTGGTCTTCATGATGCTGAAGGGCCTAGAGTAGTCGTGCTGTCTGAAGACAATTGCAGCTTCACCTTGGCAGGGAGAAAACCAGAGGAAGCCCTCTGACCACAGACGAGAGGTCCACAGAGCCCTCGGGCAGGAAGCTGCCTCCTACTCCAGGCTCTGCCACTTCCAACCCAACCCGGAGCCCAGAACAGCTGCAGAGAACAGGGAATTTTTTTACAAAGAGTTTGATTTTTATTGATATTTAAATATATTAAATATTTCACTGAAATACATGGTACATCACCCTGCCCCCCTCCCAACAGTGGTTACATTATAAAACCATGGCCCTCCCATCCACTGACTCCCCCACCAACTGGTGAGGAAAGGGGCGATGGTAGCCCAGGGGAAGAGCATGGCTGGCACTGTGGTATGGGGAGCCAGGGTCTGGACAGGCCCTTGCCACCTGGCAAAAAGCAGAGACAGGTCCCCCAAGAATGAGGTCTTCTCACTCTGGTCTCCTTATACCCTCACCCCAACTCCATGGCTCCAAGCAGTCCCTTCCTATCCAGGGATATGGCTGAGGGAAGAGGAGCTGATTTTCTGTCTGGACCCATTAAGTGTTTTGCCCTCCTCCCGCCTTGGCTCATGAAATGCCTAATGGCCTATTGGGTTGATGCATAAAGATCCTGCAAGGCAGGCAGTTCAAACCAGGAGCTGGAGTCAGGAAGGGCACGAGGAAGGGCAAGAGTACCACTTGCCCCTTCTACTCCCAAACCCAGCCACTCTGGGACCCTCTCTCCTTTGCCTCTCTAATCGCCTCCGAGACAAAGCAATCTTCAAGCAAAATTCAAGCTCATGCCTTTGACTTAATTAGGTACAGATGGAGAAACCAAGACACCACTAATACAGGCCAGAGGCAAGGAGGCTAGAGGGAAAGGGATAAAAGGAAGGCAGGAATAGGAGGGGAAGCTAGACTCCAGCCTCCTAACCCTTCTGCCAGCCCTTGCAGGCTTCACAGGGGTTGGGGGGCCAGGAACATGCTCGACTCAGGCTGAAGGCTGGGGAAGGCCAAGTTTCAGGTTCCCCGGCCCCATCCCCTAGTACCAGTATCTGGGTCCCCATGCTACCCCAGTCCCAAAGCATACTACGTCCCAGGACACAAGCTGGGGAACCCAGGAAATTCCTGAGCCTCTGCCCACGAAACCCCAGACAGTTCGGGCTTGGTCCCTGCTCCAGGCAAGGACAGTCATGCTGCACATGTGGCCCCCAAATGGCACTTAGGGATTTGGCACAAAAAGGACTCCTCTCCCCAGGACACCCCCTCCTCTTGCTCCCACACCCCCATCCCACTCCTGTGCAACCTGGGCATCTCTCTCCATCCCTTGGAACTGGAAACCCTGCCTTATTCCCAGAAGATAGAGGCCCACAGGAGAGAGGCAGCCCGGGGTGGGGAGCTGGGGAGCAGGAGCACAAGGACACACACAGCCCTGGAAAACAGACACGCACACAAAGACCAACATGCATGCACATTACACAGACACACAGGTCCTCCCCAGTGCCAGGGGCTTGGGAGGACAGGTTTGGATCAGGGTCATCTTCCTTCATGCCCTGGCCCTTTTCCAATTTGGCAACAGAAGGGGTAGAGATGCTGTGTGCCCCCTTGCCAGCAGACAACAAGAGAGCACTGGGGCAGAATGACCTGATCCTGACTGTTGGGGCTCTCAGATCAAAGTCTGGCCTCACCCCACTCCCTGGCCAGCCTACTCTCTTTGGCACGTGCAGGTGGACTTCCAGCTCCTGGTCTGACATCCCCACACAAATGCTTGCTCTCTGGCTGGGCATTTTCACAGTACCAATGAGGCCACACACCCCTTTCCCTGGAGCTTTGCAGGAACTGGGGCTAAATCTCAGCTGACAGAAGTCCCTTTGTTCCCCTTTGGGGACAGATCATGGGACTAGGATTTGGCAAATGGAAACATTACCCTGAAATATGGACTTAGCTGGGTCCCCAGAGCATCTCCCTCCTCTGCCCTGTGCCTAGGAGGGAGACCTGGCTCGGGAAGGGGGGTTTCCCAGGACCGTGCTGGGGTTGCAGGCATAGGGAAGGCAAGCATGGAATAGGCACTCCTCATGCCTGCCCAGTCTTTGTACAAAATATTCCCAGAAAAAAGGGAAGAAGGGCCCAGCCCTGAGCCTCTTGCCCAGACAGGGAAAGGGTAGGCATGGCAAGCTGCCATTTTCATCCCTCAGGCAGAAGGACTTCCACTGCCTCTGCTGCTGCCCTCTCCCCTTCCTCCAAAAGCTGGAAGAAAGGAGAGGGAACAGGTCTGCCCCAATTTAAAAAGAAAGTCACTTGCAAAATCCTCTTGGTATCCCCTTGTTCTCCAGCCTGAGGGCAGATGAACGTGGTCCAAGCCCAGCCTGCTGGGGTGTTCCCTTTTGTGGTCAGCAGGGTCTGGAGGCTCAGTGCCCCCTGTCACAGCTCCATCCAGGGAGCGCAGAGTCCACTCAAATGCCCACCTTGGTCCCTTCAGCTGAATTTGTAGCTGGGCCCTGCTAACTGCTGGGGCCCCCATTGAGGAAGTAGGTGGTCATCTCCCCCTTGCCTTTCACCTTGACCACCCCTCGACACTCCAGCTGGTAGCCCTTGGCAGCTAGAACCTGGTACAAGTCCGTGGTTACCTGGGGGGTGGGAGGGGAGACTGCTTAGCCTGGGATCCTTCCTGTTACATTTGCAGAGGCCCAGAGGTCCTCTCATCACTCTAACTGCCCTCCCCCAACCCCCACCCCATCAACCACAGCACACTGCCACCCTACCCAACCTAGCGAGTGCAGAGAGGGACCTCCCAGCCTCTGCTCGTGTTCCCCTCACCTGGATTCGGTCAGGGACCCCCGTGCTGTCCATACGGCTAGAGACATTCACTGTGTTCCCCCAGATGTCATACTGTGGCTTCCGAGCCCCTATGACGCCTGCCACGACTGGGCCCATGTTCAGTCCTGGGGTGGGGAGAGCAGCAAGACACTGAGACAACTGGCTATTCCAAGGTCAGCCCGGGAGGTCATCCCACCTTTAGAAGGACCCAGGGAAGAAAGTGGCAAAGGGACAAGTGTCCTGGTTGTCAAGAATGGAAGATCTGGGCCTGTCAGCAGAGATGCTCCCCCAAGTCAAGACGGCTATACTGTAACAGCAGCTCATCTACAGAAGGTACACTGTGCCAAGCTCTCCCGATACGCATTTTCATCAGTATTTCATCCTCTCTACAGCCCTAAAAGGGTAGGTATCATTATCCCCATTTTACAGATAAGGCAAGTGAAGGTTATGAAGTTAGGTGACTTGCTAACTAAGGCAGTAAGTGGAATATCCAGAATTCAAACCAGTCTGACTCCAGAACCCATGTTATTAACCACTCCCATCCTCAGTACATCTGAGAGGAAGTGCCTCTTATCAGACTGGCCGTAGATAAGGGCTCAGGTACTGGAGTTTACATAAACCTGGTTTTGAATCCCAGTTCAGCCACTTACTTACTAGTTGTTTGACCTTGGCAGAGTTATTTAATCTCTCTGAGAGTCAGTCTCTTATTCTGTGAAAGGGGATAATAACGTGAGGATTAAAACGTGCTCACAAATGTCTAAGACAGTGCCTAGCACATAGCTGGCCCTCAGTAAATGATCTGGCTTTCATAATAAGACAGCATAGGAGGAGGGAGAAAAGGAAACCCCACGTGAGTCCTGACGGGGAATGTGTGATGCCATCCTGCCTGCTCCCTCAGCTTCCCCCAGAGACAGCCCCGAGAAAACCCGCCAGGCAGCCAGGCCCTCTCACCGATCTTCATCTGGAAATTGTTGAAGGAGTGCTCATTGATGTGCTTCATCTGCTCCATGAGGCGCATGGCATAGTCCGCGAGGGCGGTGATATGGGAGCGGCCCGCCTGATCATAGGTGCTGGCATTCAGGCCGGAGGCAGCCATGTAGGTGCTACCAATCGTCTTGATCTTCTCCAGCTGCCGGAACCGCTCCTCACTAATGATCTGGACAACAGACGGACCCGGTTGTCAAGGCAAAGAGGCCAAACCCAACCCTGGCCCAGTCCTCATTTCTTGCCATGCCTTGGCCCCCCTTCCCCACCTATCGCAACAGCTCCCCTTCTTTTAGTGAGAGAGCCCCACTTCCAGCTGCTGCTCTCAGTGCAAGACCGAAAAGCCAGGAAAACAGGTCTCCCTCACCAGGCAGCTGTCAGAACCCAGGCCAGGGCTTGAGCACAGAGCTTCAAGTCAACGCAATAGCTCACTCACAGAACACAGAAACCAGAGACGCAGAAGGGGTAGCAGGCACCAATTACTCCAGCCCTCACCTTTTGGGAAAGTCCCAGAGGGAGAAAGGGCCCCCCTCCAGAACAGTGAACAGCTTATTCCTGTCCTGGGCCTTCAGGACACTTCCTCACACTTGGCTTCCATTTCCTCTATTCGAGGGACCATCTTGCTTACTTGGCCTCATGGGGCTCTGTCCACAGTTTACTGCCTTCTTCTTCAATGACATCCACCTGGTGCCTGTCCTGTTCCCTCCAGATCCTCTTGTTCTCCTTAGCTCCCCAACAGTGATGACCCTGCCCCACTGGGCTCACCTCCTTGCTACCTCTAACACCTTCATGGGTCCCTAGTCTGCCTCCACTGTACCTACCCTTACCCCTGCCCCTGACATCTCTGGGTCCCATCAAATCTCTCTCCCTTCTCCCAGTACCTCCCAGCCCCTCCAATCCTGGGCCTTTTCAGCCAAAGTTCTCCCCACTCTCTGCCAGCACCAGTCAACTGGACAAGTACCTCATCAAAGTCAGCGATGATCTCATTGAGCAGCCGCAGGCACTCGACACCCTCATTGTTGGCCTCCAGCTCCACGTAGAACTCTGAGAAGTTGGCAATGGAGGCAAACATGACAGCCACACACTCACACGACTGATAGTAGAGCTCATCATTCCGGCGCTCCCGGGCCAGGAAGTGAGCGGCCACATCCTTGGGCAGAATGTTATGCAGCAGCCGCCGGTTGTACGCCTGGAGCTCCTCCATCTCTTCCTTCTCCCCTGTTGCCTGTGGACACCACACCCATCACCCATTGCCCAACATTCACAAGGCGTGGGTGCAGCGGCCAACACCTGGAGATGGGCATCAGAGGGAACCACGTGGAAGAAGAAAGGCATGGAGAGATGAGGCCTAAAGAACAGGCAAAGGGGTGACGGGGACGGGGACAGGGGATGGACACAGACAGCATGGAGCCAGGGTGGGCCTGAGCCTTGGCTAGCTAACCAGGATGTATTTCTGGCTTGGCCTGGGCTCTGCCCCCAAAATCCTCCCCTTCCCCTGCCCCCCCAGTCACCTGCAGTTTCCAGAGGAAGTCCAAGCGGGCAGTCGATTCCACCTGCTGAGCATGCAGATATAGCGCCAGTGCAAACACCAGCAGAATCACGGGGGTCATATATTTGAGTGCCACCCTCTCTGTAGCTGAGCTGAGGGTAAGCAGAGGCATGCTCAGTGTCTGAAGGAGGCATCTGGCAGCCGTACCCTTCACTGCCTCAGAGCCCTCACTCACCAGGCCAGCCCATCGAAGGTCTTATTGGAAGAAGCCCTGGCAGGAAGACACAAGAGACAAAGTCATCGGTTCTTCCTGGGTTGCTGAGTGGGGGCATGGGAGGGGAGACAGAAACTGCATTTACTGAGCACATACTGTACATCAGACATTGGGCCAGTGCTTTTGCTTATATTAACTCATTAAAAGCAGAAACATCACTCCTGACTCCTCTACTTACCAGCTATGTGACCTGGAACAAGTTGTTTAACTCTCCAAACCTCAGTTTCCTCATCAACACAAGAGGGATCAGATCTAAATGATGCATGCAGAGGCACTGCACAGTGCCTGGCCTGTGGTAAGCCTTCAACAAATGCTACCTACTATTATCTTTACAACTACCCTGTGATATCCGTGGCATTGTGATTTTACAGATGAGGGAACTGAGGCTCAGAGACGTTAACTCACCTGTCCAAGGTCACGTAGCTAATGAGTGGCAGACCAGGGATTCAAACCCAGGGGACTCCAGAGGTTTTTTTCAACTACACCAAGCTATGGCCACCCAAGGGTGGGATTTACAGAGGAAAAGCCAGTGTGGTTTCCTAGGCAAAGCCCTCAAGCAAGAGTCAGAAGTTTGGTTCCTAGTCAGGTCTCTGCCACCAAGCAGCTGTGTGAAACTACAAGGGTGGATATGAAAGCACCATGCAAATTTAAGAGGGATTTTTTTTTTTTTAACGTCTAGACTAAAAAGGACACAGGAATTTCCCAGGACTGGAATTTCCTTGGGGGTGACCATTTGGTGTCATATGCCAGGAGTTCCTCCACTGCCTCCTTCTCCCCTGCCCCACAAGTGGGGGATGAGTAGTGATATTCCAAGGGTACGAGGGGCCTGGACACCAGAGAGGCTCACAATGACCCAGCAGGGTCAGGGAGGCTTCTGGGGAGGTGAAAGAAACCAAGGATAAACTCACAAGCCATGGACGCCAAGCAGCAGGTCATAGTTGTCAAAAATGGTGGCTGGGGGACCCAACAAAAGCAGCACCAAATAGATGAGCCCCAGGACAAAGATCATGGCCAACTTCCCGATGCTACTGATGTGCAGGAAGACAGAGCTGGCCAACAGACTCAGCAGCATGTTCCCGACGAAGTACTAAAGGCAATGGCAGAGGCAGTGTTGGGGGAAGGCAGAGGCCAAGGCACCCCCATGCAGAGAGAGCCCTGTACTCCTCTGCCTCACCTAAGCTCCCCTACACAACCTCAAACCTGAACCTCCTGCACCCTCTACAGACAGGCCCTACAGTGCACCAGGGCCCATGGCTGCTCCTAGGGTTGGCAACTCTGGTGAGATCCTGGGTCCCAAGTGCCCATCACCAGGCCTGGCACACAAGGGTCAATAAATGGTGTTGCTCAGGACGCCGCCCCGCCCCGCCCCACCCCACCTAAGCACTGCTTGGACACCTCAGGGAAGCTGCAGGTGGGTGCGGTGCCCTCACACAGGGGAGAATCCAGGCCCAGAGAGTAATTGAGCTGCTGCAGGTGGCATGCGGTGATGTTGGTACGTGTTAAATTCAGCATCCGGGCTGCACAGGTCCATATGGGGGTGTGATTACAAGTGAACTGCAAAAGTAGGAGAAGTACATCAGGGCAAACAAGGAGGGGAGGGGTTACAAGGGCCATATCCAGGTGCCTTATACCCCAGGGGCCCAAATTCTCACTGAGGGATGACAAGAGGTGGGGAGAGCAAGGAAGAGGGGGGACCAGAGTTGACCTCGCCCCCTCCTTTGGGAGAATGGGCTCCCTGAGGGCAGCGAATGTGTCTCATTCATCACCCAGAGCAGAGCTTGACACACAGGAGGGTGAAGCTTTACCATGTTGGCGACGGCAGAGGTGAACACAAGCAGGACCGAAAAGATGCCAACCGCGGTGCTGTGTGCCCGAGAGCGCACAATGCTGCGTGACAGGCGTTGCAGGACCTTAGGGAACAGCTGCAAGTAGGCAAGAGATGAGAGTTGGAGGCCATGTCAGCGAGGGAGTAAGGCCCCCTGAGCATGGGGCCCAATGGGAGAGGCAGGGCCTTCTCCTCCCTCTCCCCACGTGACCACCCCGGCCCAGCCTGCCCTCCAGCACCAGCCCTGAAAGGCCCCCTACGCACAGAGCCACAGGAGTACACAGCGCAGGTCAGCACGGTGATCAGCAGCAGCAGGAAGATCACGACATAGATCCCAAGCATCAGCGTTGAGCTGGGGCAGAAGAGGGCCCAGGAAAACATTACTCTGGAAGATCTGCGTGTTCTTGTCCCACTCCCCAGGACAGGTGGGCAGGGGGTGCAGGCTCCAGGGACTGTAGGCTCAATTGGGTGTGTAGGAAAGTTCTGGGATGTGCTGGAGGGAAGCAAGTCTGAGTAAGGAGGGGCAGGGCTCTCACTGTGGGAAGATGAGGAGCTGGATGAAGCAGATGAAGCAGAAGACCAACAGGGCACAGGCCACGTAGGCTCCGAAGCGGGGGTCCACCTTCCGTGAGTACTGAAGGAGAGGAGGCTGAGCTGGCGCTGGGCTCTGCCCTGGGGAGGCAGCACACTACCAAGGGCCTCAAGGGGGAGAAGCGGTTGGCCCAATTGATAGGAATCCCCACCGTGCCCTGTGGTCACCTCCCCAGTCCCCAAAACCCTCTCCTGTTCCCTCACCGGTGCTCAGACTTCCTTGCCTGGGTCCCCCCTCCTCCCCCAGCCCTCCTTCTTCTGCCCCAGCACCCCCCAAACCTTCTTTTCAAGATCCTCTCTCTGGAAGGTGAGCAGGAACCGGCGCACGTGGTCCTTGCGCAGCTGATCGATGCTGCGAGCATCGATGGCACGGCCCAGGAACTCGTCTACCTCGTCCTCAGGGTTCAGGGCATCTTGTGCACCCCTGCTGAGGGCAGGAGACATGGCCTCACCAGGGGCACGAGGATGGCCATGTGAGAGGCAATGAGAAGGGAGAGGCAAGGGCAGCAGCGAGGGGGGGGTGAGTGGGTGTGCGGCACCTGCTCCCACAGGACACGAAGGTCCAGGAGAGAGGGGGACCTCCACTCCCACAACCACGTCCCAGGGGCAACGCCTTCCCCCCTCCTCCTTCCTCCTCAGTAGCTGACTTACTTATCTTTGCTGGAATCATCAATGCCCTGGAGAAAGGGAGAGTGTGCGAGTGAGGTGAAGGTCATCTGCCCCACTTCCCCATCCCCAACAACGTGCTGAGGGTTCCCCCTATATACTTTGGGGGGCTTGGGATCCCTGGTATGAAATCATCCCTCCTACCCCCAATAACAGAAATTATACATCGAGAGGGCAGCCATAACAAGGTAGGCAGAAGAGGGCAGGGAGACCGAGTGTTGAGGGAGACCAGGAAGTGAGGCCCAGGTCCCGGGGTCTCACCATCTGGCGGAAAGCCTTGGAGTCCTTGGTCCGGGAGAAGGCACGGTCGGGCACCCAGCGTGGCATCAGCCCTTCCATGGAGTTGGCCCGTGTCCGCTGCAGCTTGGCCAGCATGGCCTTCTCCTCTTTCTGTGGGGGCAGCACGGGTACAGGCTCAGGAAAGGGGCCCAGAGAAGGTCTCTGCCTGCGCCCCATTTGTCCTTCTCCCCACCTGTCCCTCCCTGGACCCGCCGCCCTGGCCTGACCCGTTTCTGGCTGGCACCCAGGATGAGGAAGGTCTCAATGTGCTGCTCCTTGAGGTATGTGTTGCGCTCACCGCCACGGCCCGGCTCCACCTCATAGTCCCCGTTCAGGTACTGCAGCGTGGCCCGAGTGATGTGTATGCGGCTGTGCCAGGACAGGAGGGTGAGACCTGGGCTCTCCCACCTTGCTCCCATCCTCACCACCTGTATTGTACCCCGCACTCACCCGGCCCGGCCCCCAGCCTCCATGTGGTTGGCCAGAGTCACGTCATTGGACCACACATCGAACTGCCATTTCCTCAGGCCAAGGACACCACAGTGCACGCGCCCACTGTGGATGCCCACGCGCATGTTCACGTTCACACCTGTCACCTCACGCACCAGCCTGGGAGGAGGCAGCTCTGGCTCAGCTCCTGGCAGGGTCTTCCCCACTCCCAGCCCAGGGCCCAGTCCTTCCACTCCCCTCAGAGCCACACGGGCAAGGGCAGACCCAGATGCAGCAGCATATTGGCTGGACATGGGCAGAAAACCGCCCGGGGCTCAAGGACAAATGTTTGAGAACTGTGTTCACCAGCGGGGGCTCAGCAGCATCTGTGGAACTGAGCTATGAGAGGAAGAATCACTGTTCTCCCTGCGGGCCTGCTCAGCTGGCATTCTCTCTAGCCCTTATCCCCCTCACCCTGGCTCTCCCCTGTCCCCACTGGCTGGAGTCTAAGGTGCACAGGGGTCTTTACACAGGCTAAAGAATGATCCATCCCCCTCCCCAGCGATGGATCTCAAAGATAGAGACTGAGGAAAAACCCTAAGGACATATCGAAGGGTAGGAGCAGTCTGAGGCACCCTCAGTTCCAGGAAGGCTGGGAGGTGGCACTGCTTACGAGATGGCCTCGATCATGTCCACCCCCATCTCCACACAGCAGTGGGCATGGTCTGCCCTGGCCTCCGGCAACCCTGACACACAGTAGTAACAGTCCCCTAAGATCTTGATCCTCAGGCAGTGATTCTCCTAAAGGGGAAAGAGTTGGGGAGAGTCACCTTTACTTTCTTGCCCACCCCGCCTGCTGGCCCACCACCCGCACTGCAGACACTATCTGCCCCCACACCCCCAGGCTGCTACCAGTGAGGCTGTGTGCTCTCACTACAGTCAGTCCTGTCCCCAAGCCCCAGCACCCTCACCGCAGCCAACTTGTCAAACCGGGCGAAGAGCTCGTTCAGGGTCATAACCAGCTCCTGTGCAGTGCACTGCGATGCCAGGCTGGTGAAACCTTCAATGTCCGCAAACAGGATGCTGTGGATGATAGAAGATGGAAGGACCACATGGCCCTCCGAGACTCCCAGATGCCCCACCCTTCCTGGCATCCTTCCACCCCACCCTACCTGACATTGTCATGCTTCTGGATGTAGATCTTGTGGAACATCATGTCTTCTTTCTTTGTGTTGATGTCTTCTTTCATCTCCATGGCAACATGCTGGGGCAACACGGACAGCAGCAGCCGCTCCTAGACCAGTGTGGTTTCTGGTTTCAACAGGGCACCGCTACCTTCTCGGCCTCATATTTAAAACCCTCCTGTTCCCTCCACATCCCCAGAGCCCTCCCACACTTCTCTAGAGACCTGAGCCTCCCCCATTACAGCCCTCCACAGATGGACATCCCATCCCTCTCTGACCACACCCCATTCAACCACCCCTCAGATGTGCTCTCATCTTCTCCTTCCCACTCTTGGACAGGTTAGGAACCCCAGTGTCACAGGGCCTCGGTGATATACAATCAGGGAACCATTCACACTTATTCCACGGAGTTGTATGAGACAGCGGATCCAACCTTCCATTTATTTGGGGTGAGGAGGGGGAAGGCCTCAGTCAGCGAGAGCAGCCCCACCTGCTGCCGATTCTCATGCTGCAGGTGCAGCCGCGCCTGGATGTAACCACGGGTCTCCTGAAAGGCCTGGCGCTGAGACACCTCAGCCGGGTAGTGTGTGCAGATGCCAATGACGTTGGTGCAGAGGAACAGCAGCATGTTGGCACCGAGCTGCAGGAGGTGGCAGAGGCAAATGGGTGACCACCCCCACCCCCCACGCACAGGCGTGACTAGCTAGGCTCCTATGCCCTGTCTGTCCCCCAGCTGCCCCCGCCCCTTCAATACATCTCCCCAACTCCCCACAGGACTCCAGCTCCCTTCCTGGATCACTCCATGGCTAGACATGAGATCTTTTCACAGCTCCTGGGAGCAGAAGCATTAAACAAGGTCAGGTAAGTCACGGGCCTGAGCCCAGAGCACTATGATTTCCTGCCAACAAACACCCTAAACAAAAGACAAATGCTGCTGCTTCTGCATGTGGGTCTCCTTACAGGACAATGCCCAGGAGACCTGAGCTCTACATCCTCCTGCGAGTGCCCAGGACAAGTCACCTCCTTTCTCTGGGCCTCTGTTTACTCATCTAGAACCTGGAAAGGGAGAATAAGAAGATCTCTAAGGTCCCTCCCTACCCTGATATAATACAATAATAATTACTATTATTACTGGAGATAATTTGTTTGCTACCTAGATTCTATAGGTGTCTTCTATACAGTAACAAATGTATTTCTTACAACTCTGTAAAACAGACAACACTATCTCATCTTAAAGGTGAGGGACTCAGGCCCAGAGAAGCTAAGTAACTTGCCCAAGACCACACTGCTGGAAGTGACTGGTGTGGGACTTGAGTCCAGGACAGTCAGACCTCAAAGCCTGTGTCCTAATCCTACTACACAGTACATTCCAGGTGTCCAAGGGTCCTACTCACTCCACTCACCCAGGCTCTTGAGGCCCAGCCTCAGAGCCCAAGCTTGGGAATCATCAGATCTACAGACACGAAGAACTTTTCCTAACGGATGGGGTGTCATCATGCCTGGCCACCCCCAACACTTGGCCCAGCCAGGCCCCACACCCCAGGACCCTGGTCCCAGGATGTTCAGCCCTCAATCATCATGAGTAGCACTGACTGGGGAGCAAGTCCAAGGAAAGCCGGTCTTCATGTTTCTGGAAATTCCGGGGTTAACCTGGCACTTGTGGCTCCACCCCAGAGTTGGCTAGGGCAGGGCTCTGGTTTTAAGAGAAGGGAGGGAAACAGCACCAACTGGAAGCCAGGAGTTCTGGGCTCTGCCTGGAAACAGAAGTAGTCCTGCAAACTTGGGCAGGTCACTTAATCTCTGGGACCGCAGTTTCACTCTTTTTGGGTAAGATGGAGGGGTGAGTCCAGCTAATCCCTAGGCCATTTCCAGCTGAGCCTCTAGAATTGGCCTCCCAGTCTCCCTTCCCAGTCCAGTTTACAAGTCTCCCCCTCCCAGCAGCAGGAGTGAAGAGGGGGGCATACTATCTCCCTCAGGGATTTCTAAGAATAGCCCCCAGTGGGGGAGAAAGCAAGGGGGGGCAAACCAGGCAACTTCCCTTCCTGGCCCCAGGAGTCCAAGAGGAAAATGTGAGTCATGGTAGAGGGAAGGGGAAGGGGGACGAGACACTAAAATAGATCTGTACACAGACCCCTATGGGACTATGAAAAAAATGGATGCCAGGGCACTGTAGGAGACTCTAGGCTGGGCCAGGGTCACCGGGTGAAACTCTCAGTGTGTCTGAATGAAGGGTCAGAGGAGACTCCAGGCTCCTTCCCATGAGCATGAGCAGGGGCTGCCCAAGAAGCCTACAAAGGAGGACACAGCTCCACCCCATTCAGAACCCATAGGGCAACTGGGCACAGGGAGTGATCCTCAGCTCAGAGGAAGGGCATGGAACTGGCACAGGGGCAGGGGAAACGTTCCCCACTGGCCCCAAGAATGTACCTGCCAGAATCCACTGGGTGAGGCTGCAACTGGGTGCCCCTAGGGAGGTGGGAGGCTGGCATAGCCTGTGCCTCCCCAGTCAGGCTCTGGGAATCATGCCAGCTGAGAGCAGGAACAGTCACTCACCCACCCCTAGCCAGCCAGAGAGGACGAGGCGAAAGGGAGGCACCACCTCCAAGCTCCTCCTTCCCCAGGAGGGCAGTCCAAGTTCAAAGCCCATCGTGATAGCTACCCCAACGGGAAGTAGGGGGCTAGCAAGGGCAGAACGACCCCTGGCCCTTTAAGAAGTTGGACAGTGCCCTACAGGCACATGCTCCACAAACAAAAGAACTATAAAGTTACTTTTAAAAGGGTACTTTCTGTTCCGGGAGCACAGGCTAGGCGGGGAAGGGCATCAGGCCAGAGCACCCAGCTTCTCACCCTGGGAGCCCCAGGCAACTTCCTCTTTGTGGGTTGGGGCCAGGTGGGCTATAGGCTCCAAGTCCTAGGCAAGGCAGAAGCTGGCTCCCTCAAACCTTGAGCAAGACAGAGGACAGCACCCTCTAAATCAGGGTGCCAATGGCAGGATCATGAGGTATGCTGGTTGGGGGACTGTGCTTACAGCAGCCCCTGAAGAATCAGCTAGTCAAGACACCCTGGTCTCTGCTCCCTGATCAGGGGGATGACGTGAGATGGCAGACTCTACAAGCTCATGTCTCTCTGAAAGGGATTTCTCGGATGCTCCTTCACTGGGTACCAACCCCTACAGCACCTACCCCCTTCACCCCGCACTTCCCTGCCCCAAGTGAGAAGGCTGCCCTATTGGTTCTACTCACTCTGGGAGAAGGCCGGGCCCTAACAGCAACATCATGAGATAGATACTATTTTTATCCCAGTTTTACAGACTGGGAAACTAAGGCTAGGAGAGGCAAGGTTAGTCGTCTAGGATCTCAGAGAAGAACTCAGCCCATTAAACAACTAGGTCCTCCTTCAGCCAAGCCTTTATTTCTTACTCAACACCATGCTCACGTCCAGCCCCACCTCACACACCACTCAGAACTCAAGGCAGCAGCCAGCCTGAGCAGAGAAACTTAAGGCAGGGCTGCCAGACCCCTGGTGCCCAGTGGGAGAGGGCAGGATGAGATCAGACCCTAACACCTCCCTCTGCTACAGTCCAACCTCATTCAAACCACTCCCAGCTCAGGAGAGAACTGACCCCACTTATCACCTCCCGGGCCCTGATCCAGGAGACAGGCAACTCCTCCCTTGCTAACTCCATCTAAAACACCTGCTTGATCCCTCCAGATCACTACGGATACTTTTCAAAGATGGTATGAGGGCCTGGGTCCCAGGTGTCAACTTGGGGCCAGACATGTCAAGGCCTGCATGTAGCCTACACTGCCCTCTGGGCCTATATTATGTCTCTACAGGCTACATGACACTATTTCAAGGGCCTCAGGCCAAACAGCTGTAGACTGTGGCCCACGGTGACAGAGTACAGGCTTGGGTCCTGGGGCCCTCCTTCCCCTCAACAGTGCCCTCTACCCCAGATTCCAAATGGAGGCCAACTCCTGACACGTGGCCTCCCATCACTTGCCTCTCCTCCCAGATATAGCCAGACATCCTTGTACCCAGTATCCACCCATGAGTCACCCACCCTCCATTACCAGACCCCTCTTCATTCCCAGCCTGTTGGCCCCATGCCTACCTCCCTGACCACCCACCTGCTTCCAGAGGAAGGCATCACCACGGTTGAGTTGCCAAGCCAAGATCAAATGCAGGGTGGAGAGGCCCAGGCCGCTGAAGACAGCTGCCCGCATGCGGATGGGTAGAAGCGTGTAGGTGATGTAGACAAAGAACACAGGGCACCAGAGGCCTACAGAGGGGCTGTGGGGATTGGCTGCCAGGGCGCCCCCAACCTGGACAGCTGCCAGGATGCCCAGCACCACGTAGCTCACCACCCACATGGAGTCCTGGCGGAAGCTGTGCCGGTTACACACCACCATGAGCACCACGAAGAGAAGGGCCGCACAGGCCAATAGGGCCATGTAGGCAGGCTGAGGGCGGGCAGGTGCGGCGTGGAAGGCCATCAGCACAGTGGTGAGCAGCACGAGCACAGCCATTAGCAGTGTCAGGCTGCTCTGGTTCATCTGGAAGAAGTACCGCTGGTACAGGCGCTCCAGCTTGGCCGAGCGAAACTGCTTTGACTGAAACACCTGCACCAGACGTCGCCAGCAGGATTGCCTGCTCCTGGGTGCCACATCGGGTGCCACCTCAGCTGCCCCAACTGCCGTCGTCTCAGCATCCTCGAAGCCCAGGGCCACGGCCCGCAGCCCCAGCTCTGCGCTCTTGCCCGGGCCACCCCTCCGGATGAAGGCCTCATCCTGCCAGGGGCACCGAGGTGGGGCTGCAGGGGTGGGGCTGGGTGGCTGTGCATCCTGAAGGCAGCTCATATAGCGGGGCGCACAGAAGCCACTGGTCCGAGTCCCGTGACGCAGGCGTTTCTGCCCATTACATTCACCCCAGGCTGTTTTCCGTTCATCCACTTTGGGGACCAGGAGGCCACTAAACCATGACATGCTGCCAGGAGAGAAGGAATGAGATGGCATTAATACCACCATCATGGCCTGCCACCACTAGTAGCTATCATTAAGTGAGCACTACCCATTGCCAAGCTCCAGGCACATAATCCTCATAAAATGACACTGAGGAAGATGATGGTATCCCCATTCAACAGTGTGGAAACTTAGACAGAGGGCCATGAGGTAACTTGCCCAAGATCAAACAGTGTGAGAACCAAGATGCTAACTCAGAACCGTCTGACTCCAAAGCAGTACACTTAAACATTCACCTCTTCCCTAAAAGGCACTGATTTCTTGGTAGTTACAAATTCAAGTGCCTGTGTTAATGAGCAAAAACACCCCTAGTTCAGAAGGGTGCACACCCTGAGCACAGGGGCAAGCATCACCCCACACCAGTAGACTGTTACCGGGGAGTCCCAGTGGAGCCTGATCTGATTTTTCAATAGAAGCTGGAAAAAAAAAATGTAGATTTTAATGAGATATCTCCTGATTTTTAAATGTTGGCAAGTAATTCACATTTTTCAACATTGCAAGCCAAATAAATCAAGTCTATGGAATGGATTCAGCCTGCAAGCTGCCAGTCGGTGACCTCTGTACAAAAGGGAATCTTTCCACATCCTTCCCCATCACACTCACACACTATGCACACTTCACCAAGCTAAATTCAGCCTCTCCCTCAGGTCACAGCTTACATGGAACTTCCTCAGGAAAGATGTCCCGGCTAAGTTTGGTCCCGTGTACTCTCCATACATTTCCTCCACAGTACTTATCACAATTATAATTAAATCATCTCTTGATTAATGCGTGTCTCTGCTCCTCTGACCATACATTTTGTAAGGGTGGGGATTATATCTACCAGGGGTGCCCAAAAAAATGCATACACATGACTTGTATTCGTCTTTTGTTGTCAGTATATATTGAGTATTACAATTTTAATACAGTTTTTTCCTTTCTTAAAATGTGTATACATATTTTTTGACACCCTCTGTATTTTGCTCCGCATTTTTATCCCAAGCACCAAGTGCTGAACTTGGCTTAGAGTAGGGACTCAATAAATTTACGTTGAAAAGGTAGAAAGCTCAAGGGCTTTGGTACAGAGTAGCTAACAAGAAACAATACCATAATGATGATCCTGTGCTTCTTCACTTTTCTCACTGCGCTCGGTCCTCTTAGCCTCTCTGCTGGTCCCCAGTACACTATGTACAGGCCAGCCTAAAACCTTGCTGCTTGCTGTTCCCTTTGCCTAGAACAAGAGCTACTCCAGGTCAAAGCTCGTCCCCTTATCGTGAGTTTTCCCTGACCACTCTATTAAAATAGCAACCCCCTTTCCTGGAGCTCCTATCTCACTCTCCAGCTTTATGCTTTATTTTTCTCCACAGCTCTTATCAGTAACTGCCATTCTATATGTTTTTCTTATGTGTTCATTGTCTGTCTCTCCTAACTGGAATGTCAACTTCATGAGGGCAAGGATTTGGGCCTGTATTACTCATTGTTAAATCTGCAACGCCCCGAGAGTCTAAATGCATGTTCACTGAGTGGACAAATGAATGTATAATACTCCTATGCACTTTCTCTGTGCTTTAAACTTTTTAAGGTCCTTTCACATGCCTAATTCCATCTGATCTTCACCAAAACCCTGTGAAGCTGGTCCAGTGGCCATCTGGGGCACAGGACAGATTTGACAGAAAGAAAAAAAAAAAAAAGAACAGAGGTCCACTGCAGTTTTATATAGCTGGCCCAAGTTACAGGGATCAGGAGTAACCAAGTCAGCCCCAGAGAGCTCAGGTCGCCTGGAGGGGAAGTATCTTGAACTGGGTGGAAGGACTCCATGATAATACCCTCAATGTGTCTCCCAGCTGAGCCCAACTCCAGAGGAGGTGAGGATGAGAGCACTGTCATCCGTGAGTGCCTGTGTCTACACCAGGGCCACACTCCTCCATGCCCACAGTGCACCCTGAGGGGCTCCTTGCACGTAAACCTGCAGAGCTAACAGCACTGACATTTGTACTCACCAGGGGACAAGAGGAGAGTACCTAGCACTTGCCCCAGGTGGCCACAGGACCAGCGGCTCAGCCAGACAAGCAGCACTCTGAGCAGACCCCCAAGTGACCAAGAAGCAGAAGGTAGGCTGTGCTCTCTCTGCACAGCAGAACTCCCCGCCCCCCAACTCCTGCCCCTGATTCACCCTCACCCAAGTTCTCTTGGCATCTCTTTTCCTATATTCCACAGAGCAGCACACCCTTCGGCCCCTTAACATCACCAACAGCACCATCTGGACAGACAGATCAGAAACCCAAGACTTTTAGTCAGACTGGCATTTGCAAAAGGTTACCAAAGAAAGCCTGCCTCTTCAAAATACTTCATTAAAAGCACGATCCTTGGAGAGAGACCAGGTATCAAACCTTATTGCAATTATTTGCTGGTTTCATGGCCTTGGACAAATTATTTAACCTCTCTGTATCAGCTTCTTCATCTGTAAAATGGGAATAATAACCACTGTGAGGAAAGACTCTAACAGTACCTGTCACATAGTGCGCAATACAATAGTTCTTCTCCCCACCCTACACCACTTTGAATCCAAAACTCTGCCAGTGTCAAAGAGATGCAAAGACAAGAAAGTCATGAACAATAGGCATCACCCCAGCCAGTCAGATGCCTGGTGCTATCGGTCCCTGCGTCCTCAGCTGTCAGTCCCCAGAGCTGCTAAAGACAGAGCCCAGAGTGAGCAGATTTCCCACCCCACCCCACCCCACGACATTTTGCCTCAGCCTCCTCCCACTCACCAGTCCCCTGACCTGTTCTTCCCCCATCACCACCACCAGTGGCCCAGACCTCTGTTCCCAAAGGACCTGTGTCTGGCCATGTTCCCAGGCCCCTGGAAGCACATCCTATCATCTGGCTCATACTCACAGAGGAAGGGGCAGACACTGTCCAAGGGAACGCATGACCCTCCCAAGAAGGCTCTGACTCCCACAAGAGGATCACTTCAGAGCTCTATAATTGTCCAACCAACTGCAACCATCCCACCCTGGGCTCCACTCCAGGCACTGCCCATCTTGGAGAACTCATTCCATGCCAGGCAGGGAACAGGGGAGGGCACTGTTCAAAGCCACAAAACTTCCCTATATGGTCCCCCCAACCCTCCTTGTCCAGGAACCCATCACTATGAACCACAGACCACCTCCCTCTTTCCAGAGACAGTCTCCTGAGCCTGTGCCTCTGACCTCCTCCTCCCCTGGCTCCCAATTTCTTTCCTCTCTACAGATCTGCTGCTCCAGGCACCACAGGCTCCCAACAGCAGGAGCCATATCCACTCAGCCTGGCAGACCAAGGCCCAGTGACTCCCAGACCTCCCTCCCAAGTTCTGATCCTCCAGCCTGAGACCCAGAGTCTGAAGCAGGCCAAGGCCCAGTCCCAAGAATGGCTCTGCCCGCTGCTTTGCCCCAACCCTCTTCCTAGCCACCTCCTGTTCATCCTCTCTCCAGGGCCCCTCTGCCCCTGCCCTCCTTGGCAAAAGAAGCCTCCAGGGAATTTAAACTGATTTCAGAAAGTTCATGGCAGAAGGCACTGCCCAAGCAGGGCCCTTCAGTGCCAGCACCGCCCACCATGCTGGGACGTGGGCCTCAATTCCAGGCCTTTCCAGATGTAGAGGAGCCTCCCCAGGGCCTGTATCTGGAAGCCCAGCGACCCGTCCTCTCTTCCCCAGCCTTTGGTCTCCCTAAAGATTGCAGAAGGCTCCCACCTCCACCCACAACTACACAAGTCCCACCTGGCAGCTCCACCTCGCAGGGGTACGCTGGTAAAAGGGGGGTATGGAGAAAGGGTCCCACCGCCTCATTCCACCTTTAGCTTTACAGGAAGGCCCCAGAGTCAGTTCTGAATAAAGTCTTTTCCCCGGGCCCACCCTGCAGCAGCCCTGACACCATTCCTTTCATTCCCAAGGTCTAGAGGGAGACGAGGGGGGATCCTGCAGGCAGAGGCACCCCTCTCTCCGCCTAGGCTGCCTCCTCCTCTCCGAAACACAACCACTCTACCCCAAACTTGGAGGCTCGCGCCACGGCCCCGCAGCAAAAACCTCTGAACATCGCCTCCCCCCGTGCACGCTTTTCCCACAGGTCCAAGCCAGCCGGGAATTTGCTCCGGGAGGAGGAAGGACGCGTGTGGCTGGGAGTGAGGGCAGGCAGCCTTGAGACCCCCATCACCTCCCCGACTGCCCTCTGCCAACCCCCAGGGCCCAGGGCTTCTTCCCCCAAACACTCTTGAGATTCCCCATCTCCGCTTCCTCGCCCCGCAAAGAAACTCTCGGAACCCGGCGGGAGACCTCCAGCCGCACGGAGCACCGAGCGCCCGCTTCCCTCCCCCACTCCCGGGTGCGTCTCACCTGCGGGCCAGGGCTGGCGCTTCCCCCGGACCCCCTCCCCGCCGCCCCCGCGGGCTCCGGCCAGCCGGCCGGCAGTCCCGCGGTCCTGCTCCGTGCCCGCGCGTCCCGGCCGTCCCTCCCGCCGTCCGCCGTCCGCCCGGCCCGCGCCCCCTCCCTGCTGTCCAGCGCAGCCGCCCTCTACCCCGGATCCAGAAGTCCCCTCCCCGCCAGCTCCCGGACTCCCCGCCTTAAAGGCACAAGCTCCTTTTGTCTGGGCACCCCTCCTCCTCCCCAGACTCCGGGCAGGGCGGCCCACTCCCCTTCCGAAGAACAGGGTAGGGGTGGGGGAGACTAAAGAAGGGGATCCTTCCCTCCGCGCGCCCCCTCCTCTCCTCCGGCCGCTCCCTCCCCCAGTCCTGGGAAAACAAGCGGCCACTGTTCTGGGATCAAGACCCCGGGGAGGGAAGGGGCCGTCCAGCCGGCTCCCGGTTCCCTCCACCCCCGGGCCGCATCCTCCAGCCTTCTCCTCCCACCCTCACTCCTGGGGTCTCGCAGCGCTCCAGCAAGCCCACCCTCGCGCAGCAATTACCCCCAGCCCCGCACACAGTTGGTCGGCTTCCTTCCTGTCTGGGACCCCCTGGGGCAGAACCCGGTGCCCACTCCTCACCCCTCTCTTCTTCCCTCCTCCCCAACCCCCCGCCCTGCCTGCCATGGCCCTGCTCCCTCCCGCGGGAACTCAGTTTAATAATTAATTAAAATTTCATTCCACAAGGCGCCAGGTGTGTGCGGCCTGTTTCCCCGCGCACCACTTTTTTTCCTCCTCCCCCAACTCTCTGGGGCACAGTGCGGCCGCTAAGCGAACCTACTGCACCCAGAGCTCAGAAGGGGAACTGAAGAAGTGGCACTATTCAAGATGCCGCAGCCCCACTCTCTCTGGGGAGCCCCTCCCCCGCACCTGCCAACATGCACAATCCCTCCCTCAGCACCTTTTACCTAAAGGGTTGTGCTTCTCTGCCGAGGTGGGGGTGGTGGTGGAGGGAGGGTGCATTTCTAGGCACACGAACTGAGAAATTGTTTGGGACTTTTATTTATTTCCCACGTTTTCAATCACGGAGCAGCAGCCAAAGTTACCTGGGTGATGGGAAAATAACGTGGAAGCGCTTTAACCCTTTGAGTGTTAGAAAGATGGTGTAGCCAGAAAGTGGGAGAGAGTTAATCCCCACGATATAGGTGAGTCTGACGTTAGCGGAGGTGCCATTCATTCCTCCAGAGCTGGGAAGAGGCCAACTCAACCAGTTCCTTCTCTCTTGGTAGCCCCTTCCCCACCGAGATCCGACAACCTAGATATCTATCTGAAACTGCTCACTCCTCAGACCCAGCCCTCACTGGGGTTTCTAAGCCCAAAACAGAGCTTGCCTGAAGGAAGAGAGGGGAAGAACTGGGGAAATCTGTTTCTATCACTTATCAGACATGTAATTGCACACTATGTACCTTGAGTAAACCATCACTTACTCTCTCGGAGCCACTTCTATAAAATGGGGATGAAACTATCTGCCTTGTCTTTCTTACAGGATTTTGTGGATCAGCTAGAAAAATGTTGGTTAAAATGTTTGAAAAATAAAAAATTTTTAAAAAATATTTTAATGTTTGAAAATAGGAAATGAAAATAAGAAAGGAATAGTTTATTATGTCATAAGCGATTCTCAATTGTGCAGGCCTGGCCTGTAATTTGACCTTTGGGGCCTCTCTGCCTGACTTTTCCCTTCAAGTAGCTAGTGTTCTCATCACTAACAAAATTTCCTCTCCAACCTGAATCCAGTTTCTGTCATTTACCTCTTAGAATAATGTTTGTGGACCATATGGGGAAAGTGCAAAAGACAATTGAGAAAAAGAAATGGGTGCATCATGACATTTTATATTTTGGAATGGAAGGCTTTGTTTTCTTTTGGAATAATAATTTTTTAAAAATAGACAGCAACTAAGTAAGCTGGAGAAATATGCTAGGGATCCATCTCTGGGTGCTTTAAGTCACCCTGGCCTCCTCTACCGTAATGTACAGCTGGTGTTCACCTGGCCTCCTGAATTCTGTTGCCGGTTCCTGGAGGGCAGCCACCATCAGCACCTAACACAGAGGAACTATTTCTAGCACTATAGACTATTTGGGCCTTAAATATTTTTCTGATCTCTTATTTCATAGATAGGAAACATGAGCTAGTGCTAGGCACATGGGAAATACTCAATTATTGAATTTTTAAATGTATAGAATATTAGAGCAGAAGGGGTCATAAAGATGATCTAATTTGGCTACTATAGTTTTAGTGACTATAACTATATTATGTAAGCAAGTGTTTAGATAGCACTTCCTATGTGCGAGTATTCTTCTAAGCCCTTCTAATTCTCATAACAACTTCATGATGCTGTTCTGATCACCCTCCCCTTAGAGATGGGAAAACTGAGGCACAGAGAGGTTTAATAGTTTCTCCAAGGTCAGAGAGGAAGTGGTAAGCGCAGATTCAGAAGGTTTGCTGCCTCACCTGGGATCTGCATTTGTCACCACGGTGCTACACTAACTAAGGAAAACCAAGCCCCTGAGATGGGAAGTGACTTGCCCAAGTCACACAGCTGCTTGGTGACAGAAGTAGCACCAGAATTCATAGCCACTGACCCCACTTCATTGCTCTTTCCCATGTGCCTCACTGTGATTATGTCTGTGTATATCACAGACATGAGTTGTGCCAGGCCTTCCCTGGTATCGCCTCAGAATCACAGACATTCTGCTGGTGGGCAGGCTCCATCCCCATTTCACTGTACGTACATTAGGGAGTACGTACATTGAAGGATTTGGGACAGCGGACCCTTGTTCTCTAGCCCTGTGACCCAGAAAACGTGAGAACTGCTGCCACTGGCCAAATGCAAAGGGCCAGGGACTCTTGGCTGGACCAGGTTAGAGCCCGGGCCTTCCACCGGCCCGCTCTGTGACAGAGGACTGCATGTGCCAGACATATTTCCGTCAAGCCACCTATCTCTGAAAGGCACAGGATGTTTTAAAAGCTTGCAAGTGAGTAGCTTGGTAGGAAACATGAAGTCTGTAACACAGTGGTTCTCAGACTTACTCTGAGCCCCTAAAAGAAAGGGTTTTCTCAGCAGAAAATGATGACATATTAACATATTAAAATACCTAAATACATAATTTTGTGCTGTGCCATATCTAATAGAGTTTAGAATCACAGGTACCAAAATTTTAGGGGAAAAAATATCGTAAAAGCCTTAAAATTGAGAAAATTTTATTTTATGATTTTTTTCTTTGAACTGGGACAAGATGGCTATTACTCTATTTTCATGACAGAACACCTCTATCCAGCTTGTGGAACACCAGTCCTGCCGAGCCTAGTCTGAGAACCACTACAATAAGTAAAATATGCAGAAAGGACCTCCATACCCCAGAATGGAAAATAAAAAGCAAGTCCGGGATCAACTGGAAGGTTTTAACCTGATCAAAGAGAAAGAGAGAGAGAGAGAGATGAGAGAGAGAGAGAGAGAGAGAATGAACTGTTTCTATTTCTCCAAGCCTAGCTTGGTCTCAATGACCTTGGTTTTTCTAATACAGGCCACAGTCACAGAGTGATGTATTCTCAACCTCTCATTTTCAGGAAAAGGAAATTCCTACAAAGAGAGTATATTATATGTAAATGCAAGTTCCATATAGCCATAAGTGTATCTGGACAACACTCTATAAATATCCAGTGTTGAAAACACCATGTAACGTAACAAATGAATGGGCTTGAGTTCCCTGAGACTCCCCTGGGTTGTTTGGGAAACAGTTAAGCAAGCCACCGCCTACTCCCTTTTACAAAGCAAGGATTGCTTTTACAGTGCAAATAACCATTCCCTAACTTTTCTGTCTTAAAGATCACTTTCTGCAGATTACATTTTCTGGAAGTAAGAAAGATGTGTAAAGACAACCCACATTCACTCGGTCCAGCAAATATACCCTGTTTATTTCACCATCCCTAACATGACTGCTGCTCCCGCCACCACCCCAGAGACTCTTGACTTCCTCCACGTCTCAGGGGTGGAAGAGGCCTTGGCCACCGCAGTCCCACAACCACCCATAGGAATGGAATAATTGACTGTAAGGTCCAGAGGTAGCCATACTTCCATTCCCTGTTCTTTAGCTCCTCATCATTCATTCTCTCATCCACTCTTTCCACAAATATTTATCGAGTGCCTACTATATGCTAGGTACTGTTCTATTAATAGGTGCTGAGGATACAGTAATTGAACTCAGAAAGACTGACTCCTTAGTCTCAGGGAGTTTGCCTTCTAGCGGGAGTAGACATGAAACAAATGAATAGATGAAAGATAGTGGATGGTAAGTACAATGATGACAAATAGAAACGGGGATGGATAGGAAGTGACTGAGGGAGAAACCTAGGTAAAAAGCCTCTCTGAGGAAGTGACATTTACATAGAAACCTGAATGACAGGGAATCAGCCATGCAAAAAATCTGGGTAAAAAACATTCCAGGCAGAGGTGACAACTCATGCAAAAGTCCTAAGACAATAGCCAGCTCACTGTGGTCAAGAAACAGAAAGCCCGGAGACTGAAGCCCGGTGTGGTAGAGGAAGAAAGTACAAGATGAGGTCAGAGAGAGAGGCATGCCCTACCTGGTGTACAGCTCATAGGCCAGGGTAAGGAGTTTGGATTTCATTCAAAGTGTAATGAGAAGCCTTTGGAAGATGCTAAACTTGGAAGTGATATGACTTGATTTACGGTTTTAAAAGATCATGTTGGCTGCTAGGTGGAGAATAAAACGAGGGATTAAGAGATGCAAGGGAAAACACTTAGGAAGCTATTATAGTGGTCCAGGTAGAAAGAGCAGTGGCTTGAACAAGGATGGTGATTGTGGGATGCTGAGAAGTGGAAAGACTCAGGAAATGTTTTGAAGTTGGAGTACTCTAATGACCTGTCTTGGTTCCTTCTGAATGGTTTATCCATATCAAGTAGAAAACTGACAAATATTTATTGAGCACCTACTATATGCCAGGTACTGTGCTAAGCAGTGCAAGTTACAGTACAGAGAAGACAAACCCCACCTCCTCCTGTTCTACTGCCATACAAAGCTCTAGGTTGGGGAAGCTAGTGCCAGTCCCAATCCTGCCCCATTTTCAGGGCCAGAGGCACACCTCTTACCCCACCCCTGCACTCTACTCTAATGCTAAGCTGGAGTTGATGGGGTGAGGGGAGTGTTTACAGTCGGAGAATTGATGCCATAAAAAAAGAGTCCAAAGTTCCCCCCAAGATCTCAGAGCAAAGACCAGGGGAGCCCAAAGCTTCGACAGTGGGAGAGGGTGCAGCTAGAGCCATGAGGACAAGAAAAACCTGTTGTTGGCCACGCCACTGGTAGTCCTTCTGGGGTCATTGGAGCCCAGTCTGCAATAACCTGAGTCAAGCCAGACTTCCTGGGCCTTCTCCACCACCCGATTCTGCAGTACAATTCCAAGCTCCCTTAGTGGATTTCTGAGTCTCGTGTGCCCTCTGGTGGCACATTCCTGAAACTGTAGCTTTTCACTATTCTATCTACAAACTTCTCCCAATCTACCTGCTCCCAAGGGCAATATGGGAAATTCTGGAAACCCTGGGAAGGGCAAGTAATGTCATTGCTAAGACAAAGGGCCACATCAGCTTCTGAGCCTTAGAGACATGAGCTAGCTCTCCATCTATTGTCAGATTCGTTTGTGAGTTAAACTATTTTTGAGCACCTACAGTGAGCTGATCCCAGGCACCAACATGTGCAAAGCTGACCCAAGCACGGAAGATCAGGCACTCTCACCAAGCGCTTTGAGTCTGGATCTGGTAATGTAAAGAAGCTAGAGCAGGTTAGAATTCGCTCTGCTGTCAGGGGCGTGCATCCAGTGACTGTGGCAGGAGCCAGGAACCAGACTCTTCTGTGGTTCCAGCTGCTTCATTTCCCTTCGTTCCTGCCTGTTTTTTAAGCCTGGTACTCTGGCTTTTCCATCAACTCTATAAGCAAGTTATTTACTATCCTTCCAATAAATGTCTTTTCTGCTCACATTAATTGGAGTCTGATTTTGTTTTTACAACCCAGAAAATGACAGAAAATGACATTGGTCAAGCCTCTCTGAGCTTTAGTTTCCTCCTCAGTAAAAAGGGATGATAACAATAACTTCCATATGCAAGTTTTATTAAATGAGTATATTGATTATCTATTGCTGCATAACAAATTACCATACATTTAGCAGCTTAAAACAACACACATTCATGATTTCATAGTTTCTGTTGATCACGAGTCTGGGCATGGCTTAGCTGGATGCTCTGCTTCAGGATCTCACAAAACTGCCATCAAGATGTCAGCCAGGACTGCAGTATCATCTGAGGCTCGAGTGAGGAAGAATCAAGTCCAATCTCAGGTGGTTGTTGACAGGACTCAGTTCCTGCAGGCTGTTGGACTGAGGACCTCAGCTCCTTGCCACCTGGGCCTCTCCAGCACAGCAGTTTGCTTCATCACAGTCAGCCAGGGAGAGTCTGCTAGCACAATGGAAGTCACAGTCTCTGGTGGCCTAATCACAGAAGTGTCATCCCATCACTTCTGCTGTGTTCTCTGAACTAGAAGCAAGTGACTAGGCCAACCCATTAGGCAAGAGTTGGGGATTAGCCAAGGGCATGAATACCAGGAGATGGGGATCATTTGGGTATATCTTGGAGTCAGCCTGCCACAATGAAGTAGCTGTTAGTCATCATTCAAGGCCTTGTTCAAAATCCCACTTCCTTCTTGAGGGCTTTTCAAGTCCCTCTTCAACCCACACCTATCAAAATTAACCCCTCTTACAAATGGGGAGACTTGAAGATGTACTGGGTATTAGATGGGGTTATTTTTAATTGTGTTTGGAGGGATAATGTTATTTTGGTGCTATAAGATGTTCTTCTCAAGAGGTACTACTGAAGCATTTAGTGGTAGACTATAATGATGCTCACACTTTTCTCTAAGATATTTCAGAGTAGTAAGGAGAGAGTCAAAGGTCATTCTCCGTTTGTTTCCCAATCTCCCTAAGTGGTTGCCATGGAAAAAGTTACTTTTGCTCTTGCCGAAATGGTTCCAGAAGCCAGCTTTAGATATGTGTATAAGAGGATATAGGGGCTGAAAGGAATAATATTTAACAAATATCATACTTTCCCATCTCATAAGCTTCAGAAGGCTCCCAATTTAGGGTTATAGTCACAGATATATATAAATTCACTAAAATTCTTCCATCAACCCTGAACAAAAGAATGTGGGGTGGGGATGGTTGTCATTGACTTATAGATACTGTCATCAATAAAAAAGTGGTGTTCTGCATATAGCATTTCCCCTTCTATATTGTGTTTGATCCTTCAGATCAGGAAGAAAAAGGATCCTGGAGAAAGCCCAAGGTGGAGAACCAACTCTCCAAAATCAGTTATCGCCCTGATCATTGCCAGTCCCATCACACAGACGTGGTGGGCAGACACTCAGGACAAGGATCCTCTTTTGATTGGTTTTGACCCAGGTAGGTCTCAGCCCTTAATGCAGGACTTGGGCTTAGGGGAAGGGTAAAGGAAGGGAGGAAGATGCTTCAATCACTGCTGGGCTTGGCTCAGGCCAAGATCCAAGGCTCGACCTCTGCCTGCATCAAGAGTAGGAAGCATTGGGCGGCTGGTTAGCTCAGTTGGTTAGAGCGCGTGCTCTGAACAACAAGTTTGCTGGTTCGATTCCCATATGGGCCAGTGAGCTGCGCCCTCCACAACTGGATTGAAAGACAATGACTTGACTTGGAGCTGATGGGTACTGGAAAAACACAACGTTACCCAATAAAAATTAAAAAAAAAAAAGTAGGAAGCACACACCTAGTCACCTCACACAGTCTTGGCCCCAGGAAAAATGATGAACAACCACAGCTTTCCTTTCTGAGCCTCTTCTCTTTGATCTCCTCACTCTTCCTTCCAGCTCTCATTTCTCTCCTCCTCTGGATGGTAACAGCCTCCCTGATTAAGAAACCTGCTGTGAATGCCACCTTAGCCAAGTGATCAAATTGAACATCACCAAAAATAGGACACACAATAAGGCTGGCCAATAGGGCCGGCCGAGTGGCTCAGTTGGTTAAGAGCTCACTCAAGAGTTTGAGCTCTGAGCAACAGCGGTTCGAGTCCAGCCCGAGCTGAGCAGCTGCTGAGCTGCCAACAGGTAGCAGGATGGCTCAGCTAAAAAAAAAAAAAGGGACACACTGACACTCATATAACCCCAAAGCGATGCACTGTGTCATCTAGGTAATATTCTTACCCCAAAAAATGTTTTAAGTTAAATCTAATCACAAGGAAACAAATTGAGGTGAATTTCTAAAATAATTGGCCCCCATTCTTCAAAAATATCAATATTATGGAAGAAACAACACAGCTGGGAAATTGATATAGTTTTAAGGAAACTAGAAAGAGAGATATCACTAAATGTAATGCATGATGCTTGATTGGATCCAATGTTTTGGTTTTTTTTTTTAAGTCATAAGGACATTGTTTGGACAATTGCGGAAATTTGAAACAGACTATATGTTAGATAATATTTATTGTATGACTATTAAGCTCCCTGAGTGTTTTGTGATTATGTAGAAATGCCTCTGTTCTTGGTAAATACATGATGAAGTATTTAGAAATGAAGTTGATGTCTGCAATTAACTCTCAAGTGGTTCAGTAAAAACACACATCTACATAGAGATAAAGCAAATGTGGGGAAATGTTATCGAGTGAATCTAGGTGAAAGGTAAATGCATTTATTGTATTATTCTTGCAACTTTAAGCCTACAGAAAGCTTTAAAACTTTCAAGATAAAAATTTGAGGAAATGCCAAGCCTTCACAGTTTCAATGCCATCAGGGAAATACTCTGAATGAGGAAAGTGACAGGGTACTGTGGATCCTTTAAATCCCCCACAGAGGTGGGGGTGGGGGAGTGCAACAGTGACTGTTTACACCATAGCCACACTGAGTGCTAGGTGCCAGCAAAGCAGGGGCACTGAAAAATATTTATTTAGAAATAATTTTATATTTGACATTTTCCCCAACACACCAAGTTTGTCATGGAAATTTTCAGAATTTTGTTAGACTACTTAAAATTTTTTTGCAGTTCAATTGAATTGTTTTTCACTAGCAGAGACTGTCATAATCTTTTTAATGCTTAGGGCATCTAAAAGTCTTAATGCGTCCTCCCACTCACCGAGGCAAAGGCTGGGAGCTGGGATACTGGGGAAACAGGAAGGCATACAAGGGGACTGCACAGTTGTAAAATCCCTTTGGAATTGCGCAGCCCAAGTCTGGGAGTCCAGCCATCAAGCTAGCTGTAGTGATAATGGAAACTTTATACTTCAGTCTACCCTGGACTGTTTTAGAAGCCACTGTTTATTTTCTTTTTGTTCTTCCTTAATATTAAGTAATTTTTTGTTTGCTTAAAACAAATATGAGCCTCTCTCCGCTACTACATTGAGAAGAACCAGGACAAGGGGATTATGCTTTCCCACCTCCCCACCCCCACCCCACCCTGGGCAGGGCCTTCCAGAGCTGCCCCCTTGGCCCAGTGTGTTTTGTAGAAAAGCTATTTGTCCCCTACCTTCCTTCTCCCTTCCTTCCACTCCCCCTGCCTACCCTTTCTCTTCTCTGCCCCACCACACCACCTCCTTTTCTTTCCTTTCCAATGTGGTGTGATGAACAGGTCTGTTTGGGCTGTGAAGTCAAGGGGACCTGGATTCCAGTCAATTAGAATGTAACCTGGACAAACCTCAAAACATATTCTTCCTTTCCAAAAATATTCATTAATGCCAACATGGTGTCGGACACAATTCTAGGTACAGGGGATACAATGGTAAGTAAAGAGAACAGACAAGGTTCCTGCCCTCATGCAACTTGCATTCTACTCCAGGGAGGCAGATAATAAATAGGGCAGACAAATAAATAAGAAAGTTAAATACCATGAAAAGTGTATGGTAGAATCTAGCTACATGTTGTATGAATTCAACTATACAGCATTTAGGAAAAGGTAAGACTGTGCAGACAGTACAAAGATCAGTGGTTGCCAAGGGTTAGGGGAAGAGACGGATGACTAGGCAGGGCACAGAGGATTTTAGGGCAGTAAAACTATTCTGTATGCTACTGTAATGGTGGACATATGTCATTATACATTTGTCAAAACCCATAGAATGTGCAATACCAAGAGTGAACCCTAATGTAAACTATGGACTTCGGGTGACTGATGTGTCAGTATAGGTTCATGGATTGTTAACAAAAGTACCTCTCTGGTGGGGGAAGCTAATAGTGGAGGAGGCTGTGCATGTGATGGGGTAGGGAGCATATAAGAACCCTCTACTTTATGCTCAATTTTGCTGTGAACTTAAAACTGCTCTAAAAACTAAAAACTGTTTTTAAAAGTGTGTTGCAGGAAATTAACATAGTGATAAAAGGTAACTGGAGAGACCTACTTTATTTTACTTTATTTTATTTTATTTTTAAAGATTTTATTGGGGAATTGGGGGAGGGAACAGCGCTGGGGAATTGGGGAAGAGGACAGACAAGTTGCTGTCCTTTGGTTCTTCAGTCTAGTTGTGGAGGATGTTGCTTCACTGGACCATATTGGTATCATCATTGAGCTCTTCCCGGGTGAGGCAGATTGCCCACCAGCCATTGGACGGCTGCTCATGGCATCTCACGGCAGCTCAAACTGGCTGCCAGCCACTCACGGTAGCTCGCGGCAGCCTACTGCAGCAGGGGCTGCAGCCTACGCTATTGCCGGCGACTCACGGCAGCCCAGCTCCAAGTTGAGCTATTGTTCACCATCTTAGCTGTAGAGGGCACAGTGTCACTGACCCTAATGTGGGATCCCAACTGGGGCCCTGCTGCTCAGAGCTGGCGTCCCAAGCCAGCTCTTAACCAACGCGCCACTCGGCCTGCCGGAGACCTACTTTAGATAGGGTGAAAAAGGAAGCCCTCCCTGAGGCTGTTCTCTCAGTGATAAAATGGGAGTAGGATTATTTGCTTTCATATACGTATATATATGAAAGTACCCTTTAAATTGCTATGTATCGTCCCATGTGATAAAGTTCGGAACAACACCTATAATGTATTGGTAGGCAGCTCTGCAATGGTTCCCAGTGATCCCTGCCTTCTGGTATTCAAGTCCTGGTGTAATCCCCACCTTCTGAGTGTGGGCTGGATCTAGTGACTTGCTTCTAAGGAATAAAATGCAGCAAGAATAATGAAAAGTCGCTTCCAAAATCATAAAAAGACTGTGACTTCTCTCTCTCTCTTTCCCTCAGAAGTAAGCTACCCTATTGTGTGTAACCCTATGTACAGGTCCACACGACAAGGAACTGATATATCCAGCCAATAGCCAACAAGGACCTAAAGTGGGGTATTACAGGATGCAACCACCAGAAGCAATGTGTGGTCCTTGATTGGGTACTGATTAGGGCATATCAACTGTAAAAGACATTTTTGGGCCATTAGAGGAGATTTGAATATTGACTGGGATTAGAGAAAATGGAAAATTAATGAAATGGAAAGGTGGAGACCATTGATTGAAAAAAACAAAAAAGAAGGTTCAAAATAGCATGTTCATTATGATTTCATTCTGCTACAAAAAAACAAGAAGTGTGTGTGTGTGTGTGTGTGTGTGTGTGTGTGTGCATAAAAAAAGATACAGCCTGTCCTACAGTCCAGCAATTCCATTTCTAGGTATATATATCCAAGAGAAATGAGTCCCTATGTCTACCAAAAGGCACATGTTCAAAAACATTCATAGCAATTTTATTCATTATGGACAAAACTGGAATCATCCTAAATGTTCATCAACAGAACAGATAAAGTAGGGTATATTCTAACAAGGGAATACTACACAGCAACAAAAAAGAGCAAACTACTGGTAAATGCAACAAGGATGAATCTCAAAAATACACTGCTGTGGGAAAGAGGCCAAATACAAAAGAGTATACATTGTACAATCCTTTTTTTTTTTCAACTATTTGTTTTTTAAGATTTTTATTGGGGAATTGGGGGATGGGAACAGCGCTGGGGAATTGGGGGAAGGGGAACAGACAAGTTGCTGTCATTTTGTT
>NW_017731721.1:178532-205349 GCF_001890085.2 Hipposideros armiger
GCAGTGTCACTGGCCCTCATATGTGGGATCCGAACCGGGGTCCTCTGGCGTCCCAAGCCAGTTCTTAACCATCGCGCCACTCGGCCGGCCCCTGTACAATCCTTTTTATATGAAGTTCAAGAACAGGCAAATCTAAGCTATGGTGATAAGAGCCTAAAGAGGTATTAAATTACCATGAGAGGCTGGATACTGACTGTGAAGGGGCATGAGGAAAACTTCTGGGGTGAGAATAATGTCATAGACCTTGATTTGGACGTGGTTATTCAGATATAGATACATATGCAAAAAAATCATCGAGCTGTACATTTAATATTTGTGTACTTTATATGATTGAGATCTATCTAAATTTTTTTTTAATTTTAAGAAAAAACCCAGAAGGATTACACCCCAAGTGTTAATGGTGGTAATTTCTGCGTGGTGGGAATACTATGTTTAATTTGTTTTATCCTGTTGCTTATCTGTATTTTCTTTTTAATATTATTGGGGGACAGCCATGGTCATTGATTACACATTGCTTTCATACTACAATGGCATAGTTGACTCTTTTAAGGAGGGCACAACTCACAGTGGCCCATGCAGGGATCGAACCGGCAACCTTGGTGTTATCAGAACCACGTTCTAACCAACTGACCTAACTGGTCACCCCTTATCTCTATTTTCTAATTTTCTACAATCCATAAGCACAGCTTCTGTAATAAAAGGTTATTTTTTTAAACCGCATTCCAATACTGAATATTATTCCTGCTGCCTCAGGGAAGAGTCAAGAAACGTACTTGCTGCATTAGTTTTGAGTGAGAAAGGGGTGTGGTCATGCATAATAGGAAGGAATGAAGTACTAATCGCTATGGCATCCGGGTGTGGGGACTTGAAGTCCCCAATGCTGAGCACGTGGAAGGTCAGAGTGGACCAGAGTATCCAGCCCACACGGTGTAATGGAAAGAACCCAGGAAGGAGGGTCTGAAGATCTGGGTCTGAATCCAGATCTGACTATGGACTGCCTATGGCCTTTGGAAAGTCATTTAACCTCAGAAGTGGAAGGACTAAAGGTTAGTCACAGTGCATGGGTTAAAACCCAGGTCATAACTCTGCACAGGCTCTCTCTAGCACATGCTGTTTCCCTGTTTATAAGGTTCTTACCCCCAATAAAAACAACTATTACATAGTCATTTCCATTTTCTGAAACACAGATGTCCCTGTTGAATTCTCACAGAACCTCTTGTTAAGCAAGCACTGTGCTGCCCCTTTATTAAAAGTAATAACACTCGGTTGCTGAAATAAATGACTTGCCCACTAGTAAGTAATAGACATAGGACTTGCCTTCTGGTTTTCGAACTCCAAAGGCTGCGCTCTTTCCACCAGGCCAGACAGCCTGTCCAGAGCCCTGACACTTAACTGAGCCCTCCTCAGCCTGCACTTGCTCCCAGCAGCTCTGCAGTTCTTCATTCTCCGCAGGACGCCGTTTCCTGGGAGGCACAGAGGACTCTGCACAGAGCATCCCTGGTGCCTTATGGTGCTGACTCCAGGACTCCATCTGGCTCTGTGTAATCCCAGAGGCATAGGGGAGTCCAGATCTCCAATGCTGGGCAGTCACTTGGGTCAAGGGTCTTTCAGTCTCACTTACCAACCTGGCTCAAGGTGGCTGCCAGCTCCCTCTGCACTCCTGACCCATGACAAGGAGTCACACACTTCACCACCCCTCTTCCTTCCTCCCCAGGAGGCTTCTTCCCAAGGTCTGAGTCCTGACTTCCAAGTCCTGCCTCTCCCTGACACCCTTTCCCAGCCCCTCACAGCTGGTGAAGGAGCAATGAGAAGCAAAGCTAGAGGCAATGGTGGGCCCAAGGGGCAGCAGCTATGAGCAGTTAGCACTATGCTCTCTTCAATAATTCATTGTCAGGGAGGCTGCAGGCACCATGCCCTCATTCTGATCTGGAGATGGCTATCACAGCTCAGGTGCTTAAATTGAGAGTGGTGGGAGTCTGGGGTGGGCCAGAGGGCTAGTTAGAGCAAATAGAAGGGTACCCAGACTCTAACGCCCTCCCAGCGCCCTACTGTTTTCTAAAGGGCTCTGATCTGGGCAGGGATCAGGGATCTGATGAGAGATGAAGGAGCCCAGGAACTGCAGTGAGCAAGAGGGCCAAAGAGAAAGGACCTCAACACAGAACCTTACCCCCACTCACTCCAGCTGTACATCCAAGGTCAGTTGAGCCTTCTCAGGCCACCCTCAACCTCTTATTGGCAGCTTCCCCCTCCTAAAGGAAGCCCAAGTCCCTTCTGTTCCAGACTTCTAGAAGCCCTGAATGCTTCAACTGTCCCTGCTAGGGGACTGATTTCCCCAAAGAGCACCACCTGCCACTCATAGGCCTGTAATACGAACACCACCCCCAACCCCACCTCATCCCACTCCCACCCCACCCTCCCCTGCACTCACCCTCACCCCATTCCCCACCCCCACCCCTCCTCTTTTCAACCCCAGCTTCCCTGGCTTGTAAACATGTGGGGGGGATGGAGAAAGGACTGGAACTGGCTGATCCCTTGGGCAATTCTGTGCTTCTGAGTCCTAAAGTATTAAGAGTTTGGTAAGGGTGAAGGAGAGAAGGCAGTCAAGCCTAGGCCAGCCCCCCTTCCCTTTGCCCTCCTAGGGATCCTGCTGCTAATACCCCTTCCTCCACTTGGGACAGCCCTAGAGCTCTGCTCCAGTCCCAGCCTCATTCCTCACTCCAATTCATTCTGTGCAATTGAAATCACCCATCACATGTAGTGGACCAGGAGGGGACAGCGAGATCTAGGACTGAAGTAAACATATATCAAGCACCTACTGTGTGCCAGGCTAAGTCAAACGCTGGGCAGCGAGAGAATGAGAGCCAAGCATCTCAGCCTTCTCACCTTCCCTCCTTCCCAGGTACCAGAGAACCCCCAATCCACAGAGCAGTCACACTGCCTACCCCAGAGCGGGCAAGAGATGGGTCTTGAAGCCATAGCTGAGAGCCCTGTGCCTCCAAAGAGGCCTGGTGTGGGAAGGAAAGTACAATCTTGCTGGGCACTGTCAGCAAGAAACTCTTCAGGCATATTTATAGCAAATGCTGCGTCAGGGGATGGAGCTTGAAAGTGCCTAGAAGGATCAAATATCACCATGGGCCCAGAGGCAAAGCCCGAAAAAGAGAGAGAGAGAGAGAGAGAGAGAGAGAGAGAGATTGCAGCAGGAGAGATTGAGGTCTGATGTTGGAGGAACTTCCCCAGAGTAATATCTGGAGTTGGCAATGGGGATTCCCTGTGGAAGCTATTTCTGAGCTTGCTCAGAAGAGACGGGGAGAACTTATTTAATCTCAGTGGAATAGATATAAAGGATGGACATGGTAATTTTTGTTCTCTGTCCTTGTGGTATACAGGTTTTCAAATGCTAAAGCCATTAAGTATAGTTGTGCAGGTTATGCCTTGCTGAGGAGTTTAAGCAGGGGATTGAAACCTAACTGTAGATCATAAGGGCAACCCCCTGGCGCAGAGCTGTGTCTGCACAAAGACTGACAAAAGCCAGAGCAGAGGCCCTGCCAAATATCCTGGGGGGTCTGGGAGGTCAGGGAATAGGGTGAGCTGACCCCAGAGAGAAGGGATGGAGGCTTCCTGGGAAGCTCTGGGGGCTGTATGCTGGCTTGAGGACCTGAAGGGGCCAAGCTAAGGCATGGCTCCCAGGAGTGTGTCCAGGTTAGAGGCCCCTCTTAGCAGGGTGCCAGATACTGTGAGGTCAGGGCCAGAGATGGAGACCCGAGGGAGGGAACGTGGAGAGAAAGAGGCTACGGGTTCCAGACAGGGCCCAAAGAGGGTTATTTCTGCCAGTAATGGGGGGGGGGCAGAGGGAGGGGAAGGAGGGGGGATTACAGGGTGGGAGGTAGGAGGTAGGTAAGAGAGGACAGCTCTGGGAACCTGGGGGCTGGGCTCCCAGCTCTAGCTCTGAGATTCCTACCTCTCTTCCAGGCAGAAGGGAGAGGGGTGTGTGATCCAGCAGCTGGAGTGGAAATGAGAAAAAGCGAAGGTTGCAGAGCTGCCTCTATGCACCTCAGATTCCCTCTGATAGGTTCAGAGAGAAGTCATTGATATTTCTATTTTAAAGAAAGAAATGGAGAGAGATGGTGTTCTAGGCTGCAGGTTCTCAGAAAGTCGAGGGAAGGAAGGAGGGAGGGAGAAGTCAGGGACAATTGCTTGCCTTGGCCAGCACCCCCACCCCCACTTCTCCTATGGAAACTAAAGCTGCCCCAAGGCCCCGAAGAGCTAGTCCATTAGCTGTGGTCAGCGGGGGTGTATGGGGTGGGGGTGGCTCTCTCTCCCTTCAGGTCTTAACGCCAAATGAAAGGCAAAGCTTCTGCTCCCTCTATTAGAGCCAAAAAACAAAAAATGCAAACAACAACAAAAAACAAACATTAAAATAAACCCTCTATGCACTTGTTTTAAAACACACAGACAACCTCTTTATCGCCTCTGAATAGCTGAAGCTGAGTAACTTGGGGGTAGGTAGGTGGTAGGGGAATCCTTGGACCCACTGGACTAGACCACAGAGTGAGGGAAGTGCTCTCCCAACGCGCTTTCCCGGTTAAGGCCAGCTTGAGGAGGAGCTGGGGGTGACGAGAAAAATTAATTCTCCCCCAATTTAGCTCCCTCTGGAATGAGGGCAATTGGAGGATCAGCTAAACACAGAGGGAGGGATGTCTTCCAAGATCCCCAGGGAATAGGAGGGTTGAGGGGAGGGATTCCTGGAACCCCTCAGGGGAAGGGAGTTAAAAAAAAGGGCTAGGAGTGCAGTAAAGAGCCCTGGACCTGAAAGGAAAGAGTTCGTGCCAAGGGCAAGTTGGGGACCTGGGTCATTCAGCTTCAGGGTGTGTCCGTTTCCACAAGGGGATCTGCTGCACCCTCCCGGTCCCCTAGCTGTCCTGTTTGGTATGGAGAAGAGTCCAGCCTGGGTGTGCTGGGGGTGTGGAGGAACCAATGAGAGGCTGATCCGTTCAGAAGGTGCAGGGAGAGAGCTGGCTGGGGCTACACCCCTACTCCCCCCTTCCCCCGCCAGAACTTGGGCTTGTCCTGTTTGACGTGCCCGCCGAAGGGGGCGGGAGGGGTACTGACCCGAGGAGCGGTCCCACGACTCGGTACTCCCTGCCGCCCAAGCCCTGCCGGGTCGCTACCAGGCTCAGCGTGGTCGCCCCTGGAGACCAGGATGGAGGTAGGAGCGATCTAGAGCTCCAGGGAGGCCAAGTATCTAAAAAGAGCGCCAAAGGGGTGGGAATAGAGTGCAGCCTGGAGTCTCCACACCAGGGGTCTGGAGGTGGGACCGCAGTTCCTGGAAAGAGGGGAGGGGAGAGTGGTTTATCCTGGGCTTGGGTGGGGGTCTGGCTCGGAGCTGCGCCCCCTCTGCTCCGACCTGGGCAGCGCCTCCTGCTGGTAGGGCCCAACTCCTGCCGGCCGACAGAAGGGACCCCGGAGCGGGCGCCGCCACCTGGAGGGCTTGTGCGACCAACCCGCTAGTGAGTCCAGGGGGCGCTGCAGCCGGTGGGGGAGGAGCCGCCACGCCGCACTCTTCGCCTTCACAGGCTGGGTCCCGCGGCGCTAGCACCTAGGAGAGAGGAGTGACAGTAGAGATTCCCCAGGCGCCCGGCGCATCCCGGTTACACTGTCTCCAATTGGATCCCGCAGGAGCCACCGGGTCTGGGCCTGGGACCGCGGATGGACTTGGCTTCCCCGGAATCCAGAGGGGGCGCCTTGACGCTGAGGCTAGCGAGCAGTGCATGAGCGTTCTTTTTCGATCCGTTCCTCTGCTGAGGTCGGTCGGAGCCGCCACAGGGACCACGGTGCTTTCCTTTCTCGGGCGCTGGCGGCTGAACGCGGGCGCACCGAGCTGGGGTCAGGGGATCAGAACCTTCTGCCCAAAGCTCAAGTTGGGCAGCCCTTGAGCTATTCCCGCCTTTCTGCCTGCGGCGGTGGGAATTCCAGAGTCCCTTTTCTGGGGAGGGGATAGAGGAAGAAGTGGGGGTGGGCAGGCGGAAAAGGGATGCGAGATATATGGATAGAAGGACAGTGGGAGGCAACCCGATAAACAGAGAACAGGAACCGTAGAGAGGAGGAAGATGAGACGGAAATGGAGAGAGCAGGACTTAAAGGCGACGAGAGAGGGCGAGAGTGACAGAGAAGGCGAGAAAGGAAGGGAGAGAGGGAGGAAGGGAGGGAAGAGGAAAGGGGGAGGGAACCTGGAGAGAGGGAAGGGAGCAGGCGGCGGAGCCAGGCAGGCGTGGGGCGAGGCCAGGCGTGCAGGCGGGAGCCCTTGTGCGGAGCTGCGGCCGGGTCCTGCTCCCGCCTCGGAGCCCCTGGCCCCGGGGAGGGGAAGAGGCCGCTAGCCCGGTCTATGTCTTTTTCTGACTCAAGTGCAACCTTCCTGCTCAATGAGGTAAACGCGGGGGCCCCTCCCCGGGGTTGGGAGGAAAGCCCCACTCCAAGCTAGGAAAAGGGCCGTGTTTGGGGGAGACTGCAGTGATGGGGAGGGAGCGAGACCAAAGGTGAGGCTAAGGGTGAAGAATGGGGTAAAAAAAGGGAGCAGACAGAGCTGGCAGCGTCCAAAGACTGGAACTAGGATGGAAGGAGGATTGACTGGGGAGCTAGAACAGAGGACAGAGAGAGGAGGGCTCTGTCAAACTCCCCTGGTGGCTCTCCCGGGGTTCCCTGGGGGCAGCCTAGCAGCTAGAACACTAGGATATTTGGTTTGGTCCAGATCTGAAAGACTGCTGTGGAGGACTTCCCATAGGTCCTAGCTCCTGCCTCAGTTTCCCCCATTCAATGCTCAGGAACTGGGATCTGCCCAGCTTCCTGGTACACTTATAGGAGAACCTAGAATGTATTCTGGAGGTTCCCAAGAACTCCAACTCCCAAACTTGGTTATTCAGGCTTTCCTCCTATGTCCTGCTTCCTTGCCTTGGGTACCTGCTAGCTGCCAGTCTAACCGCTCTCTCCTAGTAAGAGGAGAGAAGGAGGAATCCTCTCCTGGCATCCTTTTTTTGTCCTCAGCGCTCTTCCCATATGCTCAGTCATGGGAAAGAAAAGGGGTTAGGGGCCACATAGACACTGACAGGCACATGTCTTGTTACAGGACAGAAAGTCACTTAGGTTGGCATGAGAACTGGAGTAGGCAGGTGTGGGTGAGGTGAGAAGTGGAAGGGGGTATCGAGTAGCAACTCAGAGATAAGAGAGAGAGAGGCTCTGAAGCCCTATGAGACCCAGGGGATGGACCCAGGTAAGAGGAACTTGAACCTATCTCCTGGGGGTGGTTGGCATAGCAACTCATGCTTCAGGAGGGAGACCACAGGAGACTTAGACATCATTGTCCTGTACGGGGATAAAGACAACAAGATGTGTGAGGAAGGAATGAAGCTCATGGCAGATCCACTGTTACCCTGCAGTCCCTGGGACCCCCTGGTGAGAGGGGGAGGCCAGGAGAGTAGATTCAGGGATGGGGAGAGAAGCGGATGCTTCGGCAGCTGTCTTCTTCATTAGAGTTATCTCCCAGGAGAGGGCAGGCACCGTGAGGGTCATATTCTCTCACACCTCATGCTTCCTTTTTGCCCCTCTGGAAGAACAGAAGGAATTGAAGAGGCAGAGAATAAAAGAGGAGGATATAGGGATTACTGAGGAACTGGGAGAGGGCACAAAGTGAGAAGACAGAGTGACTGGGAATTTCCAATACAGAAGAATCCAATATATAACCAACCTCCAAATGATGCTGGACTCAGGAGAGGGAGCTGGGAAAGTGGACTGCCTCTCCCAGTAATGATTGGTCCCTTCAACCATAGGGGCTCCAACAAAATTGTTTGCCAAATCCAGCAGGAGGAAGTGACTGTGCAGGGCTGGACTACACCACTCACAGGATTAGACAGACTGAAGGCAGACTAAAGATGGCCTTAAGATTAGGCCCCTTCTCTCTTTTTCTTGCCGAGAGAACATGAACAAGTGACATAAGTAGGAAGCCAGTTGGTTTGGGTGGCCTTTCTCTCCCATGAAGAGTGCTTTCTCCCATAGATCTCATCAAACCCTGTCAGAGTTTTGGTTTTCTAATTCCATTGTAGCCCAGGAGGGTAAAGGGATGATCAGGTTCCTGATTCACCCTCGGGATTCAACTGGGAATGGAGAAGGACTGAGCTCAGAAGTCCTCCAGGCTAACCTGCCACCTCACATTCCCCTTTAGGTGGTGGTGGTGGTGGTGGTGGTGGGGCAGATAGGCAGTCAAAATTCAAAGGAATACTTTTGTTCAGGAGATGGAAAAAAAGGAGGGAGCTCAAATGGGTGGATCTTTGGGGAAGCTTTCTCAAAATAAGGGCTGCTGCTCTGTCTCTAGCCTCAAGTCTCTGTGCTCCTTTAAAGGAGACTGACTGGTGCAGAGTGGTACATGTGGCTCCAACGGGGATACCGGCCACTCCAACCCCATCCTTTTGCTAAGGAGGAAATCTGGCCTTATGCTAATGACTCGGATGAGTCATTACCCCAGTGTGTTCCTACCCCAGTGTGTGTCCAGGATCCCACCCTGTGTCCCAGCCACAACAATCCCCCTAACTCCACCCTCTGGGTTTCTTTCCCGGTCCTTTAGGCTCACCTAAACATCCCCTCCCTGTCCCAATTCCCACAGATGCCTTGGCAATGCTTGGCACAGTCCCTGACAAGGAAGTGAGGAAGGGAACCCCAGTCCTGGCCAGACTAGGATGAAATCGGCCTGCGCAACAGGTGTAGGGCGGCCGGACCCAAACCTCCCCTTTTGCACGGGTTGGGCGACGCGGCGGCCCTTTGCTGCAGGGTCCCAGCAATGAGGGGGCCGAGCACCTGGTGTGGCAGGAGCTACTTTCACAGCTCTGGCCTGGAGTAGCCAAACCCATTCCTCCCCAGTACCATTGCGGGGTTCGCTTTTGGAGTCTCAGGGACCGCCAGGGCCCAGACACGCCTCCCGCTCACCTGGGGCCCCTCCCCCGTCTGCCGCCTGCCCCAACCCCGCCTCTTCTGTCTCCCCATTTTCCTGTCTCCCCCTCTTCCTCCTGCCTCTATCCCCTCTTTCTCCCGCTCCTGCCTCCCAGTAACCTGCGCCCGCTTCTTCCTTGGCTCGGGTCTCGTTTCCCTCCGCCTCTCCGCCTCTCCACTCCCCCTCCCCTCCACCGCTCCAGCCCTTTGTCTCCCGGCGGAGTATTTCCTGGGTTGCCGAGTGTCTCTGTCTCCGCATCTCTCCTCGCCCCGCCTTCTCCCAGCCTGGATCCGCCCGCCCGCAGTCTCTCCTCCCCTTCCTCCCCGCCGCCCCTCTAGCCCGTGGGTGCTGGGGGACCCACCTTCTCCCCAGCTACCGTCCGCTACCCTCTCCCAGCCGGGTCTCGGGCTCCCCGGGAGGCCGGCGCCCCCGTCGCCGCCCCCGCCTGCTCCCGGGGAGGGGGGTCAGGTGGGCGGGCACTATTGTTGTAGGAGCCGGCGCCAGATTCCTCAGCCTCGCTCGGGGTGGGACTGGCTGGGTTTGGGGGGTGGGGTGGGGGGAAGCGGTGATTTGAGCTCCGAGCAGCTGGTCTTCGCGGCTCGCTCCCTCCTTCGCGCTCTCTCGGCTCTGCGCCGCCGCCCGCAGGGCTGCGGGGCTCGGTGGCATCTATCGGGCGCGGCCCGCTGTCCTCGCCCCAGCCTCCAGGCCGCTCCCGCCCCCGGCGCCGCTCGCTTCCCCCCACCCGGACTCCCCCATGTATGACGACTCCTACGTACCCGGGTTTGAGGACTCGGAGGCGGTGAGTGCCCATGATGAGGGTGGGGGTGGGGAAGTTGGGATGACACTTCCTCTCCCTTGGACCCTTCTCCCAGTTCAGGACTTTGAAAAAAACGTGGCGGGGCAGAGCGCTGCGGGGGGGGGGGGGGGGGAGGCGCTCCAGAAAAGTGGGGCGATGGGTTTTCGTGCCAAGGGCTCCGCAGTACCCCAGTCCTAGACCAAGGAGCATGGGGTGTGTGCAAGGAGGGAGTAGTGTCGGGGGAAGGCTCGAGCAAGTGGCTCCAAAGCCCAGCACAGAAGGGTAGAGGGAGGAAGGGCTGGAGGCTGACGGAATGGGGGCTTTAGAAAGGGCACACGAAATGTCTCAAGTTCCCACAGGTGGATTGATGGGGTCTGAACACAACCGCTAGAGGAGACGCTGAATTTCTTGGGGAGGGGGAACAATCCAGACCTACTGACCTCAAATACAGGGCAAATTTAGGGAGCCTGGGAGAACACCAGAGAATCGGGTACCAGCCTCTTCAGATAGAAAGACCACACAACTTGAAGACCTCCATTATTCCTTTCCCCTGTCCATCCTGAGCTTGCCTTATCTCTTTACTCTGCCTCTAGCCCAACTTCCCTCCCAGGCTGGAAAGTGGGCACCCAGCACATGGGTGGGCCAGCTGACTGAGCCCGGTCCATTCCATGCCTCCTGCTGGGGCATCCTCAGAGCAGCAGGCATCCTGAGCGCCTGCTCAGCATGGAGGACCTGGAGGTGAAGCCAGAGGAGCTGAGGGCCTGGGGATGGAGAGGAAGCTCTTTGCTCAGAGAACCAGGCAACTGATAAATATTTAATTCTCCTCTTTGCTTTTATCTCCTGACCCACTGAGACAAATCAGCTCATTAGGCAGTGATTCCCGGAGCTCAGAGAGCATGGAGAGTGCCTGGAAAGATGGGGAGCAGCTTCTCAGTCTCTTCTCTCAAACATCCTGCAAGAAGGCCTCCTTAGAAGAGGACCACTAGATGGCTTGGAAGGGGCCCTTGATAGGTGTGGAGGGTAGAGCACTCCAGGATCAAAAGCGAAGTGTTTAAGTCTTCTCCCTTTCTCCCAGCCCAGGATAGATGAGTTCTGGGGCTCAGAATAGGCAGCTATCAGTCCCTTCCTGGGCTCCTGCTGGGCCAATTCCCCATTGAGCCTCTGGGCCTAATTACATGGCAGCTAGAGCAGATGATTTCCAAGGCTCTAGTGGACACCTTTTTCTGACAGTTGAAAGGACAGCTGGCATGGCCCAGGGTGCCAAGGTGAGCTTGAGAATGAACCTTCCTGCTTGGCTGGAGGGCCCTAGAAGGCTCTTCCCATCCCTGGTGAGAAGGCAAGAGCTGTTGCAAGGGACAGACTGACATGTGGATGGTGTTGGGGGTAGACTGCTAACCCATCACTCACTCGCTGTCTCCCCACCCCTCCCTGGTCCCTGGATCACCCTCCCCCACTTCCCTTTCTCTTGCCTGGCTCCTTGCTCTCCCTGAGGCCCCCTCTGAAGCAGTAGGAGGGAGATCAGGCTCTAAATAAATCCACTGGCTCATCTCCCTCCTCTCCTTCCCCCGTGCCAGGCAAGAATGGAGCTGCAGCCTGCCCACACACTCACCAAGCAAGGGGGGCACCAGAAGGGCACTGTGCCAACTTCTGTCAGCTCCGAGGTACTGAGCCTCTGGCTGCTCTGGCATAATGGTGTGGGGAAGGCAAGACCCCCAGAGTAGGCCTGGCAGGGCAGCCCTGGCCTCCCCAAGTGATACCAGAGCATGAAAGATGGGTGAACTCTGAGGACTTGAGAATAATAGAAAGGGGGTTCCATTCTTAGCCTGACTCATTAAACACCTAGGGAGAGATTCTATCATTCCCATCCTAGGGTGAGAGGCCAGGTAACCCAGATGCCCCAGGTAGGGACATTAAGATGACTAAATTAGGCTGAGAGCCTGGAGAGCAGAGATGAAGGCCAGACTCCTCTTCCTGCACAGGTCTGGGTATCTAGGAGGCATCTGATGGATACTTATCAAAGTGAATGATCATCCTGCCTTACCTCCTGCCTCCTGGCCTATTGGCCCCTATTCCCTTCATTCAGCTGTCTCCCCGCAGAGGTATTTCCTGCACCTAAGACCCCTGGAAGGAGATCTCACACTCGACTAACAATGCAAAGGTTCTTCCTGGGGCTCAGCACCCTTTATCCTACTGCCAAGCCAGCCTTACTTTGTTCTCAAGAGAGATGAGGAGCAGCAGGCAGAATCTACCCCTGTGTAAAATGAGACTTTCCCACATGTGCTGTCCTCATGCCTTCAGTCTACCACAGACATTGACTTTAAATTTTTTTTTTTTTTGAGGGCAGTGTCACTGGCCCTCCTATGTGGGATCCGAACCGGGGCCCTCTGGCATCTCAAGCCAGCTCCCAACTAACGCACCACTCGGCTGGCCCGACAGACATTGACTTTAGCTTAAGCCCTAGAGCCTGGGCAGATATCAAGCTGACCTGCCCGCTTGCCTGTGGTGGAAATGGGGCAGAGGGCATGGCGACAGCAGATGTGTGAATTTGTCTTCCCCACTGAGAGTCTGGCCTTGCTGCCTTCTGTAGGTAGTCATGCACCATGAGCTTGAAGGAGCATTCCTCAGGCTGAGAATATCCTAAAACCCCTCCTGTTAATACACACACATTCCCACGTGGACCCCTTATCTAGGCTCCTATTTATCTCTGCCACTTTTATCTCAGAATTGATGGAAGTACCACTTCCGGCCTCTGATCATAAAGAGGGGAAACTGAGGCAGAAAACAAAAGATTCCCTGTTCCCTAGACTGAGAGGGAAACCCAGACATCCTGACTTCTCTCTTCCTGTCTTAAGATCCAGCTTCCTTTACTCATTTGTACATCTTTCTCACAGCCTTGAAAGTACGCTCTGCAACCCTCCAAGTGCACTCTCATTGCCCAAAGACCCTGCCAATGGGCAGGACTCAGACACTGTCCTGGCTAAAGTTACCAAAGACCCCCTCCCTACATCCCCAGGGTACTGCTCCTCTGGCTGGGTTGCCTGGCACCAACATGGCCTTCCTCCAGGGCTGATATCCCCTTGGGGGAGGGGTGGGGCGATGTAGGCCAGGTGGTGGGTGTGGCCCTGCCTCACACACCCAGGGAGATAGATAGCTTTGCGTTGCCTTCTCAGTCTGTGTCCTTTGCTGCCCACACCTGGCCAGTTGACCCAGCAGGTGTGAGAGGAAAGAAAGTGGGGGTGGGGGGGAGTGGGGAGAGTAGAAAGTAACTTTCCGGAGTTGGCAGCTCTGTGTCCCCTTCAACCTGGAAGGATAGGGACTGGGGAAGATGAGACCTAAGGGGTGGATAGCTGTATCCTGACACTCAGGACCAGTGCCATGCCAACCAGCATCTCTTGACTGTTCCCAGCTGGCTGTATTCCTGCTAGGCATTTTAAAGGGATCATGTCTAGGCTGCTTTGCAGGCTGCTGTGAACAAGAGGGCTGGCTGGGTGGCCTGGATTCAGAATCATCTTCAATATATCATCTTCAGTACATCTTCCTTCCCTCTGCCTCGGAGGATGTAGAGGGGAGGAAAGGGAGGAAGAAGGGAAGTGAAGGCTCTATTCAAAGCTGCAGTATTAATAGTCTTGCAGGGAGGGGCCCAGATCTTATCACATGGATTGGGCAGCTTTCCTACAGCCCTAGAGGAACCATGGCCCTTCTCAGGGAAATTGGAGGGACCATTGGGGTGTGGCCACCCCTATGGACATGGAGAGGCTGGGGTTCATGGGTTCAGAGAGTTCCTCTATGTTCCCTTCCCACCTGAGCTCAGGGGGTCACAGCCTTTTCCCCATGGCAGGGTTCAGCCGACTCCTATACCAGCCGCCCATCTCTGGACTCAGACGTCTCCCTGGAGGAGGACCGGGAGAGCGCCAGGCGTGAAGTAGAGAGCCAAGCTCAACAGCAGCTCGAGAGAGCCAAGGTATCCTTTTGCTTGCGGGCTGGAGGCAAAACAGGCCAGGCTGGGTAGCATCTTGTGCTCCGTCCTAAGTCCCGAAGGGTCACTGGGCAGGATGTACACGAATATGAAAGATTGTGTGTGTGTGATGGGCAGACGATGCCCCCGCTCTCCCACCCTCTGCCATGGGACACTGAATCTAGAAGGGGTGCTCTGAGGCTCCCCTCATTGGCACTGATGGCCAAATTCTCTAGCACAAACCCGTGGCATTTGCTGTGAGGACCAATGTCAGCTACTGTGGCGTACTGGACGAGGAGTGCCCAGTCCAGGGCTCTGGAGTCAACTTTGAGGCCAAAGATTTTCTACATATTAAAGAGGTAACCAACCCCCTCCCTTCCAGATAGTAGCCACTTAATTTCCTTGCCCTTGCCCCACTTCCTGGGCCTCTTACTTTAGTCCTCAGTCTGTAAACAAGTCCCTGAACTCAACTCATCCTTAACACACACCCGTACACCCTTCCTATTCAAGATGCAATCCCCAGGGTTCTCCATCCGAGATCTGGCTCAGGCCTCAGTCTCCATAAGTGTAAAGTGAGAAGTTAGATCAGCTGCCTCTTCGGTCCCCTGTGACAGCTGTGATGCCTCATGTTGAAATTTTGGGAGGCTCAAAACTGGCTGCCCCTTCTCTTTGTGCTGCCCCATCAAACCAGCCCTGGGAATGTCTCCCTGGCCCCTCCACAGCCAGGGCTGTGGCCTGGGCCGCCTCCTCTCACCGCCCCTTCCTGCCCCACCCCGCCCCCAGAAGTACAGCAACGACTGGTGGATCGGGCGGCTAGTGAAAGAGGGCGGGGACATTGCCTTCATCCCCAGCCCCCAGCGCCTGGAGAGCATCCGGCTCAAGCAGGAGCAGAAGGCCAGGTGAGAACTGGGCTGTGACTCGGTAACACCCCCCACAAACGTGTGCACTTTACCCAAAACCTGCTTCACTACACATGCATGCATATCCCACCCACCCCCAAATACATTCATACCCAGCTATACACATTTACACCGCACAAATATACATACAGACACACAGATGCATAGGTCACACACACACACCTTCCTTCCTAGCTAAAATATTAGGAAATATTTACAATTGTTGAATAATGTGTAGAACATATACACACACAGATGCTTACTGACCACTCTTTCTGCTCTCAGGAGATCCGGGAACCCCTCCAGCCTGAGTGACATTGGCAACCGGCGCTCCCCTCCTCCATCTCTAGGTAGCCTCCCCCCAACTCACCTGTCTTGGGTAGGTGGGTCACTAAGACACAGGGGGCAAGGAGATTCTCCCCAGGCGAACTGTGTGGGAAAGGGTTGGTGGAGGGGTCAGAAGAGCTGGGGGAAACCCAGTGTCTCCCCTGGGGAAGAGAATACATGCCCCCAGGGCCTTTTCCCCCCTTCACCAACTTTAATCTTTTATTTCCCTTTTCCAAAAAGCCAAGCAGAAGCAAAAGCAGGTGAGTCAAGGAAGGGACCTGGGCTGGGGGGCTCATGGCTTGTGGCTATGGAGACAGGCTTCTGGGAAGTCATTGTGGAGGGGCCGCAGAACAGACAGGGGAGGGAGTCCCGAACTTCTGAATCTTCCAGTCAGACAGAGGGCAAGCCACAGGGCCACGGCTTTGCCTGACCTCAGGTCACTTCTGCAGGCAGAACATGTTCCCCCTTATGATGTGGTGCCCTCCATGCGGCCTGTGGTGCTGGTGGGACCCTCTCTGAAAGGTTACGAGGTGAGATCCCAAAGAGTTACCTCTACCAAGCATGCCACAAGAAGGCCCCAGGAACAGTGGGAGGGTGTGTTGTTTCTCCCCACCGCACACCCCCAAGGTCTGGGTGGAAAGGGTGGGCTCCAGGGCCATGCCTGGGGATGCTACCCCTCTCCAAGAGGGCCTCCAGCCCATTCCATGCCTTTCCCCCCACCTTGCCCACCCAGGTCACAGACATGATGCAGAAGGCTCTCTTCGACTTCCTCAAACATAGGTTTGATGGCAGGTAAGCTGCCCTGGTCTGAACTTCCTGAGAACCAGGGAGAATATCACTGACTACTTCCAGATGTCTGTAGCAAGGTCTTCTCTCAAGGGAAAGTTAGGAGTAAAGAGGTCCTGGGTAAGGAGGGGCCTAGGGCTTGAAATTTAGGAGCTGTAATTCTCCACCCCTACCCCAGGATCTCCATCACCCGAGTCACAGCTGACCTCTCACTGGCAAAACGGTCTGTGCTCAACAATCCTGGCAAGAGGACCATCATTGAGCGTTCCTCCGCCCGCTCCAGCATTGGTGAGAAGTCCCGGGCTCCCACTTTTCTGCCCACTCAGGCCTCACCGAGAACCCTCCTCCTCCCTTTCTCTTACCCAACTCCTTCTCCACATACCCCAGGATTGACAATGCCCCTGGTGTCCTCAATTGCCTGTGCCTCTGCCTGCCCAGGCCTTGATGAACACCCTCTCCCTCCAATTCCTTCCCTTTCACCATTGGGGAGGCCCCCAAGCCTCACTGGAGGAAGTGGGTGGAGCAGCTGGTGAGCATTGTGGCTCGCTCCCTCTATAGCTGAAGTTCAGAGTGAGATCGAGCGCATATTTGAGCTGGCCAAGTCCCTGCAGCTGGTAGTGTTGGATGCTGACACCATCAACCACCCAGCACAGCTGGCCAAGACCTCCCTGGCCCCCATCATCGTCTTTGTCAAGGTCTCCTCACCAAAGGTGAGCAGTGGAGATGGAGGAGGCCCCCAGGGCTGTCCTGGAATGGGCTGTAACGCAGCTTGGTCCCCGGGGCTCCTGAATTCCCCTTTCCTGATGCCAGATCACAAGTGGGGGACATGCCCAGTTCTTTCTAGGCCCAACTCTGCCCAGGGCCCCCAGAGACTCCAGGCCTCGCTCTCCCCTTTCCCCTCAGGTGCTCCAGCGGCTCATCCGCTCCCGTGGGAAGTCACAGATGAAGCACCTAACTGTACAGATGATGGCATACGATAAACTGGTTCAGTGCCCACCAGTGAGTGCCTGGGAAAACTACTCCTGTGCCTTTTCCAGTTGCTTTCCCAGGGCTGGGGGAGTGATGCAGATGGGTGGAGGCGGGTGGAGGCTGCTGCTGAAAGGAAACCAATATTCCCCCTTTCCTTTCCCTCCGCAGGAGTCATTTGATGTGATTCTGGATGAGAACCAGCTGGAGGATGCCTGTGAGCACCTGGCTGAGTACCTGGAGGTTTACTGGCGGGCCACACACCACCCAGCCCCCGGCCCTGGACTTCTGGGCCCTCCCAGTGCCATCCCCGGACTTCAGGTAACCATTTCCAGTGGGCACTGATGTTCAGGCTAAGCCAGCCAAAGCAATGCCCCCTCCCCGCCCAGAGGATCGTCTTTGGCCTACAGTTTGAAGGCCAAAGGATCAGCGAACTCAGCTGTGCTATACGGAGCTGGGGCAGATGGATGAAGGGACTTCCTGATGAGATGGAATAAATCAATGAGATGGCTAACCAGAGGTTACTTTTCTAGAGCTCAAAAGAAACTCTCAAACCTTTCTCTGGTCTGTCTTAAAGGCAAAGCCTGAATTTTGCAGGAGTCAATAGCTCCAGTTTTCCATATCTGAAATGGAAAGATACTCCAGTATGCTTCCCTTCCTTGCACTATTTCCTCTACCCAGGAACTGAGAGCTGAGGGGGAAGAAACCCCCTCTGGTACTACTAGAGGTGGGAAGAGGCCAAGGGGAGGTCTGCACAGCCTCACTTAGAGCTGTTGTGTTGCTCCCAGAACCAGCAGCTTCTGGGGGAGCGTGGTGAGGAGCACTCACCACTCGAGCGGGACAGCTTGATGCCCTCAGACGAGGCCAGCGAGAGCTCCCGCCAAGCCTGGACAGGATCCTCACAGCGCAGCTCCCACCACCTGGAGGAGGACTATACAGATGCCTACCAGGACCTGTACCAGCCTCACCGCCAACACACCTCGGGGCTGCCTAGTGCTAATGGGCACGACCCCCAAGATCGACTCCTTGCCCAGGACTCGGAGCACAACCACAATGACCGGAACTGGCAGCGCAACCGACCCTGGCCCAAAGATAGCTACTGAATGCGTCCTGCTGCCCTACCCTGGCAGGCACAGGCACAGCTGGCTGGGGCACCCACTCCAGGCAGGTTGGCGTTAGACTGGCATTAGGCTGGCACTAGGCTCAGCCCCCACAACCCCCTGCCCAGCCCCAGCTCCAGGGCTGCCTGTGGTCCCCAAGTTCTGGGAGAAGCAGGGGGCCCCCTCACCTCCTGGGCAGTGACACCCCCTCTAGGCTCCCATTCCAGGTACTAGCTGTGTGTGCTGCACCCCTGGCACCTTCCTCTCCTCTTGCACAAGAAGCTGCCCCACTGGGCAGTGCCCTCAGGCCAGGATCCCCTTAGCAGGGGCCTTCCCACCACACTCAGGGAAGGGATGCCCCCTCAAAGTGATGAGGGCGGGGTACGAGCAACATAATACGAGGAAGAAACAAGGTCCCTGAGCAGACACAAGTCCTAATAGTCAAGGGACTCAGGGGTTGTGCATTGGGGTCCGAGAGCCTCCACTCACCTCACTGCCACACACTAGAAATGAGACAATCAAAGCCCAATAGCGTGGGTGGCACTCCAATCCATCAGCCAGATGGGGCATCCACAAACAAGGCTGGAGCAGCAGGCCAGCTAGGCCGGGGCCAAAAGCCTCACAGCTGACGCTCTAGAAAGGGCCGTCCTCACCCTGCCAGGATGCTTCCTAACATCTGACAGGACCAGGGACCAGGAGCACGGTCAAGCCAAAGGGTGGATGGGAGCCCACCTGGATTGGGGGTTTGGGAAGGGAGGGCGTTGTATAGCAGAGAACGTGTGGAACAGCTTTGGGGGCCTCTTTGCCCCCCTCATCCTTTTGCTCTTGCATCCTGTCATTTCTGTTCTTGGTCCTCATTGCCTCCCTGGAGGTATGGACCCCAGACTTTACTCCCTGATTCATAGCTGCTGCTTGTTAAGTTAGGGTTAGATGGGGAGAGACAGGACACGGTGGACAGCCCCGAGGCCCTGTCTACCCTTGCCTTATGGCTCTAGTGTGTGATCTACAGAGCATGCTCCACAGATCCTGTCCCACCTCACTGTCATCACTAATAAACACCATGCACAGTCCCTCAGGCTCCTGTCCTGTCTGCTCAGGCGGCTGGTTCCTCACTGCGAGGCCCAAGTCTGGAGGAAGCAAAGAAGTATCCTGACCTCCTTTCTCACAAAGGACCCACTGAGCGGAAAGGGGAAAAGGACAGGGGAGGAACCATATTCCCAGGCACCCTCCCCCTGCCCCCTCGTGCCCAGGTGCCTGGAGGGAAACATTCAGCAGCACAGGAAGGACTTGCTGGGAGATGGGGAAGAGGCTTTGTCACAGCCTTAAACTGTCCCTGCCTCAGGCCAAAAGGCCCTAGAAGTAGCTGCAACTTGAACTCCATGTACTCGCCCAGCAATTTTAGAAAGAACGCATGATTAAGAGCAATACTGGGAAGGACCCAGGCCCTGCAACCCTCTCTCCAAACCTAACTCAGCCAGGCCCAGCGCATCACTCCGTAATGCTTCTGGTGCCCCATCCTCTCCCCTGAGCAGTGGCCTCAGCAACTGGGAAGCCATGAGCAAAGGGACTAAAGACAGTATCAGGCCCATAGCATCAGGATGCGGGAGTGGTCCTGACTGTGCATCACCTGGCAGTTTCACAAGTGCTTTCCTTCCTCAACCTGTGCAAAGCTCCCTAGAGGGTGTCCAGGTCAGAGGTACAGGTTACGTGGTTACGTGAAGCTAGAGCAAGGGCAGGAGGACACACTATGATCCTGCTAGCCTCAAGTTCCTCCTATAGACTTAGACTATCAACTGAGATCTGAGGTGCTGCTCTGAGTGTGACTTTCTTTCATCTCCCAAGTCTATCTTCTGTGGCACCAGGGAGAACCTGGGAGATGAGTTTAGCTAGAACTACACACAGCCTTAATGTTCATGTATTTATTCTTAGAACATACAAACTCATCTTTTCAGAGAATAGAAAACAGAAATTTTCACTCAGTGACTTTAAGACGGACACAGCCAGCTCACCCTGTCCCACATCAACTAAAAAAATTCCCTGGATCAGGGGTGCCTAGAGTGCCCACCACCCCTTGGTGCAGGGGCTGTTCACAGCTCTAAACAAGGCTTTCAATTTGTTTTATAATCCAAAAGGGCAAACGCTATCAAAATGACATTAAGAGTCCAAGGTCCACAGTCCTCACAGTGCCAGATCCCCTGGGTCATCTAGGGCAGCGATGTTGCTGCAGCTTATGCAGTCAAGTCTCTGCCTAAGTCCCCTCTGGGCAGCCGGCTTTTTCTGTTCAGCCTGGAAGGCAATGAATGCCAACTGGCTACCCGCTTAAATGGCAAGAGCTGATGGCCCAATGCAATTCCAGAGCCCACCAGAGGGGCAGAGCTGGGCCAAAGTCTGGTAATTAGATCTCCCTGCCTCTTGCAGCAGCTTCCTCTCCTTTAGTAGCCCCACACTCAGACCTTCAATCCTGAGGGTCTAGGTCAAGGAGTCTGATTGTTTCCTAAGGCCCCGTGAAGAGTGAGGAGCTGGAAAGAGAGATGGGAGAGTCCTGAAGAACAGGCCTCAGAGCCTGCCCTTACACCTGTAAGAGTGCTGTATCAGGCAAAGATGGTCTCTTCTCTGCGCTTCTTGGTGAGGATGGTGCCTGGCTTGTGCTGGGCATCTGGGTGGTTGGCCAGCTCGGGGGGGCAGGAGGATACCGGGCTCTCCAGGATGGCCTGCTTCAGCTCATAGAACACAGCAGAGTCCTCTTTGGTGAGGAAGGTGATGGCCACACCACTCTTGCCTGCTCGACCCGTACGGCCAATTCGGTGGATGTAATCTGGGGAGGAATGGGGGAGGGGAGATGTCACTCAGCATACCAGGCCAGACGCCCTGGTGAGCAGCGTCTGAAGCTTTTGCTTCTAAATGCATCATCCTCCCCACACCTCTGCAGACAGTAAATAGAGTCTGTGCTGCTTACCCCTTCAGTGTCCACAGAGCCCTCCCCAAGACCGCTACTGTGGGGTCATCCTACCACGCTATGACTGAGGGGTCAAGCTCCGTTCTTCCCCAAAAACAGAATGCTGTCCCACGTGCTGCAAGAACACGCCCACATGAGATAAAGAGTAGGAGCTCTTCTCACTGGGACCAACAATCCTAGACTCAGAGCTATGAGAGATGGTGGCAGCATTCTCCTGAGCACAGCACCCCGACTTCGAGTGTAAAGAGACAAGGAGTCTCCCTTTACCCAGACTGAAGCTGCTTTCCCTGCACTTACCTTCAATATTTTTGGCCATATCATAGTTGACCACCATAGACACATCTTGGATGTCAATACCACGACCTGCCACATCTGTAGCCACCAAAATATCCTTGGCCCCAGCCTTGAGATTGGACAGTGCAAACTCTCGCTGCTCCTGGCCTTTTCCACCATGTAGCGTACAAGCATTGTACTGTTGGGAGAATGGAGAGGTAAAGAAAGAGCAATGGGACCATGGAAGGACACAGACAATACGAGTGGGGACAGAAGGGAAGGGTTGCAGAGAGCAGCAGAGTAGGAGGGGAAGGGGAAGGAGACAGGAGGGAAAAAAAAAATGAGTTCAATTGCCAGTAAGGAAAGAACAAGTGAGCTGGAAAAAGGATGGGAGAGACCAGGTGTGCCGTGGCAGGGAGAGCCAGGGCAAGGCCCAAGGTAAAATCGGTTGAGATGTACAGCCAGACAGATGAGTAATCAAAGAGAGAATGAGGGTAAGAGATGAGGGTGGAAAGCAGGCACCAAGAAGTTTAAGGAAGTTTAAGCACTGAGTGAAGAGGACATATCCTTCCCCTCAAACAGCAGTATCAGAAGGAAAGGACACGGATCATCCCACTCCTGACCACATCATCCCTCTCCAAACATACATCAACACAACAAACTCTGACCCATTCTATTCCACATCCTCAGATCCTGCCAGGATGTGTCTCCAAACCTCTCCCTTGCCCCAGCCGACTGGGAGGAAGACCGAAGGGAGCTCTACCCAGCACAGCTGGGATGGACAGAGTCCGAGCAACTGCCCCAGACCTCTTTATCCCCATCAAACCTCCCTTTTCCTTCTGGCCCCGACTTGTTGAATACCGGAGAGGTTCAGAAAGCAGCACAAAAGAAACCAGACTTTGCCATCCCCTGCCAGACATACCCCCATCTTCTCCAGGGATTTGGCCAAAACATCACAGCCCTTCTTCTGGTTGACAAAAATGATGATGGGTGGATCAAAGCCTTGCTCCAAGATCGCCAGCAGCTTTTTCCTGGGGAGAAGAGAAAAATGAGATGCATACTAGCCTCCATTCCAAGTGAAATGCTCAACCCTGATCTACGACATCAATTCCAGGCTCTTCAATACCCTTGGCATGCTGAATAAGAAAACAGAAGCTCTTCAACAAGACAGGACAATTGTCCTCCATCCAGCCACCACCTGCACTGAAAAAGTCCCTTCTCCATCCCGTTTCCTCTGGTTCAGCTGCCCCCGTACCTCTTTTCTGATTCTGACATGAGGAAGACCTTCTGTTCCACACGTTCATGGGGCTTGCCTGCAGAGCCGATGTACACCACAGCAGGTCGCCGAAGATAGCTCCGGGCCAGACGCTCCACAGCTGGGGGCATGGTGGCCGTGAACATGACCGTCTACGAAAACAAGAGGCTCAGCCTTGGGCCCAGGCACACACAATCACATATCCTACCACAACCACAGGCAGCCCAGGCTGACGAATCTAAAATGAGCCATGGTGTATGTTCTGATAGCCACCACCTTAGGAACTAGTGTCTTTTGCCTTCCCACTTCTTTCTTCAGTACCTGTACTTAATTAACATCTTATGAAGGACAGGCTGAGAGCATTTGGTAGTACCTACCGTGGGCGGTAGAATGTCTCTTTGGCATCATTTTTCCAGGGCTAAGCTAAATGGCTACACTGCTAGACCTGTCAGAAGACTGTACCTAGGCAGGACTCACCATTTTGGAAACACGTACTCTGGGCCCATCTAAGGCAAGAAGGGCCTCAGAGCAGGTATGCCAACTTGCCCCACTTTTCCCAGCCCAGGGAAGCAGACTTACTTGACGGTATTTATGTTTTCCTGATTCAAAATTGGCCAACATCTTCTCGGGGTCCTCAGCCTCATCCGTGTCTGGCTTCTGGTTGCTGACAGGCATGTGTTCCAGGATCTTCTGGACATCTGGCTCAAAGCCCATGTCAATCATCCTATCTGCCTCATCCAGAACCACGTAGGTACAACGGCTCAGCACCAGGTAGCGGTTCTCCAGCACATCAATCAGACGTCCTGGGGTAGCAATCACAATCTGCGGGGTACAGTGGAATCATATGCAGCCCCAGCAGGTACCTCTTTTTTCTTCCTGTGAGCTATCCATCCACTTAGACAACAGATTCCCAGTACTAAGGAACTTGGACCCCAACCTCGTTAGTTTGGCAGTGAAGTTTCTTGAGAACTGACGTAAAATCACTTACTGCTATCTTGGATTTTTTTCAGGAACAAATAGAGTCTCTGAGTAAAACCCAGGGGTTAGACAGAGGAGGCAAAATCAGAAGGAACTTTCTTAGATGGAAGAGAGACTAAAGGATACTGTGGAAGGGGTTACATAAAGGGATTACAATAAGAAGTTTGTAGAAAACTCAATTCCTACAGCAGATTTCTTATTAAAAAAAGCTCCCCTCTCCTATCCTGAGAAGAAGGCAACACACAAAGTCAATGACTTGGTCTGGCAGAGTGATTAAGAGCACAGGCTTTGGCTCAGCTCTGCCACTGCCAGCTGTGTGTGATTTTGGACAAGTTATTAACCTGAGCCTCAGCTCACCTGTTGAGCCGGCCGAGTGGCTCAGTTGGCTAAGGGCTTGCTCAAGCGTTGCCAGTTTGATTCCCACATGGGCCAGTGAGCTGTGCCCAAGCTGAGCTGCCGCTGAGCTGTCAACAGATGGCAGGATGGCTCAACTGGTGAGAGCACGTGCTCCTAACAACAAGGTTGCCTGTTCGAGATGGTGGCTACGCCCACCGGCAAATAAGACTAAAGTCAGCACCTTGAGCTGAGCTGCTGCTCGGATGGCTCAGTGGGTAGAACGTGAGCTCTTAACAACGAGGCTGCTGGTTCAACTCCTACATGGGATGGTGGCGACGTCCACCCACAACTAATTGAACACAGCACCTTGAGCTGAGTGGCACAACTGAGCTTGCTGCACCCTCCACAGCTAAGATCGAAGGACAACAACTTGGCTGTTCCCCTCCCCCAATAAAATCTTAAAAAAAAAAAATGATTATACCCCTACCTACTCTGATATGGTTGTGAAAATTAATTATGTGCACTGTACAATTCCTAGTGCATAAGTTCTCAATAATACACTTCTGATTAAACCAGCCCTTTCCTTCATTTGACTTAACATTTATGGCAGAAACTAGAACAAGAGCCCCAAAACAGCACAGCCCAAACAGCAGGCTGGCCGCTGGCCAGGTGAACAAACCTCACATCCCATGCGCAGCCTAAAGCCCTGGTCTTCTCTGGAGATACCGCCAATGACAGCCACAGTGCGGATGCCCAGTGGCTTCCCAAACTTGATGGTCTCTTCCTCAATCTGCTGAGCCAGCTCACGGGTGGGGGCCAGGATGATGGCATAAGGGCCTTGGTCTGACTCTTCGATCCTGTGGTAAACAGGGCATCCCACAGTTTCATGAGCTTTGGTTCCCATCCAACCACAAACAAGAGCAGGACAAAGTCACACATTAAAGAAACTATGGAAATGTGGAGGGTGGTGAAAAGAGGATGCAATGATCTCCCTTAAAAATCAGACTCCAGGATAGCCAAGTTCTCCAGGGAGTGGTCCATGCCAGCAATAAAATCAGACACTTCTTTGATCCAGTGATTCCCTAATATCTGACCCAGACTAAAGGGGCTTCTGATTATATATGTAAAAGAAAACAAAACACTCATTTGTCCCTTTCACCATTCCTACCCAGTCAAATGCACTCCAACTGGAGTCAACTGACCCTACCTGTCAATTTTGGGGAGAGTGGTGATCCAGACCAGCAACGGAATGAGGAAGGCTGCTGTCTTGCCACTACCAGTCTCAGCCACACCAATGATGTCACGATTCTGTAGCCCAATGGGAATCGCCTGACGCTGAATAGGTGTTGGTTCCTGTAGTGACCAGAGAGAGTAATGGGCACAGGCAGAATTATACTACCTAGGCTACTGTTGACAGAGTGAGCACATATGCTAGCACATATGGGAGGACACCAAATACAGTTCACAGGAATGGAGGCCCGAAAAGAAACACAATCACCAAAGGCAAATACTTCCACCAGAAATTAATAGACAATGTCACCTTTGTGCCCACTGGCAGAGAAGGCACCAAATAGCCAAGGAACAAAGTTTATATTCACTAGAATACAGGAACATGTCAGGTCTTCTGAACCACTCTGTCCCTTCTTACCTTGTAGCCACACTTATCGATGACCTCCAAGATGTGTGGGGGCAGAGAAGAGTCTTTCCAGGATCGAATGGGATTGGGGATCTTGCCACCTTTAGTGGTGATGCTGTAGTCCTCACGGAAGATCCGCCAGTCCCTGTCCGTCATCTCATCTAACTTCTTCTGGGACCAATGCCGATCATCCCAGCGCTGCTTGGCTTCCTTCTTACGAAGCTTGCGGAGTCTTGCCCTGGAGACGGATCATGAGAAAAAAGTGGGATCAGTATCCCCCATCTGCTTTCTGTAGACTCAGGGCTCTGCCCAACCACCCCAGCCCTGACCACTCACTCCTCCTGCTCCTTTTCTTCCAGTGTCCGCCTCTTCTCCATTAGGTCTCCATAGAAACGTGACTGCTCTCGTTTCTGCTGCTTTAGGTCAATGCCTGCAATGAAGCCTCGCCCCAACAACTGCACCTGGTGCCGTTCTTTGTACCTGGGATTGAGACAGAGGAAATAAAAAAGAGAAGGAGCTGTTACAGCAGCAGAAGTGAAGGGCAGACTACCAATATGTACCAGTTCCCCTTCCCAGCCAGGGTCTTTCCTCACCCAGAGGGCTGGCTGGCTGACTACTAGTTTACCAATTTCCCCATCCCAGCTTATCTGACTATCTCTGTAGTCAGTGGTTCGCTCTAGGAACTGCCCAGTTTAGAAGACCTAGTTTAGAAAACCTACTGAATGGGAGAAGATATTTGTCAATGATATATCCTATAAGGAGTTAATATCCAAAATATATAAAGAACTCATACAACTTAATACCAAAAAGACAATCAAGTATAAAAATGGGCAGAAGACCTGAATAGACATTTCCCCAAATGTCTATTCAGGTCTTACATACAGATGGCCAATAGACATATGAAAAGGACATACAGATGGCCAATAGACATATGAAAAGATGCTCAGCGTCACTAATCATCAGAGAAATGCAAATAAAAACCACATTGAGATATCACCTCACACCTATCAGAACGGCTACCATCAAAAAATCAACAAGTGTTGGCAAAAATGTGGAGAAAGGGAACCCTCGTGCATTGTTGCTGGGATTGCAAATTGGCGCAGCCACTATGGAGGTTCCTAAAAAAATTAAAAATATGACCCAGCAATCCTACTTCTGGGTATTTATCCAAAGACATCGAAAACACTAATTCAAGAAGATATACGGGGCCGGCCAAGTGGCGCGTGGGTTGGGGGTTGGCTTGAGACACCAGCTCTGAGCAGCAGGACCCCGGTTCAAATCCCACATGAGGGCGAGTGACGCTGTACCCTCTACAGCTAAGATGGTGAATGGCAGCTCAACCTGGAGCTGGGCTGCCATGAGTCGCCAGCTACGGTGTAGGCTGCAGCCCCTGCTGCAGTGGGCTGCCATGAGCTACTGTGAGTGGCTGGCAGCCAGCATGAGCTGCCGTGAGTGGCTGCCCAATGGCCGACGAGCGACTGCCTCACCTGGGAAGAGTGCAATGATAATACCAACATGGGCCAGTGAAGCGACGTCCTCCACAACTAGACTGAAGAACAAAAGGACAGCAACTTGTCTGT
>NW_017731721.1:205429-231123 GCF_001890085.2 Hipposideros armiger
AAAAAAAAAAAAAAAAAGAGATATGAACCCCTATGTTCACTGCAGCATTATTTACAATAGCCAAGATATGGAAGCAGCCTAAGCACCTATTGACAGATGACTTGATAAAGAAGATGTGGTATAGATATACATTACTCAGCCATAAAAAAGAATAAATCTTACCATTTCCAACAACATGGATGGCCCTAGAGGATACTATGCTAAGTGAAATAAGTCAGACACAGAAAGACAAATACCGTATAATTTCACTTATACGGGGAATCTAAAAAACAAAATAAATGAACAAACATAACAGAAACAGACTCATAGATACACAGAATAAACTGATGGGTGCCAGGTGGGAGAGGGGTTAAGGGGCTGGGTGAAAAAGGTGAAGGGATTAAAAAATACAAATTGGCAGTTACAAAATAGTCATGGGATGTAAACTACAGCATAGGGAACATAGTTGATAATATTGTAATAACTAGGTATGGTGTCAGGTAGGTACTAGACTTATCAAGCAGATCATTTTTTAAGTTATATAAATGTCTAACCACTATGCTGTACACCTGAAATGAATACAATATTGAATGTCAACTGTAATTGGGGCGGGGGGAGGGGTGGGGAAGACCTAGTTCAGGCCTAAAGCCACTCACAGTGGGTTGTAGTCTATAGATGTGTCTTCAGATGCATCCCACTCAAATACAAACTTGCGGTCATTGAGATGTCTCGTTCGGCGCCGCTTCTTAATGCCACCCAGGTAACGTTCCTGCCCAGTGACAGAACACAGAGTCCATCAAGCTCAAGGCCCAAATCTTGCATGCAGAGATCAGAATGGCCAAATAACTAAACCTCATTTTTGTGTGTGTAGGAGGGAGTGAAGACAGAACCAAGGCTTGTACCTTAATGGCATGCAGTTCCTTGCTCTTATCCTTCTCCTCCCGGATCTTCTGCCGCCCTTCCTCATCCTCATTTCCATTGGTCTCCCGCTCCATCCTCTCCCTGCGTTCCCGACGTTCCCGTTCCTGAGGGTCTTCTGCAGACCAAAGAAAGCAAAGCTGCAGAAGAGCTCAGTGGAAGAAAAAAGAGGGCATGGAGGGATCCAGGCAATGGACACCAAATGAGAAAAAAAGATGAGAGATTTATGATACAAGGGAAATGGAGACCTAACAGAAAGGTCTCTACTTTTCTCATAAACATCCCCCATCCTTTCCTCTTCCAAACCCCAGAGCAACCGGGTTTCTAGCTCTCCTAAATGATACTATAGTACCATCCTACCCTTTCCTATCCCATCTAGGGGCTATATGAGGTGGGAAAACGAACCCAACATTTTCCTGCCCATGTCTTGAAACTGTTTCCTTTTCTTCCTCTCTTCTTCAAGCATCCTCTGCCGCTCTTCCACCTCTTGCTGCCGTCGCTTTAGGGCTTCAGCCTCTCTTTCTGCTTTGGAGAGGAACTTGGGCTACAAAATAGATTAGAACTGTAAACAAAGGATCTGGGAGCAAAGTATAATCACATCACTGATGGGAGATGGCAGGGAGCCCAAAAATATTTGCTCAGGCATTAAACCTGTTAAGGAAAATACAAACAGGTCGAGGCTCCTGTTAGGAGCTGAATTGTGCCCCCCTCAAGATGCATTATGCTGAAGCCCTAAACCCCAATACCTCAGAAACTGACTATGTTTAGAGATGGGGCCTCTAAAGAGATGTTTAAGGTAAAACGAGGCTCCTACTCGAATCCAGTCTGACTAGTATCCTTACAAGAGGAAATTAGGACACACAGATATACCAGGGACATGCAATCACAGAGGGAAGACCATGTGAAGATGGAGAAGACATCCATCTACAAACCAAGGAAACAGGCATCAGAAGAAACAACCCTACTGACACCTTGATCTCGGACTTCTAGCCTCCAGAATGGTGAGAAAATAAATTTCTGTTGTTTAAGTCACCCCATCTGTCCCTAGCCAAGTAATACAGACCTTCAAGTTCTTACCTTAGCCTCAGCTTCTTCCTCAGCCTTTTTCTTGGCTAGAAGCTCCTCCAGGGATAATGGCTGGGCCTGAAGATAAAACACAGGACTTCAATCCTAAAGGTTCTCTCCCTTTGAAGATCACAAAGTTGGCTGGAATTGAAGACAAAAATGAGAAAACCCTTCCTCTCCTTTACCTTAGGCTTCTTATCACCATGCTCATCCTCTTCATCCTTCTTAGAGTCTCTGTCTTTCCGAGATTTAAAATCCTTTCCTCGGCCAGGAGATAAACTTTAAGGAAAAGGAACAGGAAAGGTCCATATTGCTGCCTTACCCCAGCCCCTGGATGAGATTCAGGCTGAACCCCAAAAAGAGGATGGAAGTTTCTCCATAGCAAGGCTGGCCCATGGTCATCCATCAGGTCCACAAGCTCCCTTTGCAGGCATAGTCACTCTGCCTATTCTAAAACCTAATGATGGCCCTGTCCTGGCCCCAATCCACCTGAATCTCCTTTTCTGAGACTAATTTCTTCTGGTAAGTGGATCTTCACTACTGACATCAAAAATATTTCTTCCAAATAGCAGTTGCACATTGAAGAAAAAATTCTGTTTTATAATACAAAATAAATTTAGCCTGCATGGCCACCCACATATACCCTTTCTAAATACTGCTATATATGTCCCATCCTCATTTTTTCTTCCTCCCAGTCGCAGCAATCCTTTCCCTACACCTGCTATAAGCTTAATCTACAAGAGATCTCTAACAACTCAACTGTGTTTGTTATGAGAATTCTGTCCTTTGCCCTGAATTCTAACCACTCAGAGTCAAATAAAAACTTTACACCAGAAAGTTTCCAAAAGAGATACAGATATTGGGGCATTAAATTATCCCAACAAATACTGGGGGTGCCAAAAAAATGTATACACATTTTAAGAAAGGAAAAAACTGTATTCAAATTGTAATACTCAATATATACTGATAACAAATGATGAATACAAGTCATGTTTGACTTCTGCAATTACAAGAGGTACTCAAAGTGGATACCATCAGCATAATTTTAATAGTTTTTTCCTTTTTTAAAGTGTATATACATTTTTTTGGCACCCTCTATATATGTTGTATATTCTGGGTAGAAAACTGAATGGTCCGATAGCGCTAAAGGAATGTTTTGTAGGCTGGTAACCTTTTCAAACTAATTTCTAAGAACAAGGTCTCAAAGGGTTGTGACTTCACTAACTGGTTTTACATTCTAAAGAAACATGCCTTCTAAAAAAGACAGCTCTGCAGTAACTACCAATAGGATCCACCAAGAAAAATATACTTTCCTAAGAAGCTGAGCTAGCTCAGATAGAGAGAGGAAGAGATGGAGGGGCAATTCCACTAAAGCCCCCTCCGACTCTCTCAAATACCTGGATCGTTTCCGGTCTTTGTCCCTTCTGTGCCCATCCTTATCCCGATCTCGGTCTTTCTTATTCCGATCCCGCTCCTTATCTCGTTCTCGTTCTTTGTGCCGTCGTTCTCTGAAGACAAACAAATTTAAGAAATCATTTGGTATTTCCAGAGTATCCTTCTCCACTGCAGCCTTAAAAGTTCCCATGATCTTTTCTCCCCAAAGTAAAATTTTATAAATTGGGGAATGTGTTTCCTGGGGAAGTTATGAGGGAATTCTAAGAAGGTCTTATAGCTCAGAGCTATACTACTAAGTATTAATGGCAATGACAGACCATGGACTATGGGAACAGATGAACTATCTCCGTTGATCATCTGGACCTTCATCTTACAAGTTCCCTCTTAACCTTTATGAGCTAATGGGTATTTAGTGTAGAAAAATGTGTGAAACACTAACATCCTAATCCTGGAGGCATCAGAGGAACCAAGACTGAAGCAGTCTGAAATGAATGAAGAGCTCTTCCTTTTCATGTAACAGACATTCGAAGTTACTTTACCTTTCTGTAGACTTGGATCGGGAACGGGAGCGAGAACGGCTGCCTGCTCGACGCCGATCCCTTGAACGATGCCGCTTCCTGTCTTTAGATGGGGAAGACTTCCGGTCCCGATCTCTATCCCGCTCTCTGTCAGGAGTCCGGGATCGCTTCCTTTCCTCTTTGGAAGGTGATACATCACGGTCCTTCTTGTCAGCCAGCTCTCCTGCCATCTGTCATGGGTAAGAGGAGTGCTTATTATGTACTAGGTACTGCTCTAAACTGTTTATATATGTAATGTACTTAATCTCAAAACAACTCTATGAGGTAGATATATTAGTATGCCTACTTTATAGATGAGGAAATTGAAGCTCAGGTATATAAAGTAACCTCCCCAAGGACACACAGGTGGTTAAGAGGCAGAGTTCCAGGCAGCCTGGCTCCAGGGGCCCACTTTTATTCATTATATTATACTGTCTCTCTGTGAATCTTTTTGTATATATTCATTTCTAAAGGTGTACAATAAATATAACATATTTTTAAAATTAGACAAGAGTACTGAAAGAAATTTTAGTAAATGAATAGTGTACTAGCGATCTCTGGAAACATCCTGTGTTGCATATCTTAGGAGTCTGTTAGGTCTGTCAGCCCACCAGGATCAGTTAACATAAAAACATCTAAGGGAGATAAGTACCCTTGAGCTCATAAGAAAGCTCAAAAGAGGGAAAATAAAGTTTAATTTTGAGATTTATTATAGTCAGCACTCCAAAGAAAAACTAAATTTTGGGCGGCCATGTGGCTCAGTTGGTTAGTGTGCACTCTGAGCCATAGGGTTGCCGGTTCGACTCCCACATGGGATGTTGCGTCTCCCCCTGCCACTAGACTGAAAACTGTGACTGGACTTGGAGCTGAGCTATGCCTTCCACAACCAAGACTGAAGGACAACAACTTGACCTGGAGCTGACAGGTCCTGGAAAAACACATTGTTCCCCAATAAAGTTTAAAAAAAGAAAAACTAAATTTAAATGGAGAAATAGAAATGTACTTCTGGTTATGCAATGGGAAAAATTTGATGAAGGCTACCCTAACTAACCTCCATGCACTTTTGCAACTTCCAATGAATGAAAGAAAGAGAAGGGAAGGGAAAGAAAGGGAGAAGAGAAGGGAAAGGAGGGCAGGGGAGGAGAAGGGAGAGGGAAGAAAGAGAGAAAGAGGGGAGGGGAGGGGAGGGAAAACTACAGGTCACAGACATTCTGACTGCCATTCCCTACTCGGATTTTCACAGCCTTGATCATTGTCCAGTCCCACAAAAGGTTTCAGCACGAATTTTTCCTGTTACCTTTTGCCTGGGAAACACTGAACACCATGCCACCCTGTCAACTGTCTTTCAGACTACAAAGTCTACTTCAGCGTCATTTGCTAAAACAGCAAATCTGAATCTGCCTCTACCCCATCATCATCACCACTGCCACCACCACCATTCCTGATACTTGGGATACATTTCTCAGAACTTATTTTGTTCCCAAATAGTTCAGCTAGAATATCAGTTTCCTAAGTTTTTAGCTTATAATCCCCCTTTCTTATGTCATTTCCTGCCATGTATCTTTAAGAAAGAATGTGTAAAGAGAAATAAACAAGTAGCACTTTCAAAAGATGGAAACAACCCATTTTATCTCACAATTGTATCAGAAATGACCGAATGTTCTATATCAGTACATCATGCATTATCACATGGAAATCATCCTTTTTTCTTCCATTTATAGCCCTAAGAAAACATCACAAAACGCTATTTTCTCTACAAAGCATTCTGAACATCATTCTTTCAACAAATATTCATTCAGCACCTGAGAGGTACCAGAAACTATTCTGTGTACTAGAGATATACCTGTAAACAAAACAAAGTCTCAGATCGCTGACACTTAAATTCCAGTGAAGCAGACAACAGTTAAGCAGAAAGACAAGAGAATTTCAAATAGTAATGTGCACTAATGAATAAACCAGGGTGATATGATGGGGAGGGCTATGAACAAGAGATAGAGGGCTTACTGAGATTTGAATGATGAGAAAGAGAGAGCCTGCAAAGATCAGGGAAAAGAACTTATTGCTTAGAAGCAAGTATTAAGGCACTAGGGAAGGAACTAGCTTAGCATGTTTGCCAATTTAAAACAGACTTGTGTGGCTGAGTAGTAGACTGATTCAGGAAGTTCAGGGAGGTAGGCAGGAATCAGATCATGGAGATATGTTTATGCCAAGGTAAAGGAACTTGGATTTTAATCTAACTACAATGCGAACCTTAGAAGAGTGTTAAACTGGAAGTGATGTGATCTAATTTTACATTTTTAAGAAATTACTTTGGTGACTTGCAAGAAACTATATAGTAGGGAGGCAAGAGTGGAAACAGAACCACGGAGAATGCTATTATAGTACTAGGCAAGAGATGGCAGTGGCTTGTTCTAGGAAAATGGCAGTGGAGATGGAAAGAAGTAGTAGACAGCTTCAGGGTATACTTTGGAGGCAGAGCTGACAGGACTTACTAATGAAGGGAGAAAGGGAGAGAGGACACAAAAATAGCCTCTGAATTTTTAGTAATGGTTTGTGGTACCTTTAGTGACTGGTAAAGACTGGGGGAAAAACAGATTTAGGAGGAAATCAAGTTTCATTTTGGCCATGTTGAGTGTAAGATGTCAGTAAGAAAACCAAGTGGAGATTGCAGGAATGCAATTAAAAATGTAATTCTGGAACTCAGGAGAGGGACCTTGGGGACAAAAATTTGAGTTATCAAGGGCCAGCCGAGTGGCGCGATGGTTAAGAACTGGCTTGGGATGCCAGAGGGCCCTAGTTCAGATCCCACATATGAGGGTCAGTAACACTGTCCTCCACAGCTAAGATGCTGAACAACAGCTCAACCTGGAGCTGGGCTGCCGTGAGTCGCCGGCGACGGTGTAGGCTGCAGCCCCTGCTGCAGTGGGTTGCCATGGGCTACCGTATGTAGCCAGCAGCCAGCGTGAGCGGCTAGTAGCCGCAGTGAGCGGCCAGCAGCCGCAGTGAGCGGCCGTCCAGAAGCCGGCGACTGATCTGCCTCGCCCGGGAAGAGCGCAATGATGGTGCCAACTTGGGCCAGTGAAGCAACGTCCTCCACAACTAGACTGAAGAACAAAAGGACAGCAACTTGTCTGTTCCCCTTCCCCAATTCCCCAATAAAAATCTTTAAAAAAAAAAAATTTTTTTTTGAGTCATCAATATACAGATGGCTTTCAAAGCCATGGGACACTAAGTGATATTACTTAAGTAGACAGTATGAATAAAGAAGAAAACAGAAGAGGACCCATGACTGAGCTCTGGAACACTAACATTTAGTGGTCAAGCACAGGAGGAGCCAGAGAAAAAGCTGGAAAGTAGCTAAAGCCAGTGAGAAAGAAGGAAAAAAAGTGATTTCCATGACCTGGAAACCACAGAAGCCAAAACACATTTCAAGGAGGGAAGAGTTAATTGTGTCAAGTGGAGAAAGACTAGGAGATAGAGCAGTGACTTGTGTTTGGAAAAATAGAGATTGTTAGTGACCTTGACATGAGCTGTTTCGATGCCACAGAGGGATAGAAGCCTGAGTGGAGTGAGTTTAGGAAAATGAGAAGTGAGAGAAGACAGTAAACATAGGTAACTTTTATTATGAGTTCTACCTGTCACAGGCCAACCCTAGCCATTGCTTCCCAGCAGCCTTCCTTGCAAATCTCCAGATCTGAGTTTCTCAGTTCTTGTAGGGCAGGGGCAGATTCTTCGCTTCATTCAGCGAAGTTTAAGTGAAACACACGCTAAATGGAAGGCACCGTGCTAGGTGCTGTATGAGTTACAAAAAGAAATCAGGAAGATCCTGAACAACAAAAGCTGGGAGACACATACCAAAATGAAGGCTCAGATGAAGTATTACAGGAGTTCAAAGAAGTTTCCTTAAATTTGTAAAAGGGATCTAGAATGACCTGTAGAGGAAGTGGCTCTTGAGCATTTAAGTATAGGTAGAATTTAAAGATGTGTAATTGAGGGTGCGTAAAGAAAGTCATTCCTGGCAAAAGAAATAATACAGGAGGCGCAGACGCGGGAAAGCATGACTGGTTCTGGGAGAAAATCCAGAATTCCAATTTGGCTGAAGCAAGGGCTACTCAAAACATGAAGGAATAAGGTCGCATTGGGGGTATCACAGATTGCTGTACCAGTGGGCAAAGGTCTGGCCTGTAACATCATCCAGGTACCCGGCCTGAGCACCCAGGAGCCAACACTATCTCCCGGGGCCCGCGCCCCTTCGCTCCTGCCGGCCACAGCTTTCTGGGCTCGTGCCCCTTCCCTGAGGCGTTCTTTCCCGCCTGGTCCCGGAGGCAGGGGTCACCGCCGTGACCCACTCTCTCCCTCTCTGCAAGCTCCTTAGAAGTGCCTCCATCGCCCGGGACTCACCACTCAGAATCTGAACCGCCCAACGCGGCCTCAACGTCGCGGAGCAGTCGCCATCTTTCCCATTTCCTGGTCTCCGAGCTGCATCTCCCCCTGCCGCGCGGCAAGCTGGGAAGGCGAGTTCCTGATGTTGGGCGGTGCTGGCCGACAACGAGGGCCTGAGAACTACTAATCCCAGAATGCACGGCGCGAGCGCCCGCCCCGGGCCGCGGGGTCTGCTGGGCAATGTGGTTCGCCAAACATTTGAGTCGGCTAGAGAGGAAGAGTTTTCCGTGGGTAGGCTTTGCGCAAGAAGTTCTCTCCCTGAGCAGTTCTCCTGGAATATGCTGGTCTTCCTAGAAGCTGCAGTTAAAAACTACCAGGGCTTGTGTCATACAACCCTTTGTGGAAAAGCATTTAAAAAAAATCTGTGAGATAAATTATTAGCCCTATTTTATAGGTGGACAAACTAAAGGTTAGGTTACAGGAGAAGCGGGTATTTCGCAATGAAGGTGGGACTATCCCAGGCTTAGCAGGATATTTTAGCAACCCACGATAACAATACCCAGTTATTGTGACAACTCAAAAGGAGCCCATGCGACCGATTGATTCCAAAGGACTCGGAAGGATGGTATCGCCTAGGCTGTGGCATCTGTTTTCTCAACATGCCAGACAGGACCCTGGCTTCCTCATTTTCTGGCTCTTTGGAAGCTGGGCTATCTTTGTATTTTTGCTTCTTTCTTCCTTACATTTCGCCCTCTTCAGTCCTCTACTGAGCTTTTTTTTTACCCCAAATTGTATTGTTCACTTTGTTTCTCTTTGGTCTTATTCATAATCCCCTGCCAAAACAAAAACCTTGCAACTTCTAGGATGGGTTTAGGTAGATACTAGGAAGTACCTAATGCCTCCTTCCTTCCCATTTTCCCATCATCAGTTTTTGGTTTCAATCCTACATGGTGCAGTTCTGGATTTTCTCTCAGAATGTATGTTTAATTCTCCTCAAGCACAGTCTCAGGATAGACCCAAATAACCCTAAAGCTCTGAGCATCACACACAATGGCTCAAAGTAACCCTGGGAGAGTTACACTTCTGCTCCTCGAGCTCTGCAGCCTTTTACCAGCCACCTCTACCGATGAGACAGAACTGAACAGATCTGAGACCTATTAAGTGTAATTCACCCAGTGAACACTGGAGGGCTCTACACTCACAGAATGGAACCCCAACTGACAATCAGATCAAAGCTGAGACTGGAATCTTTAAGAGCTGCAATTACTATTTACTAAGACTCTTCTAAGTGCCTGACACTGTGCTGGACACTTGCCTTACTTATTTTACTTAGTTCTCATAACAGTATGAGATGGGTATTATTTCCATTTTACTGATGAGATTGTGGCTCAGAAAACTTAATTATGCCTTCAAGGGCCACATAGTTAAAAGAATGGAGCCAGGAGTCAACTTGACAGCCCATGCTCTTTCCCAATTTCCAGACTAACATTTGTGATCATCCTTAAAGATGAGTAAATTGAGACCCAGGTAAGTGATGACGCTAGGGCAAGTTCATAGTGGCAGAGTTCCCCTAGTACTTGTGTACGCCTCTCAATGTAAGACATTGAGCTTAAAAGATACTCGTTTGTTTCTTACCCTGCTAGTTCTTTTACAAACATACATCTTTGGAGATGGAGACAGAGGGACTGTGTTCTAGTAAGGACCACAGGCAGAGTCTCCTATTTAAATACAACATGGCTAGCAGCAGTTAAGGGGCCCAAGGATTATACTTAACGTTAAGACCCGGTTTGAATCTTGACTCCATTACGTAAGAGCAGTATGATCTCTTGCAAATTATACGGCACCTCTGCCTTTTCTATTTCCTCATTTATAAAATAGGGATAATACAACTTGCCTCACAGGGTAGGAGAGTAGAGCAGTGAAAAGTGAAAGTTCTGGAGCCAGGTTGCCTGGATTTGCATCCAGGTTCTACCACTTTCTGGTTGTGTGACTGTGGGCACATTAACTATTCTCTCTGAACCTGTTTCCTTGTCTGTAAAATGAGGTAGCTAGTACTCCATAGGGTTATCACAGAAATAAATAACACATAAAGAACTCATAAGCACATCTTATCCCTAGTAAGCATTTAACTATTATTTGTGAGGTTGAATGTGCTAATGTAGGTCAAGCTATCCACACAGTCCTGGACACATAATAAATACTCAACACATAGTAAGTACTCTTTATTTCCAGGACACTGTGAAACTTGAAAAAAAAAAACCAGCAATAAGTCACTGAAGAGAAGGAAAGTTAAGGCCTTTGAGCTGCCATCAACAGGCAAGGGGATTGAAAGATCAAGAAAGCAGAAGACATCACCTCTCTTTGAACTCTAGGGACCAGAATCCCAGGAATCTCACATCCTTGGCTTCAGTCTGTCCACCTTCTGCAGGAGTTGGGATCTCAGCAGCTTGGGTCCTGATTTCACCAAACTTTGTCTCTCTCCTCTAGACTCTAGGTCAATGGTTCTCAACCAGGAGGGATTTTTACCCCAGGAGATATTTAGCAGTATCTGGAAACACTTTTGGTTGTGACAACTGGGGGGGAGGGTGCTATTGACATCTAGCAGGTAGAGACCAGAGATGCTGCTAAACCTCCTCCAATGCACAGGATAGCCCCCACAACAAAGCATCATCTAGTCCAAAATGTCATTAGGTCCAAGGTTGAAAAACCCTGCTCTAGGGCTAAGGAGATCTTCATTGGCTTAGTAGGACCGGATGGGGTTGGGGATGGGATAGAGGTGGGGGGAGAGGGAGGAGATCATTGTTGGAGGTGCCAGGTAGCAGTGGAGGCAGCTACTCTGCAACCCACAGAAAGGGTCCCAGGACAGCTTTTTCCTCATTATCATGACCAAAGGAAAAAGAAAAAAACTAAGAAAATAGAGCCAACTTCTTTTATATGTGTTATATTTTTCATTAATAAATAGGTTTTCTTCTTTAAACACAGACATATAACAGATTGAAACACTCCCCCCTCCCCCCGATTCCAAAGACAAGAGTCTATAAAACAAACGCCAGCTGTACTGCCCTAAGGGCAGAAAAAGTCTGGTGACCCCCACCCAGCCCTGCCCCCTGCAGCACCACCACCCCCACACTGCAAGAGAAGGGGGTCTGGGGCTTCTCCCTTGGACCCTGGGGACTTAGGTGAGAAGCGTGTGAATGTATGATGTCACCTCTCCATGAGGCATGGGCTATGCAAAGATGAGGTTTCCTTCTCATCGGCTCTGACCAGCTCCTGCCCTTCTGATTTCTGTTAGGAAGCACCTAGGCTCAGCTCCCAAGGGAGCTGCCTCATGGCTTCCCCACTCTCCACTCTTCTGCAGCCTCCTCAGAGGGGAAAGGAAGGGCTCAGGGACCCCTCCCATCCCCTGGCCTGCATGGAAACGCTGGGTGGAAGAGGCATGATGCTGAAAGTGAGGCTCCTTTAGGCCCCCGAGCCCATGAGGCCAGCATGCCCCCCACACCCCCACAACTTTCCTTCCTCTGGAGTGGGGGACACTGGGGTAGCCACCCCCTCCACCACCTAGTGCCTGGCTTGGGGTGTGATGGTTCTTTCTCAGTGTCAGGTCCTCAAGCCGGGCCTGGCTCTTTCCTGGTCCCATCCCTGACTCCTTCCAAGCCCTCACCGTGGCTGTCTGAAAAACTTGTGTCCAGTGTCCTAAATTGTCTCATCCTCCCTCTCCCTGTGCCTCTGCAACCCAAGGGAGGAAGTGGGAGGTTGTCTCCCCTCTCCAACCCCCGCTTCACATAATGGAACAGCTTTTGGCCTTTTCCTTCTTGAAGGTAGAAGAGATGAGTTCGGAACGACTGGGGAGGTGGAGCAGTCGCTTGGAGAAGCTTCGGACAGGGCTCTTTGGGGGTATCGGGCTGGGCTTGTTCAGACACACCATGGATGCTGTCCGGAAGATGCTGTGGATACTCTTTTCTGAGGTGAAAGCCGAGCCTTCCAGGTAGATTTCCGCACCCAGCTGCTTGGCTATGGCACAGCCCTGCAGGGGGAAGGAGGAGTGAGGTCATCAATGCAGTGTTCCAAAATGGTTCTGAAACACTGCCTCCTATGGTTAGTGGTACTCCCCAGGGCTACTCCAAATGGGACTCAACTGCCAGTCGCCCACTGCCACCACCGCCGCCGCCGCCGCCACCACCACCACCCTCCGCTAATCATTTTCTGAAGGTGAAGCTTGACAACACATTAGAATCACCTAGGACACTTCTAAAACCATAACGATGCCAGAACAAGTAAATCAGAATTTCTGGGGGTAGAAACAAGGCATTAGTATTTTTAAGAGCTCCCCAAATGAGCCTAATGTGAAATATTAGTTTAAAGGAAATGAACCTTACACTTCCATGGGCATAAGAAATTCTAGTTATTCTAATGCAGGTGGTCCACAAAAAAAATCTGAGAAACACTGGCACACACAGGAATGACTCACCTGCTAACCTATAGCATAAATCTGGGAAAACAGGTATTCACCACCTCTATCCAGGTGACTAGTTTGCTAATTATACTACACTTGATCTTAGCCAAAAGGCCGAGAAGCGATTAGTTTGCTAATTATAGATGCCCCCTCCCACAAAAAAAAATTCTCTCTTGCCATAGTGAGAGAGTTTGAATAAGGGCCACATTTTAAGACCTCAGCCTGTAGTCTTCCCCATCACTCCCTTAACACACACACACACACACACACACATACCTGCTCGTAGGAGATGGGTGCCTGCTTCTGGTGGGACAGCTCCATCAGAGTACTCAGGTCTGTTCGCAGGTCTGTCTTGCAGCCAATAAGCAAAACACGGGTGGTGGGACAATAATCTAGGATTTCCGTCCTCCACTGATGAGCCATGCAAGAAGGTTGCGAGAAAGAGAAAGGAAGGTGAGTCAGTGCCTGACAGATAACCAGAGAAGCCCAGTTGGCAACATCACATACACCATCCAGCTTATCACCAACCCAACCCTCCGAGTCACAGCATTGCCACTGCACTAATTATATCATCTTCCTGCCTGTGAGGCCTTTGGGGTCACAGGAGTGCTGACCCAAGAGCCTATCTCCTCATTCAACAGCCCAGCCCCCAGAGAGAGCACAGAGGCAAATCTTTTCCCACCTTCTGCCAAGCATACGGGCCTGCATCTGCCCCCCTCAAACCAGTCAAAGGGACCCACGAGTCCAGAAAGCCAGGAGGAAGCCAACCAGTCTACCAGTCTGTTCCCAAGGGAAGGAGATAGTCCTAGAGTCTTCTTGGAAACTAGGCTAGTTCCACACGGTGTCCTGGGACCCCTCAATATAGGCAGATCTTGCCATCCAGACCTGGGTATTTCCTGCTAGCAGTTCTGCTCAGGCCTGCCTGGCTTGCCCAGTCCCAGTGAGCCTGGGATCAAGGTCTATAGAAGCTGCCTCCAAAAGACCCCTTCCCTAACCCTCAGACCATACCACCGAAAGGTTCTCTCTCAGTCCTTCACTTCCTGAGTCCTCAACACCACCCTCTCTTGCTGGGTCTCGGGCACAGCAGTATAGAACAGTGGCGGGGGCAGGAGATCTGTGTTCTAGTCCCAGAGCTGTAGCTAATGGTGTGGCCTTGGGCAAACCTCTTCCTTCCCTGGCCCTAGTTTTTTCCTGTTACACAAGAGGGGATTAGATGAGAAGGTCCCCAAGATTCCTTTTTGTTCTCAAGCTGAACTAGAGATGTACAGTTTATCCAGACTTACCTTCTTGAGTGCACTATCCACTGTCTCAGGACGGCTGATATCAAAGCATAGTAATACTGCGTCCGAGTCACTGTAGCAGAGTGGACGGACATTGTCATAGTAGGGAGATCCTGGTGGAGGGGAGAAAGAGCTGCTGGTGAGCCTACAGGTCTAAGCCCAAAGAGCCCTGGGAATACCATTCTTTGTCCCTTGTTAGTTGGCCCCACCCATCTCCCAGGGGAACCTGCTACAGCCTGGAAGCTTGGGACCTGACCACCTGCCAGAAGGCAGTGCAAGAATATCATCTTCCTTAGCCCTGAAAAACAGAAAGGGGGAAAAATAAAAAGGGAGTGGAGCATAATTTGACCCTGTCTGGGTCTCCTACAGTGGGCTTAATTTAAGGCCTGCCAGTTCTCAGAGTCGCAGAGGACAGTGCTCCCACTCCTGCAGAAACAGGGCTTGTTTAGGGTCTCCGCTTTTCTAGTCTGCCTGCTGCCCAACCTCTGCTCCCTTCTGCTCCAGGGCCTCCCCAGTGAAGAAACAAACCTGCATGTTATATAACTGGCTGCCCTGCTTCTTTGCCATGGGGTCAGAACTCTAGGAGGCTGGCAGGGATTCAGTGTCCCGCTCCTCCTCTTCCCAAATCAGCTTACACAGAAAAGGGCAAAATGAAAGGTGCAGCCCCTGTCCCCCCAGATCTCAAGGAGACAGTCTTAAAGACAGCAGCACCAATAGCTAGGGATTTAGAGGCTTGAGTAAGGGTCCTTCCCTGGGAAGGCAATTGGCAATGCAGACCCAGGTGGTCCAATAAGGGAGAATGCTAGGGGCTGGGCCTGCCCCCCTCCACCCTGGGGGAGGAACAGTAGCAGATTTGGAACCCAGACAATCCGTGCTCAGAATAGCAAGCAGCCCCTCTCCCTGCACCACAATCGCCATGGAAACTGGGGGGAATCCAAGTGGGGAGGGGGTTGGTTGTTAAAAAAAAGAGTAAAAGGGAGTTAGGATAGCTGCCTGCTCCTTCAGCAATCCGCCCCCATCCCCTCCCTGAGGTGGGGTCTTATCACCGCAGCACTGAGCAAAGGGAGCACTGCAGCACTGGGAAGGGGGAGGGGAGACCTCCATTCTGGCTCTAAGCGATACCAGCATGTGAATAATGGGAACAGGTTCACCCTGGCCCCAATGTTGGGAAGCCCCATCCCACATTAGGCTGCCACTTCCTCCTTCCTTATGGGCACCTAATTTGAAAGCGGGAGGTTGAGGATGACTGATAGTCTGCAGCCTTTTGGAAACCAGGGGGTGGGAATTCAACACAAGAAATAGAGACCACCTTGCTGATTTTCCATTATCTGGATTGGGATTCAAAGGCTGCATTCTGACTGTGGGAGAAGGGTGGAAGCAGCAGAAAGCAAGGGGGTGCGGAGGGGCACTTTGGGGAGGAGGTAGTGAAAAGGGATGACCTGCAGTAAGATTCTGGGAGGACTGAAAGGTGGGCAGGATACAGCAGATGCCCAACCATACATCATGCAGCCCAACTGCATTCCAGTCGGATTCAGCCAGCACAGCACAGCACAGTCCAGGATAACCAGAACCCTGCCTCCCAACCCCTGGAACTGCAGCAGAGGAAAGCACAGCAGGTTGAAGAATTTTTGTTTTGCTTTTGTTTTTTTTGGGGGGGGGTGGTTGGGGGGGAGCAAGGGGAAAACATTTTCGATTTACCCATCCCCTACCCCTAATCTTTTCAGACCTCAAAATTGGATCATGGGAACAACAGCTCTTTGGAGGAGCAGAACAGCATATTTATTGTATGTAACAGGAAACCTTTAGTGATTTATAGTTCCTCTTTAAACTCAGCCTGAATATGCATTTTTAGAGAGGGGTGGATTTTCTTCTCTTTCTCCTATTCCTGGCTTTCAGTCCTTAATTACGACTCTGAGTCCAGTCTATTAAAAAAGGATTGGGGTGAAGAGATAATGGGGAGGGGTCAGAATCAAAGCAAAGGATAGCCTAGCACTGAGGGTTTAGGGTTGAGAGGCTGGAAAAATATTGTTTCTTACATTCCAGAGAGACAGGGCATCTTCTACCTCAGCCCAGTACAAGGAAAATGGTCAGAGCCAACACCCCTCCTCCTGCTACTATCTATTATGTGACTCTGCTCCATATTAAGCCATCTCCCCACCTCCAAAACATCGATGATGCATCACTTCAGCCCTGAGCCGCAGCGGTATGACGAGTGGAGCCGAGTGGAGCTGAGCTGCGGCAGGAGGGCAGCAGTGGCCCAAGATGGAATGCAGGGGAGATAACTGAGTTAGGAGCAATATTTCCCCAAAAGCAGGCTTGTCTCCCTGCCTCAGCCACAACTGCCTCCAGCTGCACTGCCTCCTGCCCCTTGCTTGGTTTTGCTCTGGAGAAGTAAAGGGTGTGTGTTGTGTGTGTGTGCGTGTGTGTGTGTGTGCGTGTGCGCGTGTGTGCGTGTGTGTGTGGGGGGGGGGCTCAGGGAGTGGAAATGGAGAAGCCCTGTCTGACTGCCCCTCAGTAGTGTTCAAGGGTCCATTCACATAATCATCCAGCCCTCTGAAGAATGGAGCTAGACCCAAAGAAGTGAGTGGCTTCTGGGATTAATCCACTGGACCAGCCAACGGAGTTGACCTAGCCCTCTCCCTACACCCAACTGAGGAATCTTCATATCCCCTTCTTTCAGTTTCCTGGCAAACATCATACTCCTTCTCCCCATCAAAGAAGAAAGCAATTTCTAAAAGACAGCAGCTGCAGCAGACCAGTGGAGATGGGAAGGGGGCATTTGGGGCCAGCTGTCTTACCTGAGGTGTCCCAGAGACTGAGCTCCACTCTCTGTTCCTCTGTCTCCAAGCAGGCTGTGTAATTCTCAAACACGGTGGGCACATACGTCTGTGAAAAGACAGAAACTATTCACACCCTGAACCCCCCTGCCCTTGTAACCCTCTGGTTGGTACTGGCTACAGAAGAAGCCATTCACCCTAGTGAGGCACTAAAGTGGCCAGAGGAGGGGATATCTGGCGCAGGAAGGACCACATGGGACAGGAGAGAGAGGAGTGTAGAGACACAGGCACTTGACTCCATCAAAGTAAGAAATGTAAATGACTTCCAGCCAGGGACAAGTCCTCCCATATTTTAGATGGTCAGGGAAGGAGGGAGGGAAAGAGATTGATTCCGCTCATCCCCAGATTTGTCTGTCTCCCAATTTCAGAGCCACAAGCCAATTCTAGCTCTTTATCTTCTCCCCACAAACCACCAGTAGAACAGCAGAAAAGAGCAGCAGAAGCCTGCCTGGGACCATGCCCACAGAACCTTTGAGGTTGGGGTGAATGGACAGGCAGGTATTGCGTCAAGAAACCCCAGATTCTCAAATGCCTCCAGTTCCCTCTGCGGAGAGCTGACTCCAGGATGAAGGTAGGTAGGAGGGGATTTGATCGGGGCCTATGGGTGAAGAGGTGAGGAGGAGCCAGCGGAGCGGCAGAAGTGGAACAGGTCTCAGGGGAAGCTAAGACAGGGCGGTCCTTCAGCCAAAAAGCGGTTGAGGATGGAGTGGGATGGAGAGAGATAGCTCCCCTGGGCAGGTGGGACTCTATCCCCCGGGGAAGGGGGTGGGCAGGCAAGCAAGGAGAATAGCTGGCCAGGGAGCGGACGGGCAGCTCACCTCGGGATAGCAGTCCTTCGCTAACACCTGTAACATCGCTGTCTTCCCACACTGCACGTCCCCCACCAGAACGAGCTTACATCTAGCCACGACTGGCTGGGGAGCCCGTCTTTCCTTCATGGCTGCAGCCTCCGGGGGACTTGGACTCAGGTTCGGAGGGGAGAAGGTTGCGCCAGGTGCGTCTCAACACACAAGACCAGACGAATTCCCTGTCTCGCTCCAACTGAACCGGAGGCCGGCACAGCCCCTTTATATCTTCCTGGATGAGCCAATCACAAGAGGAGGCAGACTCTGTCAGGGCCAATCCCTGAAGTGGGATCCCCTCCAGCAGCCAATGGTAGGAGGATCTGAGTCAGCGCCCTCTTCCTCCCTTCCCTTTCTCTTAAAGCTGCACCCGTTGCTTCCTCTGAAAGGGGATTCCCACGCTGTTTTTTGCATTTGTATTAGGAAGGAGGAAGGGACTTGAAGCAAAATTTAATGGTCTTGAGTGTCCACCAATTAGTGTCAAAAACAGTAAACTAGCCATGAACGCAGAAAGTGAGCTCACGCTAGAGTTGTCCCAGGAAGCAGGACCTCCCAAAACTATAGACAGGTGGCACCCCAGGATAGGGGTGGGGGGCAGAGATCTCTGACTTCTTTGTTCCCTCTAATCCCTATTCAAAACAGTTCCCACTCTGACTCTCCCCACCCCTCACCCCCCAAAAGCTTCTGCTGTGCCCCTTTTAAGTCCCAAGTCTCTTCCTTGGGAAACACCATTACCAAAAAAAAAAATTAAAATTAAAATAATTAATTAATTAAAAAGCCCTCTCATGTCATCTGGAAAAACCCCACACAGTCCCTAACCCAGAGATGGGCAGAGAGAATGGGATGAGGGAGTCTGGCAAGTGGGGATGGGAGAGAGGAGAACAAAGCAAACAAAGTCACTGTCTGTTTGGCCAGACAGCCTCTCACCTCGTGCCTGGCAGGAGCTGCTTAGGGGTGTTTGTTCTGCTGCTTGGGTTAAGCTTCCTGGATGAATCAGGCACAGGTCCAGTTCCAGGTGACACCTACTGATGCCAACAAATTGCGTGTCACCTGATTAAAGTCCAGACTGGAAGACTGGCCCTGGGACTTTGGCGTTAGAAAGCTGGAGGGCAACCTAAGGTTGAGATGAGCTATGTAACTGCCTACCAGCCCTGTGCCTCAGAGCCTTTGCATCTTAAGGCACCAACCCACTAGACAGAACCATAGGATGTACACAGCTCGAATAACAAACTGCTTATTCGGGAACCAAGTATCCTGAATAAGGCCTCCTGGGGTCTAGGGAATGAAGTAAGACTGACATTGGGCATACGTGCGAGCACTCCAGAACTCATCTTTAGGTCCCTCCACTTTGGTAAGCCCAGTGCACCTGGAGTATGCCCTGGGGCTTGTTCCATCTGAGCGTCCTCATAACTCACTGTCATTGCTACCCCACCAAGGGATATTTTCCCTGTTATAAAGGACGTTTAAAAGCCTTCCCCAGCCCCAAAGGGGCAGATCTCTAAGGGTGAGATTTCCAATGCCCACTATAGACAGGAGAATGGAGGGTATTTTGAGAATGTTGCCTAGCCAGTGTGTCTCCTATCAAATCCTGCGGCATCCAAGTCCACAGTCCATGTTTGTCTGAGAGCTCTGGGGCCAAGGCCTGCACTGTCCTCTACCCAACTCCTCAGGCCCCCCTGCCAGGAATCAGGAATCAGCTAAGGGAGCCTCCAGGGTAAAAAGAAAATTGTCCAGGTGCTACCATCAGCTGGTTACCCTCCTCTCTCGGACTCTCTGGAAGTCTCTTTCCCCCACCTTCCTCCAGGCCTCAGATAATGTTCTGTCTATAAAATTTGTCCTTTTCTTGTCCTTTTTCAGCAGCCTGACAGCCTCTCTGAGCTGCCCAAAAGTATGATTTGGGAGAGTTCCAGGAACAGCTGTAAGATCATAGACTGCCTCAACCTGGAGTCCTTTCCCTCAGCATGACCTTTTCCTCCTGTTCCCTACCCTCAGTCTCCTATGGATTCAGTTCTGGAGGCACCAGTGCGGTTCCCATACATCCTCTAACCTTTAACTGGGTTCTCTCCAATGGCAGCCCTAAAGACTTTAGCCTACACCCCACCTTCTCTACCAGCCTCCCCCTACATACATGGCCTCCACCAGTCACTCCCCCACCCACCCCAAAAAAATTCAACGTAAGTAAAATCTGTTCTTGCTATGCAAACAGCTTCCTCTAGCCATTCCTGAGCTCGTCTAAGATAGAAATTCTGGGAGCTGGTGCTACCTCTGGTTCTTCCCTGGGTGGTTGCATTTCAGAGTGGGGCCACCAAAAACCTGAGCTATGAGACAAAGCAGCCCGCATCATGACTGATTCTCAAGATGTGTCTCTGAAGATATTCTGAGGGTCACATGTTTATGAGTTATGGAGGAAAAAATGACATGGGTGTGTGTTAGATCAGAAGGCAGGGTGGCTACATGAAAAGAGGATGGAGCCAAAGGTCAGCAGGTCTGGGTGTTGGACCCAGCTCAGCCCTTAACAAGTTGTGTGTATTTGGGTAAGTCACTTTCATCCCTGGGCCCCTGTTTCCTTAAATGTAATCCAAAGGATTTGGACTAGAGAAGGGGCTTTTAGCCTGTATTTTTTTAGCAGTTAGACTCCTCCCAAGTTTGTTTAAACCTCTTCCAATTACCTTTATTTAAAAATCCATAGCTAGAATAATACATTTACAAGATGGCTCTGTCTCATCAAGACCAGAAGAGCTTAAGACAAAGTTATACTTGAAAACGTCTCCTAAGGTGAAGGAAGCCAGTCACAAAAGATCACATATTGTATGGTTCCATTTGTATGAAATGTCCAGAATACGCAAATCCAAAAAAACAAAGTAGATTAGGGGATGCCTCGGGCTTTAGGGGTGATGGGAATTGAGAGTGAGTGACTGCTAATGGGTATGGGGTTTCTTTTGGGCGTGATGAAATCTTCTAAATTTGATTGTGGCAATGGTTGTAAAATTCCGAGAATAAAGCCACTAAATTGTATAGTTTAAATTGGTGAATCGATGGAATCGTATGGAATGTGAATTATATCTTGATAAGTTGTTACTTTAAAAAATAAGGTGATAATTCCAAATCTTCTTTATACTGTCTAACTTGTTTTTTAAAAAGTGTGTGTGTGTGTGTGTGTGTAAATATGCAAGCATTTAAAAAGGTAAAAAGAATAATACAATTAACCTCTATGTACCCGTCATCCAGCTTCAACCATTATCAACATAATCTTGCTTCATCTATAACCCAACCTACTTCTCCCACTATGCTTCCTATGCTGGATGATTTTAGACATCATATCATTTAATCCATAGATATTTCAGTACTTATCTCTAAAAGAAAAGGGTTCTTTGTCAACATAACCATGATACCATTATTACAACTAAACATAACAATATCACCATGTACCCAGTCAGTGTTAAAAAATTCCTCAACTGTGTCATACATTGGTTTATTCAAATCAGAATCTAAACAAGGTCCACACATTGAATTTGGTAGATATGGCTCTTAAGTATCTTTTATTTCATAGGTTCCACTTCCCCCCCTTTTTTTTCTTGCAATTTATTTGTTGAAGAAAACAGGCTGTTTATTGTATAGGGTCTTCCATATTCTGGATATTGCTGATTTCATCTCCATGGTGCTGTTTACATGTAATAAACTCCTTTACAAATTAAATCTTATGCAGAATCTCAAAACACTCACACAAAAAGATGCAAAACAAAACTGGTCTGGTTGAACTAGAACGAGGGATTTAGAGGGAGGCTCACTCAATTCCCCCCCCCCCCCAGTAACTCCAGGGAACACAGCTTAAAAACCACTAGCCTGGATAGCATGAGTGTGTGTGTGTGTGTGTGTGTGTGTGTGTGTGTGTGTGTGTGTGTGTACCACATGTTCAAAGCTCAGGGCTGCCTTATCTTTTTTTTGGCTCTGATTACTCTGATAAATTCCTAATCTGGGGCAATGACATAATACACAAAGGTGTTCAGGGTGATAGAAAATTCAAATTCACTCTGACTCCTACCAGAGGGTACACAAGCACAGTACTTTCTGTGCCCTAGTGATCCTTACAAAGAGCTCCCAGGCACCCTGCCACCTGCCTCCCCCAGGAGCCTGGCAGGGCCAAGCCCATTCTCCCTATCCCTTAATATGACTCAGGTGCTCTGCTCCTCAGTCCTAAGCCATAACTTCTTCTGATCTCAGGGATCTGTGGCCCCTGGCACTTGGGAACACCTGTTGTTGACTAGGCATTTTTAGCTGGAGCAGCTACTAGAGTGCTAAGTTTTAAGACCCAGCCCCAGCCTTGGGTAGTTTACAGCTTATGAGGGGAGATAAAGCCAGAGATTTGTAGGTAATTAAAACCAAGTGCAGTAGAAGTGCTGAGGAAGGGAGGAGTCAGGTCTGGTGAGGTGATCATGGAAGGCTTATGGAAAAGGGTGGTTTCACCTGGGCCTCAATTCTGATACAACATTGATTAAGGAAGAGTATGGACGCAGGAAATGCTAAGTGTGCCTGAAGACTGAAGAATCAATCCAATCTACAGAACAGAGGACTTAGGGTAGGGGGCTGGGGCAGTATACCTGACAACATAACTAGGAAAGATATCTAATGCGAAAATATCACAAATGCACTTAAAATCCAAAATAGAGGCATTTATAGTTTGTTTAAGAGGCTCAAGATGGCATCACTCATGCCAAAAGCCCAGGATACAAAACCTAGATTTAATTCCTGACCTAATTGCAGTTTCAACCTCTCCCAGAAATGTAATCTTAATCAACCAGTCTGGAGTTTTCTGGTCAACACCAATGAGGTAATCTGTCATGTAGGCCCTCTCCTCTGCATGATACAAACCCTTTCCATCCTCCTCGCCAGCCCCCCCCCCAAAAAAAAACCTGTCCCAGCCCCAAAATAATCCTTTCTTTTCTTTTGTTAATAGCTCCCTTTCCCTACCCTTCCTTCTATAAAACCTTCCATTTTGTACAACCCCTTGGGAGGCCCTTTTAGTTGCTAGATTAGGTGCTGCCTGATTCATGAATCGCTTAATAAAACCAATTAGATCTCCAAAATTACTCAGTTGAATTTGGTTTTTTAACAAGCTTTTAAAAATACATACAAGTAGGGCCGGCTGAGTGGCGCAATGGTTAAGAACTGGTTTGAGATGCCAGAGGGCCCCGGTTCGGATCCCACATATGAGGGCCAGTGACACTGCCCTCTACAGCTAAGATGCTGAACTATTATGTTAAGTGAAATAAGTCTGTCAGAGAAAGACAAATATCATATGATTTCACTTATATGTGGAATCTAAAAAACTGAATGGGCGAGGAAAGTGAACAGAGGCGGTCTCAGAGATGTGGGGGTGCAGTTGATGGCTGTTGGGGGGCTGGACAGCATAAATACACAGCTGCAGTGTTGCCATGGGGACATGGGGGACAGTTCGAGGAATGTAATTGATAATGTTGTGAATATTTTGTAGGGTGTCAGGTGGTCACATGTCTTGCATCATGGATGGGGAAGAGGCTTGATCACTGCAATGTACACCTGAAGCTGAAGTTGTATAATATTATATGTCAACTATAATTTAATACATATATAGTCATGGGACGTGGAGTATAGTGTGGGAGTGGAGTCAAGGAATTTGTAATAGATATGTATGATATTGGGGGGAAATGGGGCGACAGATTGGGGGAGGGGGGTTGTCACTTCGAGGGGTAAAAAGTATAACTATTGCACTGCGTTGTACAGCTGAAACTAATTCTAAAAAATGTGTATTTCATAATAAAAAATAATTTAATAAAAAAAATACATACAAGTATACCTATATGTCATTCTTGATTATCAATGCCCTGTAGCCAAAGACCACCAGCAGACCCTTGTAGCTGAACAAAACTGGGTTTATGGACTTATTTCAACAAGGAAAGCACAGACCGTGGCAGAAATGTGGGGCATCCAGGAGAAGGGTGTTAGAAAATGCTTAAGGTTTAGACTTAACAGTTGCTGATTTGAGGAGAGGTCAAGGAAGACAGGCTTTGTTCTGGGTTGGAGGCTGTTGGAAAGCTGGGGAAGTCTACAACTGGGTACCTTAATAAATTTTATCTATAAGGTGGGAGGAATGAAGCAGGATGAGAGCTGTGATAGGTAACAAAGCAGCAGCCGCTCATATTAGCTAGAATAGGGGGATGTCTGGTCTTTTTTTTTTTTTAAGATTTTTTTTTTGGGGAATTGGGGGGATGGGAACAGTGGTGGGGAATTGGGGGAAGGGGAACAGACAAGTTGCTGTCCTTTTGTTCTTCAGTCTAGTTGTGGAGGACGTTGCTTCACTGGCCCAAGTTGGCACCATCATTGCGCTCTTCCGGGGCGAGGCAGATCAGTCGCCGGCTTCTGGACGGCCGCTCACGCTGACTGCTGGCTACATACGGTAGCCCATAGCAACCCACTGCCGTAGGGGCTGCAGCCTACACCGTCGCCGCCCGGCTCCAGGTTGAGCTGTTGTTCAGCATCTTAGCTGTAGAGGGCAGTGTCACTGGCCCTCATATGTGGGATCCGAACCGGGGCCCTCTGGCATCCCAAGCCAGTTCTTAACCATCATGCCACTCGGCCGGCCCTCTGGTTATTTTTGAGGCTTGACCAATGCTCTTGTTTTTGTATGAGTTTGGATGTGACTACAGAGAGGTCTTGTTCTTGATCTGTCATGGTCCTTGAGTGGCCTGGCTTGATGGTGGTATTCTTTGAAATTGTTTATATTCCACAAGAGAAGCCGGTTCCTGGGGCTTTTCTCCTTCTTGTGCTTTTCTTCTGTTCCTCTTCCTGGGAGCTGCTGAGTCTGCTGAGAGACTGGAAGTAGAAACAAAAGGAAAGAGGAGAATCTTCCAGGAAAGCTTCCTGGAGGAAGTAGCACTGAGCTATAATGCAAAACAAGAGTAGGAAGCTAAGAGGTGGGCCAGGGTATGGGGAACGTTCTAAGGGAATGGGACAGAATGCAAGCAAGAGATGGAGGCCTGGGGAGAGGTCCACTGAATGCCTGTGTATGTGTGTGTGAGGAAAGATGTATATAGGAGAAAAGACATAAATAAATAAACAAGCAAATAAATAAAAGCTATCTAACCTGGACCAAAAATTAGGAAGAAAGTATGAAAATGGCTGAGAAAGGGGCAGGAGGGGAAACAGAGGGAGGCAGTAGTCAAGACGATGGTCCTGAAGTAGCCTGTGTTCTGTCTCTGGTTCGGGCTGACTTGGCGGGGCGGAGGTGGGGTGGGGAACAGAGGAACACAATGTAGCCAAGGGAGTTGAGCAGCAGCTATACGTGGGGAAGGCACTTGGAGTACAGGAGGCTGGCGAGACCACAGCACGTAGGCCTTCCTGCCTTCTCTTGCCACCACCCAGGGCTTGGTCAAGACCAAGGTGGCCACTTGCTGGGTGAGTGGTAGGGAGTCCTTATGCTAGAGGAAATTCTAAGGGAGGAAAGGACCTTAGGAACATGGGAGTGATCTGGGAAATGATGTGGACCCTGAGCCAGACCTACTCCCTCTCCAGTTTCCCAAGTCCAGACACTTTGTCATCCTCCCAGGTAGTAATTCCCACACCCTCATCTCCCTTCTCTGTCCTTCTGTTCACCCTTCATTACAGCCTCCCTGGGGATCTTTGTCCTTCTACTCTCCTGGGCCCCTTCAGGAAGTCCTTCTTAATCTGGCAAAGATGGACATAAGTGTAACTCTCCCTTGCCCGTCCCCAAATTTCTTGGCTGCGAAAGTGAGGCAAACCTGTTACAATAGGAAAAATGATTATAAGGCGATTTCATTTCTCCATTTCTAAAAGCCTAGATTAAAAACAAAGATAAGAAACTACATAGATCATGTCCATCCTCTGCTTAAGTCATTCTGTGAAGTCAGGTCCACTTTGAATAAAATCCAACTGCTTGGGCCGGCCGAGTGGCGCGATGGTTAAGAACTGGCTTGGGACGCCAGAGGGCC
>NW_017731721.1:231253-237593 GCF_001890085.2 Hipposideros armiger
CCCTGTGGCAGTGGGTTGCCATGGGCTACCGTGTGTAGCCAGCAGCCAGCGTGAGCGGCCAGCAGCCGCCGTGAGCGGCCGTCCAGAGGCCGGCGACTGATCTGCCTCGCCCGGGAAGAGCGCAATGATGGTGCCAACTTGGGCCAGTGAAGCAACTCCTCCACAACTAGACTGAAGAACAAAACGACAGCAACTTGTCTGTTCCCCTTCCCCCAATTCCTCACCGCTGTTCCCATCCCCCCAACTCCCCAATTAAAAAAAAAAAATCCAACTGCTTATCCTGGCTCACAGAGTCCTGTATGACCTACCCTTGTCCCCAGGCTGACCTTGTCTCCTACATTTTTCCTTTCTCTCCCTGTACTCCAGTCATATTTAACTTGTTTTGATTCCTTTGATAATGGCTTTCACACTTTTCTGTCCACAAGTCAGTCAGAAATACATGTTATGTCACTACGCAAAACATATACACACTCACACTTTATATACATATGAGCTCATATATACATATATACAGTATGCTCATTCACATAATTTATATTGAAATTAAAGTTTCCCAAAACACTTACCTTTACTAAGTACAGTGTCCTTGGACTATGCTCAGGGCCTTTTCACTGCTTTCTTTCTGTCAGGAATGCCCTTTTCCCTAATTCTCCCAACAAGCCCCTTTCATCCCTTAGATCTCAGGTTCAATGTCATCTGCCCAGGGAGTTCACCTAGACTAAAGTAACCACCTGATCATTCTCTTTCATGTTCTCTGTCATTTGTCGCTATGATATTTTTCAGGTTTATGCTTTTTGTTTACCTATGTCTCTTTTTTTTAAGATTTTATTTTTTATTTTTTTATTAGTTATGGGTATATAAAACAACATAGTGATTAGACATTTACATACCTCACAAAGTGATAACCCCAATAAGTGTGTTACCCATCAGACACTTTACATAGTTATTACATATTTCTTTGCTGATTATCCTTCTCCACTCTGATAGGTGGACATTGTGGGGGCAAGGCCTTATGGGTATCGTGTCCTGCCATATATCCAGTACCTAGAACAGTGCCTAGGGCACAGCAGGTGCTCAGTAAATGTTAACAGGTCAAAGGAATGACCCTAATCAATATTATTTCTCTCTTTGGGCCCCAGCATTCTCATCTACAAAATGCAAAGTTGGACTCGCTCTCTGAGAGCCCTTCCAGGTCTACTTACAGTCCAGTTTTCCAGGACACTGCAGACAACCAGAGTCCAGCAGTGAGTGGGACAGAGGATCAGTCACCTGTTTATCCATAATCCTGGGCACAGACTGAGGACAGATATTGAGGGAGGGCCTTGCTTCCAAGCTGGTGAAGGCCAAAGGTATAAACCCAGAAACAAAGCAAATAATGAAAAGGCAGAACTGGAGCCAGCCGGACATAATGAAAATGATTTTGGTGGTGTGCTTCCCATGTGCTGTGCTCTACCTACATTGTCTCACTCACTCCTCAGTGCTCTGAGGGTGGCAGAGCGGGTACAGAACACATTAGCATTCTGGCTCAGGAGTCAGCCGGACCAGATTCAAAACCTGATTCCCAACACTTCCAAAGGCAGCACAGGTGGAGAGCGCAGGCTCGAGCCACACAGCCCAGTCTGATCCTGGCCCTATGTTACTAGTTGCGTAACCTTGGGTAAATTATTCAACCTCTCACTGAGCTTTCTTATGTCTCAAATGAGGATGGCACTAATTACATTACCTCACATTCTTTCTAGCACTTCCTGGGGGCTGGGAATCTTAAGCAAACTGGGAATCTCCACTAGGGATTCCATCCCCTCTGACCCACCGTGGAGCTCCTGGCCTGGTACAGCACAGCACCAGTTGAAGGCCTTGGCTCTGCATTCATCAGGCTGAGGCCTGAGTCCAGGGCCTACCATTTACTAACTTGTGACCTTAGACAAGCCACAACCTCTGTGAGCCTCAGTTTCCTCAGCAAGGACTTTGGATTTCCTGAATCAGGGTTCCATCCACAGCTGGGACGGTTTTCTGATGGCCAGCCTCGGTCTCTCCAACCCCAATACTTCCTCTTCCCTGAGGGAGAGAAAATAGAATTGTCACAGACAGCCATGAACCCTGGGATTATTAAGAGTCTTTCCTTCCCTCTTTTGGTTTTCTTCAGATTAAATAACCCAAATCCCTTTCTTTGCCCTCACAAATCTAATTCTCAGCCCTTCCCATATCTCTCCTTTGCCATTTCCCTGTATTACCTGTGTCTTTGGACACTGGTGGCACCAAGTCCAGCTCTGAGACTCTGGCTAAGGTGTGAACAGAGTTGAGAAAAAGAGAGCTGAGAAATCACCCTGCGTCCTGTAGGACCCTCAGGCCCCCAGAATAACAACTCCATTCCTGAGGCCTTGGCCACCTGCAGGGCACCGTGCTCAGTGCTCTCCTTGCACTATTTCACTTAAGCGTTTTTACAACTCTGTTAGTGAAATGCTATTTTATTGATGATGAAGCCTAAACGTACTTGGTGGAGTTCATCTGGCCCCCTAGCTCCTCCTTGGAATCGGGTACTATCACAGTGGGACTAGCCAAGAACTACAAATAGAGCTGTCTCTTCTGAAGGGAGGGGGAAATGCCACAGTAGGAGAGGTTTCCAGGAAGGAAATAAGAGAAAAATATAAAAAGAATAAGACACAGAGACACATACAGTCCAGAAATGTGTTACAATCTACATTCATCCATGCTGAGGGGGTGGGGAGGCATAATGATGAGAGGTAGGTGGGGTAAGTTTGGGAATTTTCAACAGAAATAAGAATGTGTGTGTGTGTGGGGGGGGGAGGTTCAGGGGAAAGAGGTGTCCCCACCCTCATACTTGTGAAGCACCAAAAGATCAGGAAGGTGATATTGTGTGAACTATGTTTATTTTTTCCAAAGTCTAAAAATACAGTGAAAAGGAAACACACACACAAACTAACCTAACCAGAAATGGGGAAAACTGGTCATGGCAACAGCTGAGAAACCTGGAGGCAGGAATTTCAGGAACTGGGATAACTCAGTGACCGGAGCTTGGAAATTCCACCCCATGACGAGGCTCTTGAAAGCTGCCAGCTTCCGATCAGAGTCTGGAGCACTTTCCAGCAGCCTGGGGTGGGGCAGAGAGGAAAGTGGGTGGAGGAGAGGGGTTTGAATGCCTCTTACTGAGAGGGCAGACCTGTGGCCTTAAGAGGGTGTGGGTGAGGGATGGCTAAAATGTGGGGACCTCCGTTTAGTCCTCTCTCATAGCAATAATTACTATTAATATAACAACAACAACCCATTACTAAGTGATCACCAGGTACCAGCAATCTTGTGAAGTATTATTATCCCCACTTTACAGATGAGGACTCTGGCACAGAGAGGCTAAGTAATTTGCCTAAGGCCTCACAGCTGGTAAATGGCAGAGATGGGGACCTTTTTGATATCATAGATCCCTTTTGTGGATCTGATGAAAGCTTTGTACCGGATACCCAGGGAAAATGCTTGTAATTAATTTATATACAACATTTTACATTCAATTTCAGGGGGTTCAAAGAGCCCTTACGTTCATTCCACGGTAAAGCAATTGGGGAGTAAGACCAGCCAGTGTTGAATTATCTCCCACCCTATCTCTAAGCCCATACACAGTCCAGTAAACAAAGCAACCGTGTTAATAGGGGTGGCTTACAGCAATTGCCTGCCACCCCTGGAAACCCCTGCTTCCCTGGGACCCGGGATTTGCCCTAGCTGATTTGAGAGGTTTTCCCAGCCTGCCCTGGTGTGAGGTGGGGATAGGGGTGGCAGGTGGGAGGGGGCTGGGCTGGGCAAGCTATAATGGGCTTTGTGGAGAAGCCAGAATTGTACTACATTGGAGGACAATGCTTTCCCCTCACACCCTCAGGGTATCCTTTTCGGGTAGAGATTTGGAACTGCCCTGACTAGAAGAGATGAAGGCCTCCTCCCTTAATTAAATGCCCAGGGGTTGCTATGGAAACCAGAGCTTCCAAATCCTGGCCAGACAATAGGGAGAGGAACTGCCTTCAGCCTAGACAAGTGAAGCTTCAGGGGCCTCATTGGGGAAAGGAATGGGAGCCAGAGAGTGAGAAAAAGGGGGTGCCAACCGAAGATCTCAGCCTCCCCTCTCCCTGGAACTGTGGGAAAGGGCCTCTCAGGACCTAGGGGTCTGCCTAAGACTGGGGGGGGGCGGGGAAGGAGGGTGATGCTCCTGGAAAGAAAACGGGAGTGGGGGCGGGGTACCAGGAGCCCAGAACTGAACACCTCCTTTGTTCCCAGAGGAGAAAGCTAGCCAAGTTGGTAAACAAAGGGAAGAGGCCATAGGGCAGAGAGCTAGGCGATAAGGCCTGGGACCGCAAAGAAATGAGTAATGGAGCCTGAGCAAGGGACAGGAATCTCTTGAGTCCCACTGACAGGCAGAACGTTTGCATTTATTGTCACAGTAACACACACAGTCACCAGAGCCACACAGGACCTACCCAGACACACACCTCTATAGAAATAATGTGTGCTTAAGCACCTGTCTTTGGGGACACTCAGACCCCCTACTCCTTTGTCTGCCTAACTACCCTCTGGAGCCCCCTTTTCATCCCCATCCTTTGGAAGGTCTCTGTAGGGAAGGCAGAGAACAGTTAGTTCTCTCTGTAATCAGCTTGGCCATACGTGGGAGAGCTTCATATGGGGTTCAGGGACTTCAGTAGGTCATGGATCCTGTTACCTCATATCAAGGGAAAAGACCCCATTTTGAAAACATGACAATACTTACCATACATCAGCACTTATGTGCCTATGCTAAAAGCAATACAAACAATCTCCTTATAATGCCCCCTCCAACTCTGCAAGGTTAAAATGATTGTCCTAGTTTCCTAGAGAGAGGGATCTGAGGGGAAGTTAGGTAAAGCCAGCAGGTCTCACAGCCAGAAAGTGGCAGAGCTGGGAACTGAACCCAGGTTTGTCTGATTCTAATGCCTGTATGCCTTACCACTTTCCCCATCTTTGCTACAAAAACTTCTTGGAAACTTTTCTCAGCAAGCCTACTCTGTTCTCATCCCTTCACTCTCCCACTCGGTGTTACCTAAATACTTATGTAGAAGCAGTTCCCAATTTGTAAGCTGGTTATCTAAAAGGTTTATATATAACTTGGATGTTTGGAACGCAAACACATTTTTGCCAGAGAAAAGGTATTAAATGGGTCCAGAAAGGCCACTTGATCCAGAATGCAGCTGACAATGGTACATCTGGTTCAGGACTAGCCTGGGGCCCCAACTATCATTAGCAATATTGTTTCCTGGAGAAATACATTCCCCAGTTACATTGGTGAAAAAGAAACAGCTTTCTTCCCTCACTTTCTCCTCCCTCATCCTGCTGGACCTGTACTCCAGTTGCTGGAATGGCTGGAGGGTGGGGAGGGATGATAATGATTTATAAGTCAGGCTACATTCTGGGTGCTGACCAAAGGGTGTATTTCTTGAGAAAGGGGACCAGGGTGGAGAAGAGTTAAGGAACCCAGCCTTCCAAAGCTGAAAGAACTGTTTAGGTGCCACAGAGAAGGCTTGAGGGTGGAGGGGGACCATGATGGCTGTTTGCAACTATTTAAAGGCCTATCTTGATTGCACACAGCTCCAGAAGGCCAAGCTAGGACCACGAAGTAACAAGGTGTGAGTTTTCTTCGTAAGAAAGAGCTTTCTAACTATGAAATCTCTTCAAAAGTAGAATAGGCCTCTTGGTGAAGTAGTGAATTCCCTGCAATGGGAGTACTCAAAGAGAAGGTAGATGACTACCTATTGGGCATATGGGAGAGGAAAAAAAGCATTGGACAAGTAGACCTCTGAGATCCCTCTAAATTCATATACTCGTTTAGCAAAATGTTATGCAGTATCTATATCCAGCACTACGTATATGCTAGAAACAAGGTTTACAGTGGAGAATAAAATGGAGTCCTTGCCCTCAGGAGCATACAGTCTAGTAGGAGAGTCAAGCATTAAATAAATAAATACAACTGAACATATAATTTCAAATGATGATATAGGTTATAAAGGAAAATAATAGGGTGCTACTGTAAGAGAATAATGGAGCGATCTAATTCAGAGATTGGATCCAAGAGGGCTTCTCTGAAGAACTCCACAGTGAGGCTGAGAATTGAAGGATTACTGGGCATCAGCCTGGGAAAAAGTGATATATGTGCATGTTTCCATGTGCACACGTGGGGCATGGGGGTTGGGGGTGGTTCAGGGCAGTGGTAACAGCAAGTAAGAAGGCCCTGGGGCAGGAAAGAATGGCATGAGTAGAAAATTGTGAGTGAGGGGAGAATGGCAAGAGATGACATTGGCCAGAGAGGAAGGGG
>NW_017731721.1:240888-249004 GCF_001890085.2 Hipposideros armiger
CAGAGCTGATTTGTGAAGCTATGAGAAGAATCTGGATTTCAGGGTTGGGTGCATAGGAAGGGCAAAAGAGAAAACCTTCACAGAAATGATGAAGAAGAAGAGACACACACACACACACACACACACACACACACACACACACACACACACACACGTCAGGGTCTGGGAAGGATTGCTTTATAAGGTTTATTGAAATAACTTGCACCCTGTGAAGACAAGCAGCCTCCTTGACAGGCCAAGAATGCAGTCCTCTCATGGGCCACAGGTCAGTCCAAACTGACAGCCCCTCTCCACCAGCTGTCCCCCAGTAGCAGTACAACCTTGAGTGAGTTACTTACCTTTTTAAGCATCACTTTTCTCATCTAAAAGGAAAAGAATAGCACCTACTTCACAGCATTATTATAAGAATCCAATGAGGTAATACCTATATAGTGCTTAATATCGTGCTTAGCACATAGGTAGTGCTCAGAAAGGTAGTTATTGTTGTACGTGCTTATGTATCCATATCTATTATTTGTGCCTCCTTAAACTAAATTGCCAGCCCTTCAATAACAATGCCCATGTAATTCTTTACAATTTTCAACGTGCTTTTACACATATTTTCTCATTTGTCCCACCCCAATCCTGAAAAGTAAAGAAGAAATTACTCTCCCCACTTGGCAAATGTGCAGATTCAGACTTTAAGCTTGTTCCAAAGCTCAGCTCTGACCTGGTGCCAAAATCAAGGTTCTAGAGAGCCTGAGTTCAATGCCCGATTCACTCATCTTCTTTCTGTGTGTCCCTGTGACCAACATGGTGCCACAGACGGTGCCTCATTGTTTGCTGACATCGATCCTAGAACAGGAGTCTCAAAGAAGAACTAATCTTGGGTTTGACCATGAAGGAAGCATAAACTCTTAATCGAATCTATATTTAAAACATTCCCACAAAAGGGGTGTGACTGCTAATGGTTTGGAGTTTCTTTGAGGGGTGATGAAAATGTTCTAAAATTGGCTGTGGGACCGGCCGAGTGGCCTGTTGGTTAAGAGTTGGCTTGGGATGCCAGCTCTGAGCAGCAGGGTCCCGGTTCAGATCCCACATGAGGGCCAGTGATGCTGCACCCTCTACAGCTAAGATGGTATATATATTTGCTTATAGTATAAAAAAGATGTATATAGCCATACATAAAAAAGATAACATATCATAATTATGTTCACCTTAATCCAAAAATGAAAAGTTATTTAACATTTGAAAATCAGTATAATTCACTATATGAGCCAAATAAACATGCAAGACAAATCAAGTGATTTTGTCCTCAAATATAGACACTTGATTTGTGACAAAGGGGGCAGTGCAGAGTAATAGATGCAGAAAAGTGTTTGGTAAAATTCAATATCCATTCATGACTTAAAACAGTCAAGCCTAATAAACTAAGGATTAAACAGAAATTTTCTTAATTTGAAAAACAATAACTTTAAAATCACTATAAGCAAACATTACACTTAGTGGTGAAATGCTGAAAGCTTTCCCTTTATGATCAATAACAAAATTCCCCCTATAATTTTTCTATTCAATATTGTTTAACATTGTCCTAGAGGTCCTTACCTGTACAGGAAGGCAAAAAAAAAAACAGAAAAAGGAATAAAAAATTTGAGAAAAACAAGAAAAATAAAAATATTCAGAGATGATATAATTGTGATATAGAAAATCTAGAGAAACTTATAAATAAATTATAAAAATTAGGAAGTGAACTTAGCAATGCTATTGCTGGATACAAGATCAATTTTCAAAAATCAATATTTCATATAAATCAATATGTTAGCAACTAAAAAGTAAGTTTTAAAAGATACCATTTACAGGCCTGGCCGAGTGGCATGTTGGTTAAGAGTTGGCTTGGACGCTGGCTCTGAGCAGCAGGACCCCGGTTTGGATCCCACATTAGTGCCAGTGACACTGCGCCCTCTACAGTTAAGGTGGTAAACAACAGCTTAACCTGGAGCTGGGCTGTCGTGAGTCACTGGCAAAGGTGTAGGCTGCAGTGGAGCTGCAGTGGGCTGCTGTAAAGCTACTGTGAGCGGCCGGCAGCTGGTGTGAGCTACCGGGAGCCGCCTTCAGCGGCAGTCTAATGGCCAGTGACCGATTTGCCTCAGCCAGGAAGAGCACAATGATAATACCAACATGGGCCAATGAAGCGATGTCCTCCACAACTAGACTGAAGAACAAAAGGACAGCAACTTGTCTGTTCCCCTTCTCCAATTCCCCAATGATGTTCCCCTCCCCTAATTCCCCAATAAAATCTTTAAAAAAAAAAAGATACCATTTATATTTGAATAAAAATATCAAATATCTAAGAATAATTCTAAAAAAATTTGTTCAAGGCTTCTAATAAGAAAACCATATAACAATATTAAGATAAATTAAAGGGCCGGCCGAGTGGCACATTGGTTGGGAGCTGGCTTGGGACGCCAGAGGGCCCCGGTTCGGATCCCATATATGCGGGCCAGTGACACTGCCCTCTACAGCTAAGATGCTGAATAACAGCTCAACCTGGAGCTGGGCTGCCATGAGTCACTGGAGATGGGGTAGGCTGCAGCCCCTGCTGCAGTGGGTTGCCATGGGCTACCGTGTGTAGCCAGCAGCCAGCGTGAGCGGCCAGTAGCCGCTGTGAGCAGCCATCCAGAAGCCAGCAACTGATCTGTCTCACTCGGGAAGAGCGCAATGATGGTGCCAACTTGGGCCGGTGAAGCCACATCTTCCACAACTAGCCTGAAGAACAAAAGGACAGCAACTTGTCTGTTCCCCTTCCCCCAATTCCCCAGAACTGTTCCCTCCCATCCCCCCCAATTCCCCAATAAAAATCTTTAAAAAAAAAAAAAAAGAAGAAGAATAAGATGTGAGTTCTTGGTCTAGTATATATCAAAACTTATAATAAAGCTATAACGATTAAGACAGTGTGGTATTGGTATAAAGACAAAGAAACAAGCCAATAGAATAGAATAAAGAATGGAAACACAAACCCACATGTATATGGACACTTGATTTATGACAATAGGGACAGTACAGAGCAGTGAGAAAATATCCTCAAGGCATATAGAAAATCACAGTATACAAAAGTCAACTCCAGTTGAATTATAGATAAAAATGTAAAAGCAGAACAATAAAGACTCTAGAAAATAAGGTAGGAATCTATTTTCATGACTTTAAGATAGGGAAAGGCTGCTTAAACAATATATAAAAAAAAACCCACCCAAAACAACAACAAAAAGTTAAGTCTAAAGAAAAAGACTGATATATTTGACCACATTAAATTTCTAATTATTCCGTTAGTTAGAAACAAGTAAAATATCATTTAAAAGGTTAAAAGGAAAAATATTATGGTATGTAAATTAATTTTTTTTAAGTGAAAACTCAAGCCACAAACTAGAACAAATTTGGAACATATACTGATAAAGGACTTATATCCAGAATATAAAGTGAACTACTACAATAAGAGAAAGGCATACAACCTAATATTTAAAAACTGGGTAAGAAATTTGAATTAGTTGCACCATAAAAGAGGATGTCCAAATGATAAGTAAACATTAGAAAGGGTGTTTGACTTCATTAGTCATCAAGAAAACACTCACCAGAAACACTCAAATTAAAGAGACTGAAAATACCAAGTGTTGAGGAGAATGTGGAGCAACAAGAACTCTCATATACTGTTGGTGGGAGTGTAAATTGACACAACCACTTTGTGTCTATACGATAGTTTGTTATCTGCATAACCTGTGAACCAGTACATGTACACACCCATAGAAATGCATGCACACGTACTCCCAGGGAAAGTGCACAAGAATATTCACTGCCCTCCTATTGGTAATAGCTCTAAACTAGAAACAACCCAAATGTCTACTGACAGGACAGAACAGAAGTCATTTACAAGTAACACATGCTTATGATTTAATTTATATACAGTTGTTAAAAAACAAAATTCAACAGAGTAAATTTGGAGACCTCATTGGCTTTATTAAGCAATTAGTGAATTGGGCAGCTTCCCGTCTAGCAACTAGAAGTGTCCTCCATGGGTTGTACAAAATGGAAGGTTTTTATAGGCAGAAAGAGGGTGGTACTAAGAAATTAATGAGTGGATTATTTTGGGCAAGGTCACCTTCTCTTAGGAGAAAGCAGGGGATCTTATCAGGCAGAGTAGCTCACTAGTTTGGATCAGAAAATTCCAAACTGATTGGTTTAAAATTCCATTCCTGGGAGAGGCCAAAACTGCAATAAGGTTAGGTATTCAATCTAGGTTTGTTATCATGGGACTGCCATTTTTGGTCTGTGGTTTCCTCTTCAAAAAAAGGGCAACTCCAAACTAGAGTTTGTTGACTGAAGATCTTAGGACTTCTCAGCCTCCATAATTATGTGAGCCAACTATATACAGAGGGTGCCCCAAAAATGTATACACATTTTAAGAAAGGAAAAAACTGTGTTAAAATTGTAATACTCGATATAAACCAATAACAAAAGACGAATACAAGTCACGTTTGACTTCCACAATTACAAGAGGTGCTCAAAGTGGTAACCATCAGCGTAATTTTTTTTAAAGATTTTTATTGGGGTATTGGGGGGAAGGGAACAGTGCTGGGGAATTGGGAGAAGGGGAACAGACAAGTTGCTGTCATTTTGTTCTTCAGTCTAGTTGTGGAGGACGTTGCTTCACTGGCCTAAGTTGGCACCATCATTGCGCTCTTCCTGGGTGAGGCAGATCAGTCGCTGGCTTCTGGACGACCGCTTACTGCGGCTGCTGGCNCAATACAGTTTTACATAGAATGCTAAGAACATTTTCTTCATATTTTACAGAAGGACTTGAAATGTGGGCTTCCTATTAATATCCATACCATAGCACAGCCAAACCTAACTCCTAAATAGATGCATTACAATTTGTTTAGAGTTTAAAGGCTTAATGGCAATAATGAGGGGAGGAAAAAGTGTAAGTTTGTTTTACATAACTGAATGAAAAATAAACTCAAGAAATAGTCCATAAAATGTAATATGGCCTCATGTGCCCTGAAGGAGGTGGTGCTGGATTCAGAGGGGTGATTGCTATGTCCAAATCTCCTGCCTGGAACTTCTGTGACTGCAGGGTAATGGAATCATCAATTCCCTTTCTCCAGGGTGCTGCCCATCTCCTTTACTCAATAGCCAGGTCTTTTAATATCCATAAAAACAATTGCAAAATTGAAGTGTGTGCCCGTCTTTCTAGCTTCTGGTAGACTTCTTTCATTAAACTAGTCAGTTCTTTCAAGGTTGCATCCATCCAGATGTAGATCTGCAGCTTACTGAAAGACTTCTTCCCGCAGGAGAATTCATCCATGAGGCGTTGGTGGCCATTGTCGGTCATGACGAAGTGCAGCAGCAGAGGGCATGTCTTCTCCAGGTCAATCTGCTCCTCTAGGTCCTTCTTAATTACTTCCTGGGTAATTGGCGACTCCACCGCCATCTTCCTCCTGTGGCCCGCGAGGCGCTCGCTCTGACCTTGTCCCTTAGCTAGATGTGCCTCTCTAGTCCTGGATCCCTACGCCTGGGTCTCTGGCAGCTCCCCAGTTGCAAGGACTCACTATTCCCTGTGGCTCCTCCCACAAAGTGGTGCTTCTTGTACTCTTCAGTGTCCCAAGAGGTGGAATGGTAGAATTCGCATCTGTCTTGTGTGGGAGGCCCAGGTTCAATTCTTAACCCTTGCCTTTCCTCTCAAGAGGTAACATAGTTTAGTGGTAAAGAGCCCAGACTCTGGAGCCAGCCTGCCCGGGTTCAGATGGTGGCTCTGTCACTTGCTGTTTGATCTTGCCAAGTTACTTCACTGCTCTGAGCCTCATTTGCCCCATGTGTAAAAGGGGGAGGATGACCACACCTCACTCTTAGCAGTGTTATAAATTAATATTCATTAAGTGTTTAAGACAGTGCCTGGCATATAGTAAGTGTTATATGAGTGTTAGTTAAATAAATCACTGGCAATAAGTCATTGTAACATCTGCTTCTCTGTTTCATCCCGTGCTCTCCCAGTTCCACCCCTAGGCCGACAGCAGGGAGCCAGGGTCCAAGTCTGCAGCTCTCTCCTCCCATTTTTCTAGCCAAGAGCTACCTCTTGCCACAATTCTGGTATTTAAAAAAAGGAGGCAGAGCTGAGTTCAGTGCAGCCCAGACCTCCTCACCCACAGAGTGAAAGATGTTCCTACTGGGAGGCTGCATCACATCAAGGGGCACTGGTCTTTCCCCTTCCAGTTGGTTTCAGAGGCTGAGAATATTCTGGATACATTGAATGTATAATTAAGCCCATTTTCTGGGCCCTGGGCCTGATCCCTAAGACTGAGTTTAAGCTCCTCCCACAGGCTCCCATACCACCCACCCTATGGTCATTTCCAATGTCAAACTTACACTTCTACATCATAACTACCAGCTCTCTTGTTTGTGTCCTTGAGGGCAGCAGCTGTCTCCCTAGTCTCTGCTCCCTCCCAGGGCCTACATATGGCACTGTTCCCTCTCATATCGTCTCTCACCAGTCCTCCTCCTGGTATCTCTGAGCCAGCTACACCGGCCTGCTGTCAGCATCTCAGGTTTGCTGTTCTCTCTCCTCAGGGCCTTTACTTGTGCTTTTCTCCCTGTCCAAGGTGTTCTTCCCCAGGTCTCTGCCTAGCTATCTTCTACTCCTTCAGGTCTCAGCTTATGCTTCACTTCCTCTAGGAAGACTGGATTTCCCACCACTGTATTTTAAGCATCTCTTTTCTTAACTGTGTCTCCCACTAGCTCAGGCAGGGCTGGGGTCATGTTTATCTAATTTGCTATTGAATCCTCAGTGCTCAGCATGGGCCCCTTAATAGACCAGGAGTTTATGCCCTGGGGCCCATGGATGACATACCCAGGGGTTCATGAGGCTCCCAAAAATACGAAAATGTTTGTAGATTTGTAGTGCATTCTTTTTGGGAGAGAATCTGTATTTTTTATTATAATCTCAAAGGATATGGAACACCCCTCTCCTCCCCCCAAAAAAGGTTAAGCCACAAAGATTAAAAACCATTAAGAAATGTGTAGACATTTGGTAAACACTGGGTTTTTTATTGGATGCACCTAGCTGTGAATATAATCATCGATACTCAATAAACAGTTGCTGAATGAATGACTAAGCCTCCTCCTTGGGGTTAGGGTGTTTGTAATGTTTTCAACATATCAAGAAAAACCTCAGAAGAAAGCTTTGCCACTAAAAGTGCCCCTTCCTTCAGCCCCTGACTCTGTGGCCCTAAATACCCCTCTTCCCAGTGGGACCTACAGCTTAAGATCAAAGCTTCAGAGGCTCATAGCCCCTGCCAGAACTCCTCCTGTCCTGAAATCCACCTACTGCGCCTTTGCAGACTGTCAGCTGAAAATAATCCTGGTGAGAGCCAAGGAAGGAATCCTGTAGAAGCTTTGAATGAGGGAGACTCTGCCACCTGCTGGCTGTCCTGCTCCCCTTCAGCTCCCTGGCCCAGCGCCAGGTGGCTCAAAGAATGAGGTCAAAGCAGGGAACAGGAGAGCAAAGCAAGGCAGGGTTGCCAGGGGAGGGAGCAGCTCCCCAATGGGCAGTCTTTCCCTTCAAGATTAGGCTTTGTCTTCAAACAAGTCAGGGGTGGTAGCTTCTGCTTTGGAGCCTTCACCACTTCCCTTCCCAGGGCTCCTATCTTCTATTCCCAAATTAGGAGTTTGTGGAGGGTAGGGGGCGTAGTGGGGGTGGAGGTTCTTCTGGAGCTCGAGGGAGGTCCAGTCACTCAGACGCGGCTTTCTCATCGATCTCTTTTTCCTGGAGCCTGACTACTGCCGACACCTTTGAATCCTGAGCCAATTCTTTGCATCGCCTACACTTGGCGTGTGGAGTACCAGCCTCCCCACATCACCATGGAAACAAGAGCCTCTGCATCCATTCCAGAGCTGATTTGTGAAGCTATGAGAAGAATCTGGATTTCAGGGTTGGGTGCATAGGAAGGGCAAAAGAGAAAACCTTCACAGAAATGATGAAGAGAGAAGGACACACACACACACACACACACACACACACACACACACACAAAACTTTTGAAAATTATTTGCAGATATAGGTTTATTGAAATAACTTGCACCCTGTGAAGAC
>NW_017731721.1:253470-335508 GCF_001890085.2 Hipposideros armiger
ACACACGGTAGCCCATGGCAACCCACTGCCACAGGGGCTGCAGCCTACGCCGTCGCCAGCGACTCAAGGCAGCCCAGCTCCAGGTTGAGCTGTTGTTAAGCATCTTAGCTGTGGAGGGCAGTGTCACTGGCCCTCATACGTGGGATCCAAACCGGGGCCCTCTGGCGTCCCAAGCCAGTTCTTAACCATCGCGCCACTCGGCCGGCCCCCATCAGCGTAATTTTAATACACTTTTTTCCTTTCTTAAAATGTGTATACATTTTTTTTGGCACCCTCTGTATATAAAATCTCCTATTATTCTGTTTCTCTGGAGAACCCTGAATAACACAAATTTTGGTTGTTACTGGGAGTGGTTCTAGATGAACAGAATTTTGAATATGAGTTTTTGGAATTGGTTCTGAGTTTTCTGGAATTGGCTCTCTAATCTGAGTAGATTTAAAGATGCTAATATCAACGGAAAAACATCCAGACTAAGAGAAAGTTTATAAGAGTTTATTTGAGCCAAACTGATGACAATTGCCAGGAAGCAAAGTCTCAACAGGTTGAGAAAATGCTCCGGAAAATGGCTGTTTTGCAACTTATTTTATACATTAGAATCAAAGAAGGAGGGTTACATGAAATCCATTGGTTGTAGATTAAGGGGGTGGGAGAAAACAAAGCAGAGAAATCTCTGGGATTAGATAAAAAGCAAAATGGAAAGACACACACTTCTTTTACATTGGTGGGTGCAGGATAGTTAATAGCATTTTACTGCCCATAGAGATAGTATTTGGGGAACAAGATAACAATGAGGGATTTTGTAGTTTCCTGCTCTGTTGTGCCCCCTCGGGTTGTGCCCCCTCGGGGGTCTGGAAAAAGATTACTTTGACCATTCCAAGGGTATGTTATCTTAGATGGAAAAAGAGGACAGGCAGGCTCACTTAAGGTAAAGACTGACCTTTGTTAAGGAAGCTACAGGCCAAGGATGTGACTTCCTGCCATGGCCCACCTTAGCAATTTTCATGTTCACACCATCCTATGTGTTTATTTTTAGTCTCATGAGCTTGTCAGATTTAACATGTGGCCCCTTTTCCATCCACACTAACAACCCTATTTCTAGTAGTAAAGAGAGCACTGATAGTCCATGGCATGATCTGGCAATACATTATATGCAGAATATCACCACTGGCTACTCCCAGTCAACCACTTATGAGAAGCAAGGATCTGGTGACTATATTCAAGATACTTGCTAACATTTTTGGTAAGCTAGCAATAATAATATTGTTACTGGACAAAGTAAGGAAAGAAAAGAAAGAGCTTAGAGATTCAAATTCTCAGTTCAAGTACCACACAAATGACCTGAAAGCTTCTACCTGTGCCGTCAAGGAGACCCTTATCACCCGTAGCTGCAGGGCTGAGATTGCTGAAAATCAAACTGCAGAATCTCATCCTGCTGAGTGGACTAATTACAACACAAGTTGAACTCCCAACCTCACAGGGTGTCTACTGTTAAAGTGAGGGCATTGGCTGGAAAAGAATGGGATTTTGAAAGTTGGAATGGGGATATGTGGGAAGACCCTGATGAAACTGGAGACATTGAGCCTAATTGTTAAAAAGAAACAACAGACCCAAAATGGACTCACTTTTGCTAAAACCCACCAAGACTTAATACCTAAACTACTTTCAGTTTCAGCCTCTCCGAGGAGTGAAAATTTAAACCAATCATTCTGGAATATCTTGATCAGCAATAGGGAGCTAATCTACCTGATAAGACTCCTTGCCTTCCCCTAAGAAAGAGTCTACCTGAAATAGTCTACTCTTTTAACTTTCTGTCCCATCTTCTTTCTGACTATGAAAACCTCCCATTTTGAACAACTCCCAGAGTACCCTTCCAGTTGCTAGATGGGATGCTGCCTGATTCATGAATCGCTGAATAAAGCCAATCAGATCTTCAAATTTACTAGGGTTAATTTTGTTCCTTAACACTCTAAATTCTGATGAATCTTCTTTGCCAGCAAAAGTGGCCTCTCCACCCACATCTACAGGGATTAACTGTACATTGTCTGAGGAAACAGTAATGGCCTCCTCTGAGGCAGTTGCCATGTGCGACAATGCTGGGTCTCCTCACGAGCCACTCCACCACATGTCTGCTCCCAGACCTATAACTAGACTCAAGTTCCAGCACACTCCCCCGCTAAATGTGAGGCATGAGGATGTGCACTACATTCCAAAATAGGTGGATGAAAAAGGAGTTCTATGGAGAGTAGCCTCACAGGGTGATAGGATCATAAATTCTTAACTGGGCAGGTCAAGGTGGGTAGTCACGCCCCAGGCATATAATTTCCTTAGTAAAAGGCTTACCTTTGCCATAGCAAGCCCTGTCCATTGTTTCTATGCATCTAGGTAACAAATACCTCTTTTCAGATCCCTCCTTCTAAAGCATAACCACCCTCAAGAGAGCACAAATTTTATTAACTATCCTGTAATCTGATCCCTGCCTTCATCTACTTCATAAAGTAGAGTACCTTCAGGGCCGGCTGAGTGGCTCAGTTGGTTAAGAGCTTGCTCAAGAGTTTGAGCTCTGAGCAACAGCGGTTCAAGTCAGCCCGAGCTGAGCAGCTGTGAGCTGAGCAGCCGTGAGCTGCCAACAGGTGGCGGGATGGCTCAGCTAAAAAAAACAAAAAAACAAAAAAACCAAAAAAAAAATAAAAAAAATAAAGTAGAGTACCTTCATGTACCCTACTTTAAGGGCCCTCCTTAATTCCAAATATATAAAGGAAGCTGTAAACTGTTATTTTTTGGAAGCACTTTTCTCAGTCTGTTGAGATCTTTCTTCTAGGCGAATCCTCTGTTTGCCTGAAATAAATTTTTATTAAAATCCCCTAAGGGTTTGGATGCTCTTACATTGATATTACTTACTTGAGTTCTCTAACTAATACAGGCAGAAATTCAGAAAACATGTTTGGGAATAGATATTAAGGATGTGGGATAATGGTGGAAGGAACAGAAAGTTGGATCAGGCCAAATTTATTGATATAGGCTCATTAAGCTGAGATTCTCATTTAATGTTGCAGCTCAGGGAGTTAGAAAGGGTTTTAACTGGTTGGTTAGCTGAAACCTGGACCAAAAGGTGACCCACAGTGAGCAGGCTGGAAATACCAGACTTGCCTTGGTTTAATGTAAAGGGAGGGATTCAAAGGCTTAGGGAGACTGAAATGTTAGAGTGGATTTTTCATTTAAGACCACTCACCCATCCTGGGATAGTCCAGAAGACACACCTTTCACCGTGATTGGGAGAAATAAATTTATGAAGGGCGTCTCCACATCCTTGAAGAGCTCTGTGATCACTCTTCTCTGTAGTCAGACCTTACAGTGGGAACGGCAGTCGTAAGCTGGAAAACCTAAATGCAATGGGAATAATTGGATCCCAGAGTGGCAGGGATCAAGTTACAGCACTCAACCACCAAAGACAAATTAGCTGTGGTTACCATAATAGACAGCAGAGACAAGGCAGAAATTGGAATAGTTTGATTCGCAAAGACCCTATGGCATTGGCTAGTTAAACATGGTGTTTCTAGAAGTAAAACAGATAGGAAGCCTACTAAACTCTTATTTGATCTGAATATGCAGAAAAGTTCTAGGTCAAGTAAACAAAATTCTAACCTGACTCATAAAAAGTCATAGCCTCTCAATTAATTCTCAGACTTGAGCCACTTTACAGGACTAGAGCCTCTTGAATTAAGGGGAGGTTGGGTTCTCTTGAGGAAGGACCTCAGTACATTGCCCAAATTTTATACTGTTAATCTTTCTCCTAGGCTTCCCCAAAAGGACCTATGGCCTTTTACCAGGGTAACCGTGCATTGGGGCAAAGGAAATAATCAGACTTTTCAGGGACTATTGGACACTAGAAAACCCAAAATGTCACTGTGGTCCACCAGTCAATGTAGGGGCTTATGGAGGTCAGGTGATCAATGAAGTTTTAGCTCAGTTCTGTCTCACAGTGGGCCAGTAGGTCCCTAATCCATCCTGTGTTTATCTCCCCAGTTCTGGAATACATAAATGAAATAGACATACTCAGCAGCTGGCAAAATCCCCACATTGGTTCTCTGACCTGTGGAGTGAGGGCTATTATGGTGGGAAAGGCCAAGTGGAAGCCACTAGAACTGCCTCTACCTAGGAAACTAGTAAGCCAAAAGCAATACCACATTCCTAGAGGGATTAGTGCCATCATGAAGGACTTGAAAGATGCAGGTGTTGTGATTCCCACCACATCCCATTCAACTCATCTATTTGGCCTGTGCAGAAGGCAGATGGACCTTGGAGAATAACAGTGGATTACTGTAAACTTAACCAGGTGGTGACTCCATTTGTAGCTGCTGTGCCAGATGTGTTTTTTTTTAAAGATTTTTTATTGGGGAATTGGGGGGATGGGAACAGTGCTGGGGGATTGGGGAAGGGGAACAGACAAGTTGCTGTCGTTTTGTTCTTCAATCTAGTTGTGGAGGACGTTGCTTCACTTGCCCAAGTTGGCACCATCATTGCGCTCCTCCCTGGAGAGGCAGATCAGTCGCCGGCTTCTGGACGGCCGCTCACTGCGGCGGCTGGCCGCTCACGCTGGCTGCTGGCTGCTGGCTACACACGGTAGCCCATGGCAACCCACTGCCACAGGGACTGCAGCCCACGCCGTCGCCAGCGACTCACGGCAGCCCAGCTCCAGGTTGAGCTGTTGTTCAGCATCTTAGCTGTGGAGGGCAGTGTTCACTGGCCCTCATATGCGGGATCCGAACCGGGGCCCTCTGGCATCCCAAGCGAGTTCTTAACCATCGCGCCACTCGGCCGGCCCCAGATGAGGTTTTATTACTTGAATAAGTTAACATGTCCTCTAGTACCTGGTATGCAGCTATTGATCTGACAAACACCTTTTTCTCCATTCCTGCCCATAAGGACCACCAGAAGCAGTTTGCTTTCAGCTGGCAAGGCCAGAATACACCTTCACTGTCCTACCTCAGGGATGTACTAACTAAACAGCTCTATGTCATAATTTAGTTCACAGGGATCTTGACCACCTTTTGTTGGAAAAGTCAGTCTCATGTCCATAGTCTTTCCACCTGTGCTTGGGCATGTAAGAATGGACCTTGGGCATGGAACACTTTCTTACCAAGAGATAGAGTCCTCCCAGCCTGTGCTGGGTTTATCACCTTTTGTGAGAATATCTTTCCCTGTTTCATGCTCAATGTGTATTCCTTTGTTCTGCTTAAGTGTATGCATCAACAGCCCCCAGGCATGCCCCTAGCTATTTCAGGCTCCATGGGGTGTGTGTGGGGGGGGGAGTCCTTCTATTGTGGCGCCAAAGGCCAATTGCCCTGCATGGGATTCTAGGAGGACCAATGCCCTCTATTGAAGCTGATCCAGCCATAGTTCAGGGGCTTTCCAGTTCTGTGAAATTTCACGGGACTAGTGAAGTGGGCATGTCACGGTATCCTTTCCAAAGTGAAGGAAAAGTTGTACCATCTGGCCTCCCACACAACCAAAAGAGAGGTATAATACCTTATTGGGCCTCTTTGGATTTTGGAGGCAACATATTCCTCATCTGGGTGTGTTACTCTGGCCCATTCACCAAGTAACCTGAAAAGCTGCTAGTTTTGAGTAGGGCCCAGAACAAGAAAAGACTATGCAACAGGTCAGGCTGCTCTGCCACTTGGGCCACATGGTCCACCAGATTCAATGTTGCTTGAAGGGTCAGTGGCAGACAGAGTGCTGTTTGGAGCCTTCAGCAAGTCCCTATTAGTGAATCCTAGGGCAGGCCCTTAGGATTTTGGAGCAAAGCCCTGCTGTCCTCCATAGAGAACTACTCCTCTTTAAAAAAAAAACAACGAAAAAAAACTTTGTTGGGGAACAGTGTGTTTTCTCCAGTTCCCATCAGCTCCAAGTCAAGTCATTGTTTTCAGTCTAGTTGTGGAGAGTGTAGCTGAGCTCCAAGTAAAGTTGTTGTCTTCAATCTATTTGTGGAGGGAGCAGCTCACTGGCCCATGTGGGAATTGAACTGGCAACCTTGGTGTTAAGAGCCTGCACTCTCACCACCTGAGCTAACCAGCCACCCCAGGCCAGCTTGGTTTTTTATTCTAGATTTCACTCTCGTCTCACCCAGCTTCTGCTTTAACCAACCTGCAAGTCCTTTTCCTTCCCTGACAGCCAGCCAGGCATATGGGAGAGGCTGGTGTGGCCTTTGTTGTCAGTAGTTCTCTGATGTGAAAAGGGGCAGCACAGTTATTTTAAACTTGATCCAACTTCTTTGCATGTTACAAAGTTAAACGGCTAAAAGAAGTAAAACAAGAAGGCAATGCTTGTGGAATGTATGGTGCGTATTGGCAGTGCGTGCCTCATTACGATTCGTCTGCTTGCTTCTCCTGTTCAGTCGTTTCTTTAGAAGGCAGTGGATTTTTCTCTTGCATTTCTGTCTTCTTCAATTTCCACATATTGAATTTCTCAGTCTCAGCCATATCAGGTTTGTCAGACACAGTTGCAGAGGAAGCAGAGCAAGGCGAGCGAATGAGTGGAGTCCGATCTGCTCAGTGGTGGTCGCCGAGTCCAGCACTCCTCTTTTGAGAAATAGCTCTTGGCCTGCTACTGGGTCTTAGTAGAGACTGAATGCTTAACCATGGGCCACCAAGTTACTATGTGACCTGAAATACCCATCATGAACTGGGTATTATTTGACACACCAAGCCATAAAGTTGAGCATGCACAGCAGCACTCCATCAAATGGAAGTGGTATATACAAGATGGCACCGAGTAGGCCCTGAAAGCACAAGTAAGTTATATGAAGAAGTAGTCCAAATGCTCTCTCTCTCTCCCAACCTGCACCTATGGCCTCGGAGGGAGTTGCCTACAATCAGCTGACAGAGGAAGAGAAGAAGCAGGTTTACAGATAGTTCTGCGTAATATGCAGGCACATCCCAAAAGTGAACAGCTGTGGTACTACAGCCCTTTTCTGGGACATCTCTGAAGGATGTTAGTGAAGGGAAAGACTTCCAGTGGGAAGAGCTTTCAGCAGTGCACCTGGCTGTTCACTTTGTTTGAAAGAAGAAATAGCCAGATGTGTGACTATATATCGACTCATGGGCTGTGGCCAATGGTTTGGCTGAATTTGAAAATTGGTCATAGGGAAATCTGGAGAAGAGGTACGTGGATAGGCTTCTCTGAATGGGCAAAAAATGTGATGATATTTGTGTTCCATGTGAATGGGGGTGACCTCAGCAGAGGAGGATTTTAATAATCAAGTGGATAGGATGACCCATTCTGTACATACTAGTCCGTCTCTTTTCCCAGCCACTCCTGTCATTGCTCACTGGGCTCAACAAAGAGGCCCTCGTGGCAGGGTTGGAGGTTGTGCATGGACTCGGCAACATGGACTTTCACTCACCAAGGCCAACATGGCTATGGCAGTCACTGAGTGCCCAATCAGCCAGCAACAGAGACCAACTGGGCCCCCTACATGGTACCATTCCCCTGGGTGAAGGGTTGATTCACTGGACCACTTCCATCATGGAAGGGGCAGTGTTTTGTTCTTATTGGAATACTCTAGATATACATTTGTCTTCTCTGCACACAGTGTTTCTACATTGTTTCGGATATTTCATATAAATGGAACCTTCCAATATGTAGTCTCTTACATCTGGTTTCTTTCGCTGAGCATATTTTTGAGGTTCTTCCACTTTGTAGCAGTTATCTGTAGTTAGATAGCTTAGACTGATATCCAAGAGTAAAATGGCTGGATTGTATAGTAAATTTATGTTTAACATTTTAAGAAACTGCTGGAGTAACTCTATTTACCAGATGGGATGCTGCCCAATTCATGAATTGTTCAATAAAGCCAATTAGATGAAAGGAAGGAAGGAAGGGAGGGAGGGAGGAACTGCTAAACTGTCTCCAAAGTGGCTGCACCATTTTAGCAATGTATGAGGGTTCCATTTCTCCATATTTTCTCCAAACTTATTATCTGTATTTTAAATTATGGCCAGTCTATGAAAAACACACACACAAAAAAGAATTTTAAAAGGTTCAGTTAGGAGGCTACGGATTTTGAGAGGTAAAACTACTCTCTCTCTCTCTCTCTCTCTCTAAAAAAAAAAAAAAAAAGACTGCAGTTCTCCAGCCGGGAGAGGACGCTCCAAGCCAGGCCTCTCCCCGTGAGTTTCTCACAGCGCCATCTTAACGAGATCCCGTTGCTAGGAGACGGAGATGCGTCCTTTGGCTTGAGAGCCCTGCCTCCCTGCTATTTCAGGCTCTGTCTCGCCCGAGGACTGAGACCTAAGGTCCCACTACTGTTCAGGAGCAGTTTCAGAGTCCTCTTTCTGGAGGCGTTTTCTTCTTACCCCCTCTAGCACTGGCTGTGGCGGAACGAGGAACCTTGCCCAGATCGAGTCTTTTACCCAGCTATGCCGAAGAAAGGGAAAAAGTCCAAGACGAATCTGTCCGATGAGGAGCAGCTGCTTCTGTTTCAGCAGAAGTTGCTGGCAGAGGAGGAGACGATTAAGAAGAAGGAGCGACTCCTGAGCCAGTTCTTGAAGGTGATGGCTTTCTGCATGATTCCCTGCTCAACCCCACCTACCTACCCCCTGTGCTGGCCCTGTCTCCTTGACCCTGTGGTAGCCTCATTTTCATGCTGGTCTCCCCTCCTCCAGGAATCTTGAGACCCAAATATACTTAGATCACAGGCAACATTGTTTGGGAGGAGAGGCAGTTCTCTGTGACGCATGGGTCAGTGATGTAGAGCCTGGCAGTCACAACTCAGCCCCAGAACTGGGACAGTAGGTGCTATCAGCTGTCCCAGCTGTTTGAAATTCTGATATTCTCCCTGGAGATGGGTCATTACAAACAGCATCCTGCTCTGATGCCTCCACCCTAAAGAAAGTTCACCCTTGCCCTCCTTAAAATGCCATGGGGCTGTTCCTGTCTTACTTGACACCCTCCCAAAACAAGAACTGGAACTCCCAGAGTGTTAGCCATCAGGAGCTTTGGTCCTTCAGAAAAGACAAAGCGGTAAGGTGTCAGTTGACAAACTAAGTGTGATCTTTGTTTTATCAGGGCTTTTGGCCCTGACCTCCTGGGGTTGCATTTAATCCTTCACACAGGACAAGCTGGCCAAGGAAGAGCACAACAGTGCTCTGAACCTTAATAAGATTAACACACAGTGGAGAACTGTTCTTCGAGAAGTTAAGACCAGAGAGCTTCGTAAAGACATTGAGATACTTAGCCAAACATTTGAACGAGTGGTGGACTGCAAGGACAGTGTCATCAAGGTAGGTGTTCTTCCCAAGGAAATGCTTGAATATGGCTGTCTTGATCTCTTCTCTTAATAGAATGGGCCTAGAAAATCAATTAATTACTCAATCTTAAAGCCCTTACAAGAAGCAGGCTGTGAAGAAAGCCAGGCTATTTGTAATAACAGTTTTCACGGAAATGAAAAATAGAACATTGGGCTGTCACTTCCTTTCTCTTAGAGGAGCCATTCTCTTTAGTCATCCACTGCCCCCAACCAGTACTATACAATACAATATTAGAGTTATAAGGCACAGTAGACATCACCCAAGGATTTGAACTTGGTGCCATATCTTCATTTCAGTGTGAGAAGATTCGGTTCCAGAAGGAGAAATTGGCTTGCCCAAGGTCACACAGCTAGTCAGTAAGATAGCTGGGACTAAAACATGGGTTTCTTGATTCCCACTCCATTACTTTTTCAACCAAATTCTATTTGGCCTCTTTGATTCAACTTCAGTGACTCTGGATAAGGCTGAGAAGATTGCCATGGGTAAGAGCAGTTCTGGATTTCTAAGCAATTAAATCAGCCACCCTTATGCTCTTGGGAGGTTCTTGAGTCCATACCATCTTTTGTTCTAAGGAATTTTGCTGTATTCCTTCTTTCATTCTATTTTTAACCTGTTTACTGACTCCTTCTCCATAGTCTTTTCTATCTTAAAGCAAAAAACCCACATTAACAGCAAAATAATATTGTCAACCTGACATTCCCCCTCTAGAAAACACACATCTTTCCTCACAGCCTAAACCCTCTGGGGGGAAAAACTTCAGTAGACCTTGGGCAGCTTCAAGGATACATATTAAGAGTCCCAAATTTGCAAAACCATCATAATTCCTCACCCCACCAGTTATACCACATGGCTTTTTAAGTGACATCTTCAGACCCTTACTGGAAATTATCAAATACTTGCTGAGAATAGAAACAGCAGTGGTCATTTAGGGATGCTGACCAGTGGCCAGGCTTACCCTTGAGCCAATTAGCTTCTTCTTATACAATAGCTTTGCAGCTAATGATTACAGTCCTTCCTTTTTGGTAAATCACACATTGCTAATATTAAACACCTTCAGGGTCATTTTTCTTTTTTTAATTTATCATCAGGGCCAATTTTTTTTAAGATTTTTATTGGGGAATTGGGGAAAAGGAACAGTGTTGGGGAATTGGGAAAGGGGACCAGCCAAGTTGTTGTTCTTCAGTCTTCGTTGTGGAGGGTGCCAGTCGCCATCTGGCTTCCCGTCAGCAGCTTGTGGCCTCTAAGCTCAAGGTGCTGTGTTCAGTCTTAGTTGCAAGTGGGCATAGCCCACCATCGAACAGGCAATCTTATTGATACACCAGCTGAGCCATCCTGCTACCTGGCAGCTCAGCAACAGCTCAGCTCGGGCATAGCATCACTGGCCCATGTGGGAATCGAACCGGCGGCCCTGTTGATCAGAGCTCATGCTCTTAAGCCAACTCTTAACCAACTGAGCAACTCAGCTGGCCCAGAATGACTGAAACTGTACATGTTAAATGTGCAAATGTCAGTGATCCTCACTTGCTATCTCCACTTCACTTCCCATTTGTTCTGCATCCCACAACATCTGATTTCTACCCTTCATTAGGAAACTGCTCTTGTAAAGACCACCAGGCCCAACTCATGGATACTTTTTTTATCATTTAGTTGTCATCTAACCTGACTTCTCTATGACACTGACACTCTTGATCATGCTCTCCTTCTTGAAACTCCCCTTTGGTTTCCATGACATCATTCTTTCCTGGCTTTTCTCCTGCCTCTGAAATATATACATCCAGTCCCCTTTGTGAGTTCATCTTCCTTTCTCCATCCCCTGAACTTCAGTGTTTCCCAGGTTTCCAAGTCTGACCACCTCACCCTTTAACCAGGCATCTAGAGTCTAGACCATTTTACTCATTACCCTGACTTTAAATACCCCTTATATATGAGTATTGTTGACTCCAAGGTCTGTAACACTAGCCTGGATTTTTCTCTTGAGTTCTACGTCCTTATATTCAAACTTCCTAGATATCTGTTCCTACCAGTTGCTATTGTACTTTCCTCACAACTGAACTCATGGGCTTCCCCTTCCCTGGCTAGCCCCATTCCCCATACTCCACAATCTGGTCTGCCTTATACTCTCTATTTAGGTGGCTGGTGCCATTTACCAAATCACCCAGCCCAGAAATCTGGGAATCATCCTAGGTTTTGGGACTTCTGTTTCTAAGTCTCATAGAAATCTGCTTAAGTATTTTTCAAAGCCATCCCCTGCTCTATTTCCCCACTGTCCTGCTGTAGTTGAGTCCTGGGCACTATCTCTCATATGGACTATTGCAACAGTTCCCTACATTCCAGCCTTCATGCCCAATGACCTTCAGATGATTGTTTACACAACTACCAGATTATCTTTCTAAAACAAAAACTCTGATGCTGTTACTCCACTGCTTAAATCTCCTTTGTGACTCCCCTCATCCACAGGAAAAACTCCAAACTCCATGGGAAGAACATCAAAGCCCTTCGTGATCTGGCCTCTATCTGTACCTTTCACACAAACAGCCTTGTTTCTTACCTCTGTCTTTACATATGCTGTTCCCTCTACCCGGAATTTTCTTTTCCCCGTCTTCCTGGCAAACTCTCACTCCTCCTTCAAGTGTAATACAAAAGACTTCTTCTGTGAAGCTTTCCCAGTGCTCTTAGTTAGATGTAGGCACTCAGTCATTTATGTCTCGTTGTCACTGGTAAGTCATTAACCTCTTAGCAATTTCCATGTTATACTGTAATGTTCTGTTTATGTAACTCCTTTCCTACCGCAAGACTACAGGCTCTTTTGAGGGCAGTGAGCATGCCTTTTAATCTGAATCCTCAACTTCCAGCACAGTGCTGGCACACAGCAGGTTGAGTAAACATTCATTGAGAGAGTGAATAGCCTTCCATTTTCAGAGCCTATTTCATACAATCCTTTTTCATGCTAAACATGTAAGGTACAAGCAAGCTCTGCATGGAGGCTGTGGTAGTTTACAGTGAGTGGACTCACGGTGTCTGGATCATATGGGATATGGTAATACATTCACCTTATTCAAAATTAAAAAGATAAGAAATTATATAGAGGAAAGTTCCCTCCCACTGGTGCCTTCCAGCCACCCATGCCCCTCCTAATAATTTTAGTTTCATGAGTAAACCCTTTTTTTACACAAATGGTAGTACTCCATACTGTTATGCCCCTTGCCTTTTTCACTTAACATGTCTTGGGGATTATTCCACATTAGCCCACAAAAAGCTTCTTTTGTTGTTTTACGACTGCATAGTATTCTGTATTGTAGTTTCATATGTTACTTTGTCATCTGTATTTCCTATATCTTGGTAATTGGATCTAGAAGCTTTGAGGTGTTGTGTTCTTCCATTATCTCTCTTTTTGTGATGTTAGCAGCTGTTGGTTATCCATTAATTCACTGGGGGTTGCAAAATGCTGATTTCTAATGATACCATTTTTCATTTATTAGCTTGAATACTTCTATAAAGAGATACTTCCCATCATTTACCCAAAGGTACAGTGTACATAAGAAAGGCAGGATACATGATTGATTCCTTCTTTTGCCTGACAAGATACTCTAGGTTCAACTTGTTTATTTTTGCCTCAGACCTCGAAGCAGCCCTTTCTCCAAGAATTCCTGGTTCCTTTTAGTGGTAGCCCCATCATTGTAAATGTTTGTTGTCCCTAGGACACATGGTGGCCACATGGGGTTCCCTGATGTCACTCTTATTTCACATTCAAGAGTGGGAGAACCAGCACTCTTAGAGCCAAAGAATTGGCATTAGAAACAAAGGGAAAATGTCAATCACGTCATCCAGCTAGCCAGCTGGATTACATTTTTCTTTTCTCACACAGAAGCCATCCAGCCAAAATGGTAACTCTGTTTCCTACCCAGTCTTTAGCTAAGGACCTGTCAGAAGCCGAGGAACAGTATGCCCATGCCCTGCGCAGCCACTTGCACAACGTTGATCAGCTGTTGGCCCTGCAGAGGTGGCGACTCAACCTCTTAGAGGAAAATTACAACATGGAACTAGAGACCCTAACCAAGGAGTTCGAGACAGAAAGGTATGGGGTCTTGAGTCCAGGGGGGTATCCAAAGCCTATGTCAAGGAGCTGTCTGTAAGCAAGTGGCCAGCACCCTGGGGCATCCCACCTTGATTATGACATGACCCCTCAGTAGAAAAGATCCTGAGTTCCTTCTAAACTAACTCAGGTTTAAGCTTGTAGCCTTAGCCTCCCTTTGCCCATGCCAGGTCCCTATCTGGAATGCCATCACCACCCCCTTTCAGCTATCAAAATTCTACCCGTATGGCAGGGGACAGGGATGGGAAGACTTCTCACTGTAACCCTTTATACTTTGTGATTTTTATATCATATGAATATTTTACCTATTCAAAAATCAAAATAAAATAATCTTATTCATTCTTTTTGGCTCTAAAAAGAATAGAGTCTGCCCTCGCTCTATTCTCCTTCAGTACCTAAGAGTTTCTACCATTCATATAATTTTATTACAAATTGCTTTGAGTTGTCATTATTGGTCCATATGCTTTATCCCTCAGAGCAGGGACAGTATCTTATCTTCTACAGGAAAGCAATTATTGACCAGCACGAAAAAGAGATTCGCTACCTACAAGATGTCTTCATGGCCATGGAGCAGAACTATATAGATTCTGAGTATGAAGGCAAGCTGGAGTTCCAGAGCATGTGGGACGATCTTAAAAACAAGGTACAGAGGGAGGGCAGATGGGCAAGAACTGGGAGAGAAAAATTCTCAAGGCTACTAGAGCTAGAAGAGATCTCTTTAACCAACATGATCAAGAAAATGCCTGTTGCCACTGTAGGTCTCCCTACTGCCTTTTGTACTTTCGTGAAAATTGGTCAGGAGGGAGGACCCTTCTGAAATGTTAAAGACATGCATTTTAGAGCTAAAAAGCAACAAGGAGATCATCTGGCTTCACCCCTGTGACTTGCAGATGAAGAAACTAAGGTCCCTCCCCCACCTCCCCCAAAGTAAAATGACCTATCTAAGTCATGCTGCTGGTTTGTGGTGGAGCGAGGAGGAGAAGCCAGTCTCCTGCCCCTTGGCCCGTAGTGCTTTCCTTTCACCATCGTGGAGGGTTCAAACTTAGCCAGCCTGCAGACCTGGGTTTGGGTATGGGGTTCTTTGTTTTTATTTTGCCCATGTTTTGTAAAACATTTTCATAAGGTTTCTACATTAAAAAATCAGGAGATTTCCCATAAAAATCAAAATTTTTAGCTTCCCTTGAAAAATTTAAAGACCGGCTAATACTGGGTCATATTTCCAAATGGAGACATTCATGTGGGGCCAAGCAGCTGTTCCTCTCTGCCTCCCACCCCCCAAAAGAGTATTTCCTCACTGGTTCACCACAGGCCCCATCTAGCCCCATCTAACCCACAGCACTGATTTATATCATCTGCCTGGTCTTTGTAGGCATTTTCATTGGCGACCCTTGCATTGAACTATGCTATAAATAGTGCAAGAGGGTAAGGTTGATGGTGGGAGTGAAAGGACACTAATAGGACAAGCACTAACTATTTGGGGCCACTTCCTAGAATTTAGAAGAGAAGCACTTTCTAAGACTGAAACTGGAGAATGTAGTAGAAGATCTGTGGAGAAGGTTCCAGGATGCACTCAAGAGTTACACTGATGCCACAGAGGATCGAAAGGTTGCCTTCGAGACCCTGAGGGTGAAGGATGAGAAGAGCTCCAAAGAGATTGAAGCACAGATGAAAAAAATACAGAGACTACAGGTTAGTGCAGCCAGCCAGAAACACTCACTGCTTTAATTGCTCCATTATCCCCTGTTCATCCTCCCCCAGTTTCCACGGGGCCTCATGACTGGATGGGAAAAGAGGATATGCTTTGATTTCAGTCTCCAGACAGTCCTTTTGCCCGTCTCCCTTTAGACCCTCAGCTGGTCAACTGTTTCCTCTCCTCTGTTTCTCCAGGATTCCATAAGTATTTTAAAAGGCAAGATCATGGTGCACTGCCGTGAGAGTGAAGAACAGAACCAGTACGTCCGTGATGACAAGGAGTTGATCCTTGTACAACTGCGAAAACTTAAGGCCCAAAGGACTCAGGTCCGGGAAACATCACAGGAGAACTTAGTCAAACTCACTCTGGAAAGTAATGCCACCATCAAGGCCCTGAGAAAGATTGTCGATAAGGTAACCAAGGGGAAGGGGTGGTCCAAACAAAACCAAGGAGCCGGACTCCCTGGGAAGTTAAAGGGGTTTGAGAGCTGTAGAGGAGGCTTTCTCCTGTTTCCTGCCTGAATGAACACTTGGAATACATTTTTTTTTTAAGAATTTTATTGGGGAATTGGGGGATGGGAACAGCGCTGGGGAATTGGGGGAAGGGGAACAGACAAGTTGCTGTCCTTTTGTTCTTCAGTCTAGTTGTAGTTGTGGAGGAGGTTGCTTCACTGGCCCAAGTTGGCACCATCATTGTGCTCTTCCTGGGTGAGGCCGATCAGTCGCCGGCTTCTGGACAGCCGCTCACAGCCACTGCTGGCCGCTCATGCTGGCTGCTGGCTACACACGGTAGCCTATGGCAACCCACTGCAGCAGGGGCTGCAGTCCACGCCATCGCCAGCAACTCATGGCAGCCCAGCTCCAGGTTGGCATGTTGTTCAGCATCTTAGCTGTAGAGGGCAGTGTCACTGGCCCTCACATGTGGGATCCAAACTGGGACCCTCTGGCGTCCCAAGCCAGCTCTTAACCAACGTGCCACTCGGCCGGCCCTGGAATACCTTTTTTTATTCCATATTCCCTCCCCCTCTCACATTTTATATTAAACTGATAATGAATTTTTTAAGAACATAAAATACTTGGAATAGTGGTTGGCACACAGTAAGCACTCTGTGTTAGCGTATGTATTACTCTTGTCTCCCACTTGGATAAATGAGTATCTCCCTTGGCTCAAGCAGGGGAACCAACTCTACTATTCCTCCTCCTCACTCCCTTTCCTAACAAAAGTTCTCTTCCTCTTTCCATCAGGGTGAAAAGATCCTTAAACTGGCAGAAATATGTAGGAAATTTGAAACAGAGGAAGAAAAAGTGCTGCCTTTTTATTCAACATTGACTCCCGAGGAGCAGACGAAGAGAGAGGAAATTCACCCAGAAAACCTTACTGAGGAGCTGGCAAAGGTAAAGTTCCTAGGGCCTAGAGGCCAAGGCTCAGAGGTGGGGATGACAGGGCACGGGGCTGTATTTGCTAATGGGCCTCACCACACACCTTCTCCCTTTAACTCAACTCCCAGGTGATAGCGGACTACAAAGGGATGGAGAATTTCTGGAAAAGGTACAACAAAGTGAAACTGGAGCAACTGAGCCTCCGACATAGACATGCCCAGTTGTTAGAAATCAACGAGAAGCTGCGGGAGATGCTCAAGCAGTACTTGGATGGCATCTCCGTGAGTGATGAAGTGCTGAGCCAGCTCAACCCACTGTTCATCGTCAACCATCGAAGCAACTTACCCCAGCCCTTGCCCACACCTGCAACCCAGCCAGGTGACAAAAAACCTCCAACCACGTACAACATCATAGAAGCAGCCCACGTGATCTCCCACATCCTGTGATACAAGAAAATCTCTTTTCAACCCCCAGAGAATTTTTTGAGACCCCCGAGGACTTTGCTATTAAAAATGCCCATGGAGTTCCTGAGCTCCTTATATCTTTGCCATACTGGACAGAGCAGTCTACTCTGAGGACACTAGGAATATAGCGGTCCCAGGATATGGACGAGAATAGCTAGGCAACTACCAGGAGGCTTTATTTCTCAACGAGGCGTTGCTCCTGGAGTCAGGGCACCATGGGAGCCCAAACCCATACCTTCAGGACCTAGAGATCCTATGGGAAGATTTAAGATCAGGTCCTTGGGGTCAGTTAGGACGGGAAAAGGAGGTGAGCAGAAGAGATGATCTAAAGCCTCCAGCCACCCTCATGCCAGGGAAGATGCATCTCAGAATGCCTTTCCCCAGCCCTTTACCTCATTCGCACTTCCAAAAGTAGCCTCAGAAAGGATCAGGTGAAGAATGCAAAGAAGTTTTTTTTTATTTATTAATTATTATTATTTATTACTTCTTTTTGCTCTTGTTTCGTTTCTCTTCTTTGAGCTTCTTTTTGGAGACCTTAGGTCTGTTGGCCTTTTTGTATAGGTGATACCCAATGAGGCTCAGAAGGGCTGGCACCATGGCCATGCCTACCAGAGGCAAAATGCTCTTCACCAGCTTTTGCCAGTAGTTAGCTCGGATCAGTGCAATCAGCTCCACGTCGAACTGCAGCACTGCATCCGCTGGAGGCAGAGAGGAGGCAAAGGTTAGGATCTCTGAATTTACCCAGGACTCTGAGTCTGAATGAAAATAGGGAGGGCAGGCCACACCAGAGCAACAACTGTGAAACTGGCAAGATTTAAATGTGGGGCTGAGTTCCCTTAGACAAAGGCAGAGATGGGTTTGAGCAGAGTCTAGAGATAGTCATGTTCACCCCAGATAATACAAGTGTGGCTTGTGTTCCACGATAGGTCTTTAACAGCACAGGAAAACTTTCTGTGTATCTGAAATGTACATGCTGCTCTCCACTTATTGGTGGGAGAAACCTCAATTCTAACTGTACTCCATTTCCAAATAGCCACATGGATACAATCTTTGCAGGGCTGAAATTAATTGGGTTTAAACTAGACTTTTAAAAATTCCACCAACCAATAAACACACTCAATACGACTGTTAAAACAGATAGGTGTTTCAACATATGAGCTGGAAAAGAAGAAGGATGTGTCTTAAGAAAGAAGTGGGGGAGGATGAGTGGAGGGTCGGGGGGAGAAATGCAGGCAGAAGCAGCTCTGGAAAGCATGAGGTAATAGTGCTTGGGTAAGACTTTGTTTCTCTTTAGCTCCCCTACCCTCTTTCCAGGTCTCCCTCTAAGCTGGAACTGGGATAAGAACTTTTACCCCAATACTCTGAAGTACAACACATTTTAGCTAATAGAACATTTATTATAACCAAAAGAGGTACACATTTCAGGAAATCTGTCCGGTCTCAGGCCTTCAAGAAGGGTAGATATCAGCAGTGACCTGTGAGGGCTTTCAAAGTTATGGGGTGGGCCTGGCTTTTAAAAGTTGTTGTTATTTTGTTTGTTTGTTTGTTTTGGTTTATTGCATTTTGTTTTGAATTACTTGACTATGATCATTTTTACTATCTCTTCTCTGATGAAGACTGAAAGGAAGGGTGGAGATGTGCTGAGAAGCCATGCCAACTGCACAAATGACAGTGGAATTGTAAGAAAAAGGCAGGAAAGAAGTCCAGAGTTCTGGGAAGGGTGACCCTTGTGGCACAAGCAGGTGTCTCCTCCCTAAAAAGCTGCTGGCTGCCAGAGGGCAAGCCAGGTAACTTTAACTGGTTCTGTGTCTCTAGTTCCTGTGGTGATCTGAGGAGGGAAAAAGTGCCCCTTTAGGAAGCCCTACCCACTCCTGTTCCTTTTAGCAAACTAAGTTTAGACCTCAAGCTCCAGACAAATTGTGTAGCTCTGTAGCTCTTAGGGACTAGGTATTTTGATGGTCTGAGAGAGGTCTAGTCAGATTACCTGGGATAGATGGTGGAAAGCCCCGTTTTCCATAGGCCAAGTGGGAAGGAATAATTGCCCTTCGCTTCTCTCTAAGGGAAAGAATGTAAGTTATAGCCAGAGGTGGGACCAGGTGGGCCAACAGCCTCAGTCCATCTGAAGCCCCACCAGCAAAATCCTCTGAATATTCACACCCAAAACATGAACTTTCCCACCTGGTACCAAACAGGTGGACCAGCAAAGGTGTCCATCCCCCACATGCCTCAAGTCCTCCAACAAATCCCACAGCCAGAGAGGCACAGAGGCTTTGAATGCCCTTAGGGGTTCCAATGACCTGGACCTGCCCAGTACAAAGCCAGGGCCCTTTATCCCATGTCCTCCTGCCTCCTCTCAGAGTAGGGATAGCAGAAAAAACCTCTACCCATGCAAAGCAGGTTCCCAACCCACCCCTGCCCAGATACTCACCCCACACACATGTCTAGAAGGCTCTGCTCCAGACCTTGAGGAAGAAGACACCACTGAACAGGAAGCTACCTACATTCCCCAAATCCCAGGAGAGGAGATCAAAAGCTCCCCTTTGACCCTTGGTTGAGCAACCTGCTTCTCAAATCTCTGGCTTTCAGTAGGGTATGGGGCGAGAGCAGTATTAGAAGTGGGGTTTGAACCTCAGAAGGTGACTAGTGGAGACCTGCGGTCTCACTAATTCCCGAGGGGCTATTTCCAAGGTAGCTGAGGGGTTGAAGAGGTTAAGAAAGCGCTTACTCTGAGAAGAGGAGGAATGGGAGGTAAGGGTCACATACCTGGGATCACCTGCTTTTGGCCAAGTTCTATAACCAGAGGGTCTCTGGTCAGGGAAGTGTCAATAACGCGTCCATCTACCAAGCTGCCCTGGGGGGGTGGGGGGGAGAGCATTCAGAGTGCACACCTAGTACTTCTCCCTCCTGCCGGGGCAACACACACCTGGGCCGCTGGGCGGGGCAACCCCTAGCAGCTGCAGCCTAGCACTCCCCTCCAGGCTGAAAGGAACAGGAAGCCCCTGAGGGTTGGCACTTCTCGGAGATCTCTCCACCTTTCATTTCTCAGTGCCCAGGAGGAACTGGAGGAAAAGCAGGGAGGGGAAATGCGCAGGGAAGAGCGCGCCTCCCCCGCCACGTGCTCGAAGACCCCAGTGCCCTGAGTTACTCCCGAACTGCTTGCCACGTGTCCAAGCCAAAGCTGACGTGTTCATCAGGGCACCGCCCCCTCCCAGGCCCCGCCCCGGTCCCCCAGACCCCTCACCGTGTAGTGTATGTGAAGCGTGTCTCCAAAGGCAGCGGGCTCCGCACACGGTTCGGGGGGCTCCACCTACGATCGATCCGACTACAGGAGTCACGGAGGATCCTCCAAAGATTCTGTTCTTGCCCCTAGACCCGGTACCCCCCCAACTCAGTTCCCATATTTCCTCTCCTCCCTGCTCGCAGGTTCCTTTAGACCCATATTCCCGCACAAGGCCCGGCCCCCGCGGACCCGGACAATCTCCTCACCAGGGTCTCCACTTGGAGGGTCCGGACAGGACTTTCGGTTTCGAACCCAGTCTCAGCCTGGCACACCACGCCGCTGAGCAGCAGCAGCGGCAGCAGACAGAGCGGGAGTAGTGACGGGAGCAGGGTCATGACTGGACACGGGGCAGGGCGTGAGGGACCAGGACAGGCTGCGCGGGTAGCGGTGGCTAGGACAGCAGATCCCACGGTGCCTAGGCCAGACTGGACGGGGGCGGGTCGCGACGCACCAGCTCCTCCTCCTGCAGCCCTTCCTCCACCTTGTCCCCACCTCCTGGAGGGAGGAGGCTGCGGGGAGCCCCCCCTACCCTCTCAGATAGGGAGGTCGTGGATTCTGACTCGTCAGTCCCTCCCTTAGCCATTCTGTCCCATAGCGAGGGGCTAGGTCACATAATAGCACCCATTTATGACCATCTCCTGCGTGACAGGCACTTTTCTGTAATCCTCAAAACCACCCTGAAAGGTAGGCATAATTGTTTCCATTTTACAGATGACGAACTGGGTGTTCAGGGTAAGTAACTTGCCCAAGGTCATCTAGTTAGGTGGTGACAGGGTCAGGATTCAAACCCAAGACTGCCAGAATCCCACGTGTTTGCTCTCTGCTCTTGCCTGAAATATACGCGTCTCCTCACACCTATCCTAGCAGTGTCTGGCTGACCCATCCCACCTCAGCAGTTGTCAAAGGCAGCATCCCTCTCCCATCTCCACCCCTTCAGCTTGAATTTCTGGAGATCATATATCCAAAAGGAGGCAGGGAGCTGTCCTTTAGAAAGCTGGTTGAAAAGAGCAAAGGGCTATTTCCCGGTAAGGAGGGCGTCAATCCCTGATCTTTCCCTGACACTACCGTTTCCTTTCTCCTTACATCAAAAACTTCTCTAAAGGGCAGCTACATACAACCCCATTATGTTTTTACAAGGACTTCAGTTTTTAAAAAGGATTTAAAATTATTTCAGGTGACTACCGGTTCCTGTTCTGCAAGATTTTAACCCTCACTGCCCGCTCAGACCTTGGCATCTGGATTCTGCTCCCTCAAAAGTCATCAGTGAGCTCCCAGTCACCAAATTCCTGGGTCATTTCTTGGTCCCCTGCCCTCTTTTAGCATCTGTCTGGTATTTGATGCCACTGAGCTCTGACTGCCCTCTCAGGCTTTAGACAGAACTGCCTACTGGGTATCTCCACCTGGATGTTTATCAGCACCTCAGATCAACACACCCAATAGAGTACTCATCCCTTTTTCTTCTTCTATCTTATCTGCAACAATCTAGACTTCATTCCCAACTTCCAGTTTCTATTAGTGGCTCTGCCATCTGCATTCTGATTTCTTCTCTCATCTTCCATATCCAGTCTCCTTTGGATTCTTCCTCCACCACAGCCTCTCCAGCTCTTTCCATTCCCAAGGCTGCCACCCTAATTAAGCCATCTCCTTTAGGTTGTTACAAAAAGAAACCAAACCAAACCAAAACAAACAAAAAAACAAAGCACCTCAGATGGAGGGAATTTCTGGGGGTGATGAAATGCTCAATATCTTGAAGGGGATGTGGATTACATGGGTATATGCATTTGTCAGAACTTATCAAACTGTGTGTTTAAGATCTTTGCATTTCACTGCATGCAGATGATACCTCATTTTTTTTAAAAAGGGAAAAACTTTAAAAAACAAACACAAACAAAACTACACTTCCAAGTCTCCCTTAAACTGGATAAGGCTATGTGACTAAGTTCTGGCCAATAAGTGTTGGAAATACTGTCCTGGACTTCCAGAAAAGCTCCTTAAAGGAAGTTAACTTAGCTAAGAAGTGTGTCATTATGTGCTCCTCCCCCTTCTCCCAATCTCCTTCCCTTCCTTCTTTCTGCTGCCTGGAATGTTGATGAGATGAATTATGCTCTCGCAGCCACATTGGACGGTGAGGTGACCATGAAGATGGAAGCTGTGTGCCAGGATCTTGAAGTGAGAAGATAAAAGCTTATGTCCCTGATAATTTTCGAACCACCATGCCAGTCCTGGACTGCCTACCATTAGACACCTGCTAACTTCTATCTTGTTTTTTTAAAAAAAGGAAAGTTAGCAAACTCCTCATCCCCAGCCTCTCCCTACTCTAGCCCATTCTGTACACTGCTGCATCTGCTCAACTTCAGTCACATCACCTGCCCACTAAAAAGCCTGCCCTGGCTCCACATGGCCCAATGAATGGACTTCAGACTCCCCAACATGCCAACTGAAAGCGTGCATCCTCTGGTCCTAATCTGTCTTTCCAAAGTTGGCTTTTATTTCCTTCAACTGAAAGCCCTTAAAAGACAGGTATCTCATCTTTCTCATTTCTCTATTCTCAGTATCTAGTACAGTATCCGATACATAGATGGTCAATAAATGTTTATGAATTCAACCAAATCCCTTTCCTGCTTATGGACTGTGGTGTGGCATCAGATAAACCTGTATCAAGTGTTTTCATCTCTGTGCCGAGGCTCAGGCTCTTCTTTCACCCATCAAGCTCCCTCTAGGGGATTCTCTGAGCTAGAAGTGACTTCCCTTATTTCTGAACTTCAGGCATACACTTGGGGACACTGTTGTATTTTTCCTTGTGTTGCAGTTATTTGTGTATGCCCCAGTCTTCCCTCCCCATCTCCTCAAAAGAGCCAGCTCACTGCTGGCAAGGACAAGGTTGTGATCATGTCCAGAGTCCCCCAGGTACTAGCTGCACAATACCCTCCATATAAGCTTCTAGACAAATGTTTTATTTTGAATAAATATACCATGAAATACTGAGAAACCATTAAAAAGGAAGATCTAACTACATTAATATGGAAACTCTCTAAGACAAATGTATATATTCTTAAGTTTAAAAAAGCAAGAATAGATGTGATGAGCCCCTTTAATATCTTAATCTCTCCTCAAATGTGTGTAGTGTATTTAGCAAAGGAACTAGAAAGGTACACACCAAATAGCTGAGGGTGGGAGAATAGAGAACAGGTTCCACATGTTGTTTTGTATATGTATGTGTTGTTTGAATCTTTTACAATAAAAATTATCTTGGTTACAAAAACAACTTTAAAATTAAATATTAAGTAAACGAACATGATATACGGTCCTGTGCCACATCATGACATTTCAGTCAACGACAGACTGCATATACGACAGCGGTCCCATAAAATTATAATGGAGCTGAAAATGTCCTATCGCCTAGTGACGTCGTAGACATCACAGCTGTCCTAATGTCATAGCCCAACACATTACTCACGCTTGTGGGGATGCCGGTGTAAACAAACTGACTGCACTACCAGCGTATGAAAGCACAGCACATACAATTATGTACAGTACATAACACTTGATAACAAATGACTGTTACTGGCTTATGTATCTACTATATTAGACTTTTTATCATGATTTTAGAGTGTGTTCTACTTATAAAAAAAGTTTGCTGTGAAACAGTATGCCATGCTACACCAGCAGCAGCCTCAGACGTCTCCTGCTTATCCCGTCTCTTGATGGCATCATTTTCTCTTCTGTCTGATTTAATCTCATGCTGTTTTGTACAATAACATGCTGTACAGGCTTTTAGCCTAGGAGCAACAGGCGGCACCAGTGCCTATTAAGCGACACATGACTGTAAAGCAATACAATAGAATGTGTGAGAGGTGATGAATGAGTTATGGTAACAGAGCTAAGATTTGGGGGTGGGGAGAGTCCTTGTGACTAGAGAGGCCATAGGCAGCTTTGTGTATCTTAAAGAAAAGTGGTATTTCCTAAAAAGTGAGCAAGGGGATAAATACAGAGGGCCAGATATTTGGGGGAAGATGAATCGACCAGTTTGACTGAAGTAAGGGATTTAGCCAGGAGAGTAGAGGTAAGAGCTCGTTGTGGAGAGCCTTGAATGTCAGACTGAGGCAGCAGGCATTCATGGGAGGTTTCTGAGATGGGGTGACAGTACATACTGTACTGATGCATCAGCTGATTGGAATGGTGTCATGAAGGTGGGAGATCACTGTCCAGGTCTGAGGTTGTCTGGGCATCTGAAGGGAAGAGGAAGTGAGGGTGAAGTGAAGAGGGTGGTAGTAGGAATGGAAAGAACAAAACTAAGATAAGAAGATCACCCACAGAGGGCAGCACAAGCCCACTTGGACCCAGGAGGGACCAGAGAGGAAGGTGCTGTCTCCTTGGATCAAGTTAGGAGGTACCTGAAGGACAGAGAAAGGTGAAATGGTTCTAGGAAAGGTAGAGGAGCTGGCCCAACCCTGACTGGCAGCATAACTTAATCAGAGGACCACTCCTGGAAAGGCTTCCACCCTCAAAGGTGTCTCTGTCGGCAAGTATAAGATACTCTATGGCAGCTCCTGACTTCCAAAACTCATGGGGCACCCACCATGCCCAGCTTGGTTAAGGACAACGATGTTTATTCATTCATCAAGGATGACTGCCTATTATGTGCCACAATACATGTAGTAAGCAGGGCACAGCTTCTTTCATGTTTTGAATGTTTATTTTTAACAGATTGTTAATAAAAAGCCTGTAAGTCGGTATATGCAAATCTGGGTTCAAAATCTAATGCCATATTTTCAAGGGCATGCATACCCTGGCTGACTATATGTTTTCTTTTCAGGTATGGTTATGCACTCATTCATCCAAGAATGAGTGTTATGTGTCTGCCCCCCCCAGACCCCCCCTATTCCCCCCATACTCGCTGCCATGGCTGTTGTAGCCAGGGAGATATCATTCCATTAATGCAAGATCTGGTATTAGCAAAAACAGAGATTCCCCATCACCTATTACCTAAAACCAAGAAAGCACCTCTCTTTCCTATAATCAGAACTCAGAAGCTAGCATCCAAATCCCTGTGGTTCACAGCCCCAAGCTAAGCCCCCCACCCTTAAAAGACCCTGTACTCAATTCTGTCCTAGAATGACTCCCAACAATGTATGGGATGGAGGTGGAGGTGAGCAGGAGGCGGGTGCTGGGTGAACAAGTTCATTCTCAAGCCTCCTCCCTGGCCTGCACTGACCTCCTAAGAGACAGCTCTCAACACCTGGTTTGGAGGAAGAGTGTTGGAAGGAAGGGTGGATGGGTAGAACTGTTCAGCTCTGGGCACAGATAGCCTTGAGTATCCTTTCCACTCCACCATGTTCAGTTCAGAAGCCAGATTTGCTCAACTAGAGCCCAGATATTCTCTTCTACAGGCCATGGCCAAAGTGACACAAAAGCAGACACTCACCTTCAAGCCTTGATGGTGAACAGTCCCAATTCTAGTTCCTCACTTCCAGACCTCCAACCACTGCTTTCAGTGGCACTGTCCCCTTTACCATACTCAAGGCTCGGATTTCCTTAGACCTAACCCTTTGCTCAGGAACTCAGGGTCATCCTTACCCATCACAGCAACCAGGGCCAGGAAACTCAATTAGAATGAAAAACCTGCAGAGGAAGGAAGGTATCTAGATCCTATCACCCTCCAGTTACCAGATTAGAAAGTAGAGAACTGGAAAAGAGGCTGTTCTTAGTATTACGACTGCCTGCCCAAAGACACCACTCTCTGCACCAAGCGGCGGCAAAGGGAAGGGAGCCCCTACACAGCTATTCCCCAACTGTCACTATCCCACTATGGATATCCCAAAGGATTCCAGAGCATTCCAGAAATGGATTCCCAGGTCTCCCCCTCAGTACAGGGTTTGACTTCATTCTTAGCACCAGGTCTGGAAACACAGAAAGTACTAAGTAAATATCTGCCAATTTTCTGCTCTGACCAATCTAGGCACTTGAACTGGAAGTGATGCAGCGAACCCCCAGAGTGCCAGGGCCTTTAGACCTTACACCACTAGTCTGAGAATTCCATACATACCCACACACTCATTCTCCCCATGGCTGCCCCCATACTCTGGAAGGAAGGGGACAGTTTTGTTCTCCATCCCACCTGGACCAATCCAAGGCCTTCCACTGGTTTTCTCCAGGCTCATTTTGGAAGCTCCCTTGCCCAAATAGCCCTGAAGTGGACCCTGGGCCCAGGCCCCCTAACAAGTCATGACTAAAGAGTTACTCATGTTCTGAGAAGATGGGGTTGCTGTCTGTCCCAAGTGCTGGGTGCTAAGCATACAACTTCCAGGTTAAGTCTCCCCCCTCATCCCTCCACTTTCCACCCCCAAAAAAGCTGGAAGGTTTAAGCAACTGCCACAAGAGGGCTCCCTCCACCTCTAAACTGAGGGCTAAGGGTCAGAAGGGACTAGGTCATCCTCTTTCCCAAATGTGTTCAGGGGTCAAAAGACCACCACTGGCCTGCCAACCAGCTCAAGTCCTCTCCATGGTCAGTATCTTATGAGAGGCTGTAGCTCTAGATGGTATCTATTTATTAGTATACAAATGAACTTGGGAAAGGAGTTCCTAACTTCTCAGTAACCTCAATCATCAAGCAGGACTTTTGAGGAGCCTGGAAGGAAGAAAGTTTCATCTGATTTTGAAGGGTAAGTGGGTAATGTTCAAAGTTCACAGAGTTGATAAAGGGATGTCTGGTTGTAGTTTAAGAGTTTCATAAGGACAGAAGCACTGGTCCTTGAGGGTGATGGCTTATTTTAATAATAGGAGAGGGGCTGAAAAGGAAAATCGGAAAGCGAACAGGAAGGTAACCGAATATAAATGACACACTGGTACTTGGGGCTGTCAGCCTTATCTATGCCTAATACTTTCCCTCTCCCATAGCATCAGGGTGGGAGAACCTCTGCCCCCAAAGCCTAAGAAAGTGGTTAAGAGTCAGGAAGGCCTGCCTGGCTCACTCAGACCTCACCCACCCCAAGGGAGCACCATCCCTTTCTTTGCCTGAAGCCAGACAATAGTAGCAGGAGAGGAAGAGAGTAGTGGTGGGATATGGGAGGACGGAAGCTATATGAAAAAGGTCTGTTTCCCAAGATGTTTGTGGAATGTCTGGATGAGGCTGGCATACTGACAACAGGGATCTAAGCGCTTGAAGTACAGGAATGGAGAGCCATCAGTTGTAAGGAGGATCGAGATCATTACATTACCCAAACCTTTACCCTTCATGCTTACTCAATGCCAAAGTCCAGCACCAAATGAGTGAGGGGACTCCAATCAATAGATGACAGGACCCTATTCCAACCAGAAGCACCTGATGCACAGGGCTGGGGATATCTGAGAATAAAGGCAATATGAGGCACTCAGAGTTCAGGGCCCTCTAGCCATTGAAGTCCCTAAAGTCTACAACAGGTGATAAACATAGCTAAGTTCAGGGTTAAACCCTTTAGAACTAGAGGAGCAAAGTCACAAGGCCCTCACGCTCTGGTGCCCAATTCATGTAGGCCCCCTACTCTGGGGCATAATGGGAAGGAGTAAGCAGTGTGGAGATGAGCCCAAGTTCTTCCATAACCTCAAAGCCGAGTGCCCTTTACCCCTCTGCTGAGGAGCAGTCTGGAGAGAGGGACAGGAGGCAGAACTACCCTCACCATTAAACCACTGTCCAATGGCTGCTGCACATCAAGGATGAAAGTCTGCTCCAAAGCTGCATAAAACAAGTTTAATTTCCAACCAGGGTCACAGTCATCGCGTATCCCACATTTTGAGCAAGGAGAGAGAAGGTGAGTTATTAAACATATACAGTCTACATTCCAGAGGAGGAAAAAAGAAGAGAAAAATCAGTTCAGAACTGCAGTTACCACTATTAACACCACAAACAAACTTTGGGGGAGAAGTGGGAGAATTCCCCAGGGAGAAGAAAGGCTGCAACAAAGGAAAGCATAAAATTAAACCTATCAGAGGAGAGTGAGGGCGGGAGTGGGTAAAAATGGAATGAAACACCCAATCCCAAAAGAACTTGTAGGTGAATAGGAATGTAGAAAGGTCCACCCCTGCCAAGGGTCTAGCAGCAAGGGATACACTAGAAAGATCACTTACTGCCCCCTGCTGGACAGATCTCGAGCAGCACCAACGCAACCTCCAAGGCCGCTTCCTAACACCTTTAGCCCCTTGGTCCCTCCCTGGAGCCCCCAAAAACGAGTTGGGGTGGGCCTGAAATAAGGAAAACCTATTTGGGACTGGCATCTAACTAGGGAGGGTCAGAGGAGTGAGGTGGGAGAAGAGGCAAAGTCCTCACTGACCACAAAGATAATAGAGTGGGGAATCCTAAGTAGGAAAGAAACAAGGAATGGGGAGACAAACAGGCAACAGCACTGAATGAGTTAGAAAGCAAAGGAAAGAGCTCAGGTAGAGAGGCAGCAGGAGCAAAGAAATCTGAGGAATAGAGACAGAGGGGGGAAAAAAAGTGTGGAGGGAAGCATGTGTGGGGTCAGGGGAATGAATACATGTTAAAATGAAATAGAAGCTCCAGCATCCCACCCGCCCTCCACCACCACCACCACCACCACACACACACACACACACACACACAGGCCTAGAGAGCAAGAGACCTGCACACACCCACTGCATCTTGGGTAAGTAAAACATCACTAAGGAACTGGCACTGAGGGAGACACCCCTGGAACCTCTCTTTCACAGTTCAGTCTGGGGTGGGGTAAAGGGTATTGATCTGCCTGTTGTAGACAAAGGTGGCAGGAAGTCTGGCCCCATTGGGTGGGGTTTGGGACAGCCCTTCTGGGAAGGGATCTCTCAACCATGCTGTGGGGGGCCCTGGGTCCTGACCTAGCAGAAAGGTATGGGCAGCCGTCTTGGAGCTCAGGGCGCAGCCAGCACACACAGGAGCCCACAGAAAAGCCACGGCTTCACAGAAACCACAGGTCAGGACCTCAGGGACAAGCGCCCCCTGTAGACAGAGAGGCGCAGTAGCAGCAGCTTTTGAACAACTACATGGTAATAGGGGGAGGACCCTGAAGACCACTGCATCCCACCAGCACCAACAACCACTTCAGAGGTCTGTTTTCTCCACTCTAACCCCCATATGCACTTATTCGAGTGGGTGAAGAGGGCAGGGGAAGGCTGCTGGGATGGAGGTGGGAGGGACAGCAGGACGATCTGAGGGTCTGGAAACAGAAAAGAAAATTTCCATCCTTCAGCACATCCTGGACTTTCTAGAAAAACAGAACTGAAGAATAGGGGAACTGATTTTGAGGTCTGCTATGTCACCCCCACTCCCCACTCAGCCAGCCTTGGTCAGGCTAGCAGGACTACTAGAGTGAGGAAACTTCTGACAAAGGACAGATAAGCCACTCAGTCCCCAAGGTCAGAAGATTGGGAGGGATGCGGCGGGGATGGGAACGTGGGCATAGAACATGCTTCACTTTCTCCTAAAAAACAAAAAAGAGGATGAAGTTGGAAAACCTAAGGCCCTCCCCCTAGTACTCTGGGTCCCAAACATACACCATGATCTTGCTGTCTCCATCTCTCCCTCAAGCCCCTGAGGAACAGATCTAAGGATGAGGGGGAGAATCAGTTGAACACTGGGCTGGTAAGAGTGAGTGGGTTCCTCTCTCCTTCCCACCAACAAGGCAGGGAAGAACGGCATCTCCTAGGGAACAGTCATCTAGAGATAAATGCCACACCCCTGGCCTAAGCAGGGTGGAGAGAGGGGTACAAGGAAGATGGCGGTGAAAACCCATCATCTATCCTATCGTCAGGAAAACCTGCCTGCAAAGAGGAGAGGAACCAGTGCAAGACTGGGGCAGCCTTCCCTCCACCTATTTCCCTTTATCTCACCAACATGAAGGGGACAGGTGACAGGCTAGAGTGGGCAGTGTCCTGGCTCCAAGCCCTGAGCTGCACTCCACCCCCTGCACCCTGCTCTCTGGCCCCCACATATATTATCTCTCTATACATGTATATACACGCGCACACATGCACGCACACACAGAGAGGCCCGTGCAATTTCCATGTAGAACAGGGAGACGGTGGCGAAGGAAAAGAAGACAGTAGGAGAGGGGCCTGCCTGTAGGAAGAGGGACTCAGATGCCAAGAGCACAGCAACCAGAGCCAAACGAAGCAAACAGAGAGACTACTCCACCCCACCTCCCGAACCTCAGAGGATTAGGGGGGCACCCCATGAAACCATTAACAACCTTGTTTTTGTTTTAAATCTGGTAAATTGGAATGATTCATCATCAGGACAGCAATTGGGGACTGGTCATGGACAGGGGAGAGGAGGGAAGGCAGGAGAGGCAAGGCTCTTGTTGGGCATGCGGACATGATACCCAGGGCCCTGGCCACACTGGCAACAGGAAGGAAGGGGTGGGGCTGGGGCAGGGAGACAGTAGGTATGTCAGGGGTGGGTGGGGTGGTTGGATAGGGCTGCCTGGCTCTCACTTCTTGTTTTTGAGCTGATTGGCCAGCCAGTCCAGGCCTTCATACAGCCCGTCCCCGCTGGTGGCACAGGTGGCCTGAATGTACCAGTTGCGATGACGCAGGGAATGCAGGCCCAACTTGTCTGTGATCTCAGCAGCATTCATAGCATTAGGCAAATCCTGGAGTGAGAGGAAACACACAAAAAGGAGGCTGAGGATCCTTCCAAGGCTTCTAGAGCACCCGTCTACCAACAAGATGTGTACCAGTACCCTCTCCTCCTCCTCCACCATAGGGATCTAGAACAAGAGCCTAAAGAACAGCTTTGGACTTAGTCATCGCAGAACCCCAGATCCAAGGCATCAAAGGTCACTCCACTCGGTTGGTGGAAACCAAATACAGTATGGGATTGACAGGGTAGTGGAGAAGTGATTCAGACTAGGCCAAGAATGGGGTCTGTCTGGCCATAGGAGTGAGGGCAGTTCTACTGAAGTAGACAATAGGGAAGATGAAAGACATTTGCTACGACACCAATCCCTGAAGCCGGAATGTTGCTAATTAAAGCCGGCGTCGGGGGACAAGAGGAGCATAAAGAAGCCAAAGAATCCTATTTCCCACATTTCCAAAATTGAGAACGTAGTCACAGGGCTTCCCATACAATGAGCTCCAAGGCCCCTGATTTCTGCAGCCAGGTTGCCCTCTGACAAATCCAGGGGTGGGGAGATGTCTCACCTGTTTGTTTGCAAAGACAAGGAGCACAGCATCCCGGAGCTCGTCCTCTGCCAGCATCCTCATCAGCTCCTCCCGGGCCTCATTTACTCGCTCCCGATCATTACTGTCGACCACAAATATCAACCCTAGGGAGGCAGAGCATGGGCCGCACAGAATGACAGATGAACTTCCCTCCCCCACCACCAAAAGATAACACCCTCCTCATACCCTCCAAATATCTGTTCCCTTTGCTGCTCTTCTTCCACCCCTAGGAGCTGCAGCAGGGCTGGCTGGCTGCCCATAATCAAGAATGACAGCCACGCTCTCTGCTCACACGACAGTCCCTGGGCAGTTCATATGCCATACCTTGGGTGTTCTGGAAGTAGTGTCTCCAGAGAGGCCGAATCTTGTCCTGGCCACCAACATCCCAAACTGTGAAGCTGATGTTCTTGTACTCCACTGTCTCCACGTTGAACCCTTTGGAAAAAAAAAACAGGCAATGGGGCCCCTTGGCCTCAAACATCAGGCCTACAAACGATGTCATGTCCCAGTGGGTTTATTTCCGTTTCCCCAAGCCTTGGCCATGATCCCAGCAAAGGAAAGAAAGCTAAGGCTTCCTCAGACCTGGTGTTCCTTGACGTCATTGCCTAAAGGTCAACACGAAAAACTAGAAGAAGTGAAAGGGGGTGAGGAGGGCCAATCAGGAGGTTCACAACTGCCTGGGTAACGGGAGCCAACCTTCCCAACTCATTCTCCCCATCTTTGGCTCTCCCTCCTACAAAGAAATGACTCAGCCCCACTCCTAAATTGTGGCCACCAGGCAGAACTGGGGCCTGCCAGGCAGAGTGAAGAAAAAGAAGTGAGCTGTAGTCTGGAGCCCCAAATACAGAACCACCTACGGATGATTATCTGGAGTCCCATCCACAGGCAAATGTTCTCCCTCCCACAGGCAGGTCTTAACCAGGATCAGGGCCACCGAGGATCTAAACTGAAGCAATTCCGGGCCTCTGGCAAGAACATCAAAGCCCTTCACCTGCTTTCCAAACAGCAGAGAACAAACCAGCTCAGTACCTGAGGGCAACTGTTGAGTGCCAGGCTGCAGAAATTCCCGCATCAGAGAAGGCCGGGGTAGGTGGGCAAACGGCAGCCCCAGCACCTGCTAGCAAGCTAAATAACCATCCTTCCCCGAACCCCACAAATCGCATGGACTTGCCTGGTGGCCAGGTGGGGAATCTAGGAACAGGCCCCCTGCCTGGCTCATCTGTTGGCATGAAAGCCTACGCCCAGGCTGTGCCCTTACCAATGGTGGGGATGGTAGTGACGATCTCCCCCAGTTTCAGCTTATACAGGATGGTGGTCTTCCCTGCAGCATCCAGGCCCACCATCAGGATACGCATCTCCTTCTTCCCAATCAGGCTCTTGAGAAGGTTCCCAAAGATATTGCCCATGATCCCAGCAGCTGCTTTCTGAGGACAGCAGGGCCCAGGTGGGGGCGGTGGCAGTCTGGTTTTCACCGGGTCCCTGGTATGGAAAGCTTGATCCGAGGCAAAGAAAAATAAGCTTGTCACTACCTCTGCTTGTCAGGATTTTGTGTAAATGGGATTTGTCAAAGTCACAGCTGGAGGACTATGAAGACTGAGACCCACTGAGACACATCTTGAACCTTTCGGAGTGGAGACAAAGCAGCGAACTCTCAGGAGCCCTGCTCTGCCAGCAATCTACCTATGTGACTTTGGACAAGTTAGTTCACCTGTCCATGCCTACACCCGTAAATGGAGGGGTGCTGAACTAGATTTCTGAAGGCCCTTCCATTCTGACAGGCTACACTATACTCCGAGGTGCTGCGAGATCATCAATGCCCCTCCCTCCCCCAACACTACCCTGAGACTTCTGGAAAGGGTGGGAGAGGAGGGAGTGGAATGAGGAGTGGCTCTCTGTGACTCCCGATGAGGCTTGCCAGGTTCCCAAGGTTTATGCTCTCTGCTTTAATCAAAAGACTGCTTCTTCCCTTCCTATTTCTGCCAATACCTTCCTTCTACATACCAAAATTAATGGGAAAGAAATAAGAAAGCAGCATGCCCAAGAGGCTGATCCTTTCCGTTCTGTGAAATGCTGGCTGCTGAAGTTGTGCCCTGTTCACATAACAGTGCGCTGCGAGTTGGCAGCTGGTGTGGGAAGAGGCTGCTCCTCATTCCTCAGCCAGGTAAACCCTAGGCTTGCCGTGGCCCATCCAAGTACAGCTGCTCCACACGGTTACCTGCAAGGAGGCTTTCTTTCCCTCCTTCTTCCATAACTCTCTTCAGTCTACTTGCCACAGCCAGACTGATTTTAAAACCAAACTCAGGTCATGTCGCTCCTCTGTTCAAAACCCTCTCTTTGCTTCGTATCGCCCTTTCAGTAAAACCCAAAGCCATACCATGGCCTACAAGGTCCTACACAATTTGCATTCCCCCTGCTTCTCTCATCAGATCTCCCCTTTGCTCACTCCACTCCAATTCCCCAACACTTTTTCCTGCCTCAAAGCTTTTGTACTTGCTATTCATTCTGCCTTGAATGCTTCCTCTCCCAGACAACCTTCAGGGAGTACTCCCTTGCTTCCTGCACGTGTCTGTTTGAATGTCACCTTATCAAAGAGGCTTTTCATTACCACCTACAAAACACACACACCACCACCACCACCATCACCACCACCACCACTCTCTACCCCACTTATCCCACTTTACTTTTCTTCATGGCATTTATCACCATCTGACACACCATGTATTTGTTTCTTGCTGTATTGTTTTTCTCCTCCTACTGTGTCTATAGGCTCCTTGCCTATTTTGTTCATTGCTATGTTCCTGGGACCTTGAAGAATGCCTGGGACATAGCTGTTGAATAACTGAACTAACTCTCAGGGTCTCTACTGCCCTCCCTAGCAGCTTACTCAGACCTGATGCTTATGCCTGATACATAGTAGGCCCTTAACAAGCACCTGCTGAAAAAATGAAGGGAGCAGTAAGAACCACTATAAAGGTATAAAATGCCCACCCCAACCATTGCCCCCAACAGAGAGGATCAGAGAGTCATCCATTCCCTCTCTTCTTTCTTCCCTTTCCTATGGAACGGGGCAGCCACAGAAATGCATCTTTAAAACAACAATGAAATGGGGGTTCAGAATCGCCCGTGCCAGCCAGTTCCCTGTGCCTGCAGGAGACATGCGTCAGCGGGCAGCTTATTCAGCAATCACCATATGCCAGCTGCTGGCATTCTCTATAGAGTCTGGGAACCAGAGATACATACACACCCCAAACCCAGCAGGCGAAGGAACAGGTCAAGACAGAGTGCACCCAAACCCAAGAATGTGAAAAGTGGATGGGGAGGAATCCTATTTACAAGCTAAAGCACGGGAGTTTAGTGGGAGTTTAGTTGTTTTTTTCAAAAACTATGTCAGGTTTGTTTGTTTGTTTTTTTCTTATTCTCCTCAGTTTGCAGCAAATTCCAGACTAGTACAAAGGGGCCAGATCAACAGCCCCTGGAGACCAAAGTACCAGTTTGTCCAAAAAACAGAAACAATGAGTGCTTATGGAATGTTTCATCTTCAAAGGCCTCCCCAGACATCCACTAATGAGCCAGGCGTGGTGCTCCCTGTAGGTTCCCCAGATGAGCCCTGCCCTTGACCCAGAGGGCTCACACCCCAGGGAGAGGACCTGGCTCAACCTGAGGGCACCACTTCAGCATAGTCGCCCACTGGCCATCCTCCCATCCTGCCTCAACCCACCCAGGCATACAGATCCTCGAGGATCCCTGAAGCAGGCAGGGATGTCTCCTCAGCTAATCAGATCGGATCCCAACAACCTTGGCAATCTGTGGTAGTCAGACTGCTGGTTCTGCTACCATCCCCTCCAGAAACTTAAACCTTCCAGTAAAGTCTTCCTAGTTTTCATCCTTTCTCCTGCGCTGGTAGCCTTTCCTTCAGCTCCAAATGATACTTTGCTTTAAAGGTTAGGTAATAGGCTTTGGCCGAGATTCTGAACTGAATTTATACTACACATTTATCTTGCTGTCCTTTATGACGGGAACTATTGCTGATGAAATGACTATCAACCATGAATACAGCAGCAGCTGAAAAATACCTCTTGCCCCAGAGCATGCATATGCTGTCCATTGGTTTGCTTCTTTGCTAAGCTGTCATGCTCAAGTCTTGGTTCAAAAGCTGATACCAGTGTTGCACTTATTTTATTTCCTGGCATGCTGCATTAAGGCCCCTGAATTATCTGAACCACTCATGTGGCAGTTATCATCTTGTGGAGCTTTTTCCTTCTTTTCTAAGTCTGTACATTGTCCCCTGAATTTAACTGTGTTCTCCAGCGGGAAGGACTATGCCTTTTATTTATTTTGTATCTATCCTCACTGCCAGTGCCAAACCCATTGTCAGAGTTCAAAGCACGGATTTAAGCCTCATCTGAGAATGTCCTTGTATCATTTCTTCTGTCCTAGCAGTACTTGGTATCTCTATGTAATGCACAGATGGTTGCTTAGATATCCTGTCAATTCTTGGCCATTTTCCACACATATCTAACCCCGGGACTGGTTTGGGATCAACATGAAAGGACTAGGAGACTAAAACTGGTGGAATTCTCTCTTGCCATTTAATACGCAATGGGGCTGATGGAATTGATGAAATATCCAAGTAGTTACTCTGTGTTCCCTGGGGAAGCCCAGAGCCTTGAAATTAATGGACACTATGACTCTTTAATATAATCAGGAGCTTGATTCAGATGAGCATTCCAGAGGGGATGCTGGCTTTCTTGTCTTGGCTTTCTCTGTCCCTGTCTATTATTACCAGAGAGCATGCTGCTCTATCCTACCACCAGAATAGTAGTAACTTTCAGCTCTGTGCCATGAACATGAATCTTTGGCTATATAGCCAATTCTCACTTTCACCATAAAGCATTCCTATAAAAAGCTCTGGGAAGCAGAATGGCAAAAAACCCAACCCAAAACAAACAAACAAACAAAACCCTGGATTGTTTCCCTATGTACTGTAGGGACTATACTCTCTTTTAACACAGATGGCACTCCTGTGTGGACAGGGCAAAATGCCAGGGTTCCAGGGGCTAGTGGAAACCAAGAATCAGCAGTTAAAACTGAAGGTAAGTGGCTCAGGATGAAAAGTGGAATACAGTCATATTTCTATTAACAAAGAGGGTATCTCAACATTCCATTTTATACTCACTTTGTTATCACTGGTAAAAAAAAACAACAGGAACTCTAAAAATGTGCTCCAGTACAATCTGTGTGGAACATCGCAGGAGTTCAATCAAGTGCATTGGCTGCTTTAAGCCCCATCTGAGGATGTCCTCACTGAGGACCACTCACAGTCCCCAATCCCCTCCACTTCCCTCTCCTGGGAGAGGCAGGCTCTTGCTGTAACTAGCTACTCAGCCATCTTGGCTTATGTGTGTTGCAGAAACATGCCTGCCTCACTCTCCAGGTTGATTTTGAGAGTCACAGCTCAACCTGCCATGTACACTCCCCCCGCCTGGCTCCAGTGACTGCCTCAGGCATGTGTCTTGAGACACCTCTAAGGAGACTCCTGATCTGGCACTGCCTCCTCCTCTTCAGATGGCATGGGTCCAGAGAAAAGAAGACAAGAGCCTCCCAAACCCTCTGCTGCCAAGAAGGTTGCACTAAAAAGCAGCTTTGTTTCCAGATAATTTTCAAACTGAGATATCACTAATAGAGATGCTATTTTTAGCACAGTCGATGGAACAGACCAATAAAATTTAAGTAAACAAAAGCAGGGTATGCCTGTATTTAGTTTTCTTAGTGCAGCCGGCTTATGACCTCTATAAACTTTCTAAGTTTTTGTCTCACGAGCACTGTAATCATCAGCACATAAGAACTATTATATTAGTACCTCAACAACTTCTATTTGGACTCAGATTTCCCAAAGCCAAGAAATAGCTTCTGATGATGTCAGCTTCCACCCATCCATTAAACATTTATTGAGTATACTGAACTAGGGATACAGAAAGGGAGACAGTTTCTGTCTTCATGAAACTCAGTCAATGGGAAAGAAAGACAAGTAAACAGAGGATTACAAAACTGTGAGGATAAGAGTGGGGTAAGCACATAGTATTATGGGGACAGGATGCTGGGCAGTTAATCAAGACTGGACGGTAAAGGACGATTCCCAGACATGATTCTCAGCCCACACCTCAGCAGACTCCTGAAGGCAAAGTAGGAAGTAATCAGACAATAAAGGAGAGGGACTGGGCAGAAGGAACAGTGTTTGCAATGGCATTAAAACTTGAGTTAGAGATAGCACTTTTTACTAACCAAAGCCAAGTGCAACTGAGAGGTAGTTTATTTAGATGCAACATGGTAAACAAAAAGAAGTAATGAGGCTAGGGAGATAAGCAAGGGCTAGATCATAAAGGGCCTTAATGGCCATACTGAGTAACATGACCAGATATGTGCTTTAGAGACACCACTCTGGCAGCAGTTTAGGGAATACATTAAAAGGGGAAAGACTGGGGCCGGCCGAGTAGCTCGTTGGTTAAGAGTTGGGTTGGGATCGTGAGCTCTGAGCAGCAGGGTCGCCGGTTCAGATCCCACATGGGCCAGTGACACTGGCCTCTACAGCTAAGATGGTGAACAACAGCTCCACTTGGAGCTGGGTTGCGGTGAGTCGCTGGTGACAGCGTAGGCTGCAGTTGGGCTGCAGTAGGCTGCCATGAGCTACCGTGAGCGGCCGGTAGCCGGTGTGAGCTGCCGTCCAATGGCCGGCGACTGATCTGCCTCACCGGGGAAGAGAGCAATGATAATACCAACACGGGCCAGTGAAGCGACGTCCTCCACAACTAGACTGAAGAACAAAAGGACAGCAACTTGTCTGTTCCCCTTCCCTGATTCCCCAATGCTGTTCCCTCCCCCCAATTCCCCAATAAAATCATTTTTTAAAAAGGGGGGAAAGACTGGAAGCAGAGAGAACACTGGGGAGGTACAGTAATGCAGACGAGAAATCAGAAGTTCTTAACTAGAGGTGGCAATAGAGAGGACAGGACAGATTGGAAACATCAAAATAGTAAAATCCACAGGATTTAATGACTGCTTAAATGTAGAAAGGAAGAGTAGAAGACTCAAAGATGAGTCTCAGTTTTCTGGCCTGGGTGATTCAATGGCATTTCTTTAGACAGGAACTAACGAGAGGAACAGATCTGGGAGTAAAGATGTTTGGTTTTAGATTAAATGTTGATTTTGAGGTGCTAAGGTAAGAAGTGCAGCAGGTAAGTCTGGGCTGGGTATTTGGGAATCACATGCGCAGGTGGTAAATGAAGCCATGGAGGCACCAAGATGATCTAGGATGGCAGCTGTCACTGGCTGCCTACCCAACAGCCATTCTTCCCCTTCTTTCTTCTAACAGAAACCCTAATTTGTTCAGGTGTTGGGGCAGCAAAGTATGAGATACCCTTCCCCAGCCCTAGGGTAAGAAAACTGATCAGCCTAAAGGATGTGGGCATTTCATTTCCCTTGCCAGTGAATGAGTTACAAATGATCATATCCTAATTCTAGCCAAAAAAATGTGAAGGAAGTCTGCTTGGGAGCATCTGGGAAAGTTTTCCTCACTCTTAAAAAAAGACATGTGGCACTGTTCTCTTATTCAGTCTTTGGATGTTGATGTAGAAAGATGAAATGCTAGAGTAATCTTGAGACCATGAAGGGACAGACATAAGAACGCCACGATGTCAGAGCAAAAAAACTGAGAAAATGTGGGTCCTTATTAACATTGTCAAGCTGGTGAATTAAAAACAAACAATAAACAAGAAAGTCCTCTATCCCTAGACAACTTTGTATGTGTGTGGTAAAAAATATACATAAATTTTACCATTTTAAGATTTTTAAATGTACAGTTCAGTGGCATTAAGAATATTCGCATTGTTATGTAACCATCACCACCATCATCCATCCATCTCCAGAACTTTTTCATCTTCTCAACTGAAACTCTGTACCTATTAAACAATAACTCCTATACCCCCTCCTCCCAACCCCTGGCAACCATAATTCTACTTTCTGTCTCTATAATTTAACTATTCTAGGTACCTCATACAAGTGGAACCACATAATATGTGTTCTTTTGTGTCTGGCTTATTTCACCTAGACTTCTTGCTATATGCTGTAATAAATCCTCTTATTGAGTCACAGGTGTGTTTTCTATCTTGCCAACTGATACATCCTAGCTGATATATCTAGGGAGACTGTGTACAGTGGGACAGGAGAAAAGGCCAAAGGCAGAAACCTGCAGCACATCAATATTTAAAGCAGTGGGCAGAAAAGGAGGCCAGGAAAGAGAGTAAGAAGCAACTTGAGGGGTAGAAAGGAAATCTAGAAAGACATCATAGTCACCAATGAGGAAATTACATTTAAAAAAGGAAGTTCATGCTGTAGAAAGGTCAATTTAAGATAACGCCTACTGGGCGAGGTGGCGCATACTTGTAGTCCTAGCTACTGGGGAGGCTGAGGCCGGAGGATGGCTTAAGCCCAGGAGCTCTGGGCTGTAGTATGTTATGCTGATTGGGTGTCCACACTAAGTTAGGCATCAATAAAGAAATAAATAAAGAAATAAATAAAAAGATAAGGCCTGAAAAACATCTAATGAATTTAGCTACTAGGCAATCATAGATGACCTTGTTATAAATTAAAACATATCTAGCTCAAATTAGGTTCCACTTAACTCAATTAGCAGTGTTTAGGCTCAGGCCAGAATCATTATGTCCGTTTCCCTTCCCGTCCTAGATGACTCCAATACAGGACAACCTGAAGAAGGCCCCACTACAAGCAAAGAAGGATCCTAAATCGCCACATCTGATAGAGACCCAAACACCAGGGAAAGGTCTGGCTTTTTCCATGGACAACCCTCAGAACAGAGCAATGGGTCTGTTTCAGAATACATGGCCTAGCCATTTAAGACAGCAACCAGATAAAAACTAGATTCATTTGTTTCTTTGGAACTTTCTGTGGCACTGCTCTCTAACCAAAGCTTTCAATTTGCCCTATTCTTAGAATCTGACCAGTCTACAACTGCTCCATCTCCTGATACTCTACGGCTGCTACAATGCCCACATCTGTAGCCTTGAATACTGAGAACACTATACTTTCCTAATTACAAAATCACTGAAATTCCATTAATTTAGCCCTAATATATCTTTGCTCCCAATCTGGTCCCACTGTGCAGGTCAAGATGGAGCTGCCAGAGAACAGATGAAATACGAAGCCAGGATTTGGACAAGACCAACCATTACAGAGCACCCTAAGGATACAGAAGACAGGGAACTGCCTACCTGGGGAATAAGAGCTGTTTGTGATCCCTTATCACCTCAAACACACTTCTACTCTAGGAATTACCACAGTATGTTTTATTCACGTTTGTCTGTTTCACTTTCAAGAGCTGGAACTTCCCAAATAACATGCCTTTAATGCATTACAGGGCAGCTGGAGATACTGATCCCATCAACACATAAAGTGGCTAGAGCCCTTGGGCTAGACATCTCGGGCTGCAAGCAGCTATGTCTGTCTCACCGTTACCATTTTATGTGTATGCCATGATGGGAAAAAGTTTGGGAAGTACTTTACTAGATTATGAGCCCCTTGCCAGCAGGGACCATGCCTTATTCATGTTTCATGTCCCCAGCTTCCAGCAGTACAATCTATAGCTAGATTTCACATACTTGTTGTTGAAAAGCACAGTACTACTGATAGTAGCAAAAACATTTGTGAGGTTAAGACATTATTCTTTGGGTAACCCCAATCCTTTTCCTGTATCTGACAAACTGGAGAAGTGGTTTCTATGTTTTCAGAGCTCAAGGGTTCCTTGGATGGGATTCAGAGGCTGCCTTGGGGGAAAGGAGAAACCATATGAGAGGCTCTAATTATGCTCCCCAACTTTCCACCACAACTCTCTTTACAGAGCAGCTCCACTTTTATCCATTTTAGGTATTAGACTTCAAATAAGATTTTACATAAGGTAAGGTTCGATTTTTAAAAGGGCAAGGGGAGGGACAGCCAAGTGGCGTATTGGTTAAGAACTGGCTAGGGACGCCAGAGGGCCCCGGTTCGGATCCCACATGAGGGCCAGTGACACTGCCCTCTACAGCTAAGATGGTAAACAACAGCTCAACCGGGAGCTGGGCTGCCGTGAGTCGCCAGCAACGGCAGCAGCCCCTGCTGCAGTGGGCTGCCATAAGCTACCGTGAGTGGCTGGCAGCGGGCATGAGCAGCCGGCAGTCGGTGTGAGCTGCTGGCAGCCGGTGTGAGCTGCCAAGAGCCACTGTGAGCAGCCGTCCAGAGGCCGGCGACTGATTTGCCTCATCCAGGGAAGAGTGCAATGATAATACCAACATGGGCCAGTGAAGCAATGTCCTCCACAACTAGACTGAAGAACAAAAGGACAGCAACTTGTCTGTTTCCCTTCCCGATTCCCCAACAAAATCTTAAAAAAAAAGGGGGGCGGGGGGAGGAGAGGACAAAAACCACTGCAACAGAGAGCAAATGATCTACTGTATCCTAGGTCATGCTGAAATTTAAACATTTGTCCTGGACACTCTTGTGTAAAACCACAAAAAGGAAGGGTTATGCCAGGCTCTCACCAGTAATGGGAGAGCTAAAAGGTACCATGAAATCTGCCACACCTAGTCATCTCACCTTTCTTTAGGAATATGGTGATAATGGTGGATTCCTGAAATCTCAGCCATTTCCTTTCTGGTCCATATGGTGCCCAGCAGATCCTTTGCGGAAGCCCATGACAAAGCTCTAACACATTCATGGAATCCCTACCCCAGTTCTTTCCCAGACTACAAATACAAAACCTTCCAACGTTTGTGGAACTCTTTCCAAATGCTTCCCATGTCTTTTCATTATCAAAAAGCTTTATCAGGGCTGGCCGAGTGGCGCGATGGTTAAGAACTGGCTTGGGACGCCAGAGGGCCCCGGTTTGGATCCCACATATGAGGGCCAGTGACACTGCCCTCTACAGCTAAGATGGTGAACAACAGCTCGACCTGGAACTGGGCTGCCGTGGGCTGCCGTAAGCTACCGTGAGTGGCCGGCAACCAGTGTGAGCAGCCAGCAGCTGGCGTGAGCTGCCATCCAATGGCTGGCGACTGATCTGCCTCACTCAGGAAGAGCACAATGATCACAATACCAACATAGGCCAGTGAAGTGACATCCTCCACAACTAGACTGAAGAACAAAAGGACAGCAACTTATCTGTTCCCCTTTCCCAATTCTCCAATGCTGTTCCCTCCCCCAATTCCCCAATAAAATCTTTAAAAAAAAAAAAAAAGGTAGACAGAATTACACAGACAGAATTACTCTGGACCTTAATACAGTACATTTTGAAACATATTCAGAGGCAGACATTTAAAGGAGATATGACTAAATGAAAAGAGTGGCCCAGGAAATAGAAGATGCTGAAATGCTCATTGAGACCTAAAATAATGAGGCCCAGGAATCTAAATCATGACCTAGGTCAATCAGGGTGTGTCTTTGTGGAAGAGTCAACCATTATCTCAGAGTCATGCTGACTGTTTTAAACATGAACACTATTCTTGAGCCCCCACATTCTCACCCTACATCCAAGCTGATGGTTCAGGGCCCCTGCCTTGCTCCAGCTTCACCTCCCACTCAGGCAGCAGGAGCTGCCTCTGTGAGGCTGATGCTGAAAAAAGATTTCACTGCTTATAAGCCTACGACCAGCACAGAAAGTCATGGTAACAATCATCCCGTTACACAGGCGCCTCAGGCTGCAAGGTGTTCTTTTGTAAACCTTTAAGGTCGCTCTGAGTGCTCATATTATTACTATTGCAATGATGATGATCGACAGCAGCTAACATTGACTTGGGGCTTACTATGTGCTTTGTACAATACTAGTGCTTTATGTGTATTACCTCATTTGATTCTCATGCCAATACTATGAAGTAGGTGCTATCATTATCATACCCTTTACAGATGAGGAAAATGAAGCTAAAAGAGGACAAGTAATTTCACCAAACTCATACAACTAGGAATAGCAAGGCAGGATTTGAACCCAATTTTGTCTGACTCCAAGGTCCACACTCTTAATTACTATATCATTTTGCCTCTAGATTCACCTGCAACAAAAACAAAGAGAAGAGCTCAACACAGTGATGTGCTCTGAGTCTCGGGCCTCTTGGCATCCATTTCTAAAAGTATATGGGGAAGCAGATTCCAAAATTTCCCTGTTATTTACTCAGCGTTAACAAACCTGGTTTTAAAGAAGTTCCTTCTTCTAACCAACAAATCCCACCCACTGTCCTCTGAATCCATTTCCCCTTATTATGACTCCAGTCGAAGAGAGCAGAGATGAACACACACAATATGACTCTTTGTGCACTTTAGACTTCACTTATACTCTTTCCAGCCTGCTGTCTGCCTTCCTTTATACTTGCATTCAATTTAATAATAGCAGCTACCATTCACTGGCACCAATTCTGTACCAGGCACGACATATATATATTGGCTTCCTCCCCCGTAATCTCCAGGATCCCCATTTGCAGACAACACTCTGAAGGACTTACAGCTAATGGACAGACCCCTTTGCCCACAAAGGGGAAGCAGAAGAACTGGGATTTCAGATAAATAATGACTGTGTTCTAGTAACAGTTTTATTTTTGGATCTTAGTTTCCATTATCCATGCCTGTTTTGTGCCTCTTAAGATGGTGGACAGACCAAGACTTCTTCATTACAAAGGCTAACGGCCTTTGCACACTCGCTCAGCTATCTCCAGGCATGCTCCCTGACAGTCAAGTCATCGTTTCTCCCTCCTTAAACTGTAGTCCGAAAACTTGAGTTCTATCCATTCACATCCTGTATGCATCATGAGTGCCTACTGTGTGCACAGGCATTGTGAGAGACAGGCGATGAGCTCAATTCCTGCATTCAAAAAGCTTAGTCTCTTTAGAAAAGCAAGACATGCACATAAAAATTTTGTCTATGCAAAGTAATAATTCTATGCTGGGAGGCAAGGGGCATGTGAACCTGTAATACATGGGGCCCTTTCCAGCTGAATCCAAGGTCAACGATTCATTCTGGGAAAAGGTGAGCTCAATGGATCAGTATCTTTCTTAGAATGAGCTTTTACAGACATGTTATTCAAACTCAGGTCTAATGTGCAATGACCAATTCACTACCCCACTCCAGTCATAAGAAGTGGAGACACCCCAACAAGAAGCTCAGGACAAAATGGCAGCAAATTAGGGGTAGGAAAGGAAGTATGCAGAGACTAGATTCTGTCCTGTTGCACTGACCCAAGCATTCAGACTCCTGCAGCAGATCTCCTACCAATAAAACTTTCATGCCATATACCAGGGGTGACCCAATCCAACAGCAGCAGAGACAGGTTTTAAGTTACACTTCTCCCTCACCCAGATGACCTCACTATTTCTTCTCACTCCTGACCACATACCACACTCCTGCTGGCCAGGCCAGAGGGAGACTGGCAGTAATACAACCCAGAAAGAAGGGAACTCCCCCAAAAGAGGAGCTACCACTTAGTTAATCAAGCGGCCCGTTTTAACAGGGAACTCCCCCTCCCCCTCCCTTCCGCAAACACTGGTCTAAGCAATGGCTCCATTTTCTGTTCCGGGAATCTTGGTACTTCCTAAAGAAAGAGAGCGGATTGGAAGACACAAAACTCAGAGCCCGCGACAAGATGCTCCCTCGTCCTGTGAGACCGCCCCCGCTTCGCCTGGGGGAGAAAGGCACCACCTCTCTTCTCCAGGCAAAATCAAATCCCCCTCCCCCTTCTGCCTCCTCTCCTCCCGCTCCCCACCTGCTGCCCTCTTCCCAACGTGCGGTTCTCCAGACCCGAAAGAGCAACGTCTACCAGACGTTGGGTACCCTGGGGTGCCCCGCTAGCCTGACCTTCCGGCTACTCCCTAAACCCCCTACTCACCCCTACCCCATGTTAGGGGGAGGAGGTGTCACCACAGCAAGGCTTCTCTCTGGTCTATTAGGAAGGTGGAGAGGAAGATGGGGTAAGGAAAAAGCAGCATTCTCTAGCCCTTCAACAGGAAAAGGGTACAAGCAGCCATCACCGCCCCCGCATCACCTCTCCCTGGACTGCTTTCCTCCCCCCTTAACCCCGACCCCTCAAAATCCCACCTTCTGCAGGCGAAGGGAACCGAACTGCAGCCCAGGTCGCCCCCTTGTGCGAGGCGGAGGACAAATCCGTGTGCGCCCCCCACCCCCACCCCAGCTCCGCGTCCTTCAAATGCGGGGGCAGGCGTGAGGCTGGCCCGGCGCCCCTCTCCAAGCTCCCGGGTGGGAAGGACCACACCGCCCCATGCCTGGCAGTGCCGGACAGGGGGGCTCTATCTCCTCAGCCCCCACCCCGAGCCTCTCCTCAATCGGGATCCGCCTTCCTTCCCCAACCCCTCACCTGTTCCTGTTCTCAAGCTTCGCCGCTGTGGCCGCCGCCTCCGCCCCCGCAGGTTCCGCTTGGCTCTCGCTCCGCTCCCTCCGGCTCCCCCAGCCGATTTCGGCGCGGCTGCTCCCCTGGCCCCGCTCCCTGACTCCCTCCTTCCTTCCCTCTACCTAGCACCGGAAGCCGCGACGGCGACAGTAGCTGTGCGGCGCACCCCCACCCCCAGACTGGGATACTTCCCACCTCCCCGATCGCGCGAGAGCTGCGCGGCAGGGAGCAGCAGTTCTCGCGAGATCTATCACCATGGTAGCGGCTGCAGCAGAGGCAGCCGGGCGCTAGAGCTGAACCCCGGGCGGGGTCCGATGTGGGGGCTGGAGACAGCGGGCGGCGGAGGCGAGAGCCAGTGACTAGGGGTGAAGCAGCGGGGACCAAGGTGACAATACCAAGCTCCAGGGCCATACTAGAATTTAAGGGCTGGGGCCACGTGCTGGCCACACTGGAAACGGGTTGGACTGAGAGGCCGGGAGAGGGGTGGGGGGAGCGTGCTCCTTGGGCAAATCCAGATCCTCCAGAGCTCATCTTTATTTCTTAACCAAAGCCAGCAGCATCCCCGGGAGCCCTCCTACACCAGTGTTGCTGCTTACCACTCCTAATTTAAGACTAGGTTACTCAGGGGTCTGAATCAAGAGATCCTTTCCTGGGCCAGCAGAGTGGCGGGGTGGTTAAGAGCTGGCTTGGGACGCAGAGGACCCCGGTTCGGGTCCCACATATGAGGGCCAGTGACACTGCCCTCCACAGCTAAGATGCTGAACAGCAGCTCAACCTGGAGCTGGGCTGCTGTGAGTCGCTGGCCATGGCTAGGCTGCAGCCACTGCTGCAGTGGGTTGCCATGGGCTACCATGTGTAGCCACCAACCAGCGTGAGTGGCCAGCAGCCCCCGTCCAGAAGCTGGCGACTGATCTGCCTCGCCTGGGAAGAGCACAATGATGGTGCCAACTTGGGCCAGTGAAGCAACGTCCTCCACAACTAGACTGAAAAACAAAAGGACAGCAACTTGTCTGTTCCCCTTCCCCCAATTCCCCAGCGCTGTTCCCATCCCCCCAATTCCCAATAAAAATATTTTTTTAATTAAAAAATAAAATAAAATAAAGAGATCCTTTCCTGTAGGGAAGAGAAGGGAGAGTGATGAATTTAAGAGACTGAAGGAAACTGAACTCTGGACCAATTAGGAGATTGGAACATGAAAGACAAATGATTGAAGCCTCATATTCAGAGGTGTAGTTTGGAGAAGTGTACCTAGATGATTATGAATTTTAGTATCCCAAGGATAGTGAGAGACTTTGCACCCATGTTTCTCTATTCCTGCCCACTCCCACTTCCCTCACACTCATTTCTGCACCTGGTCTAGACATGCAAAGCTGCCTTAGAACAGTATGGCTGTGATAGAAGAAGGACACTAGTAATGCTAAGAACAGAAGAAGATTCTTTAAGTGCCCTCTCTCTCCATTTACATCAGTATAAGGGACTTCCCTAAGGCCTCAACCAAAATTGTTGCTTTTCTGGATTTTTTGGGCTTCTTTCTAGTCTCCTTCCAAGAAAAACTAGGCTGATAGATAGGCACACTATGTCTACCCCTTATCGCCATCGATCCTGGTGTATGCATTCACCAGTCTCTAACCTCTTATCCCGGTCTGTTTCCTGTCGTATTTTAACTAGGAAAATAACATGACCCTAGAATGTGAAGCCAAGAGGACCCTAATTTATGGTGAGGAATGAGATGGATAACAAGGAGCATGTTTATAACAGTAGAATTTGTCTCAGTCTGTTGCCATTAAGGGCCTTTGCCCTGCTAAGCTCTGTGTTTTAAATGGCAGAAGACTCCTCCAGACTCCTAGAGTGGGTCCTGTGATACCGCCACATGATTACTTTATTCTTTCCATTTCTTTTCCTAGAAGTTTCTAGGAATACCCCACCAGGTTATGCCCCCACACTGATCATGAAAATTAAACTTTACTACCCAGTACCCAACCAACCACATCAACATGCCTTGAGCAACTCTGTCAGTGCTCCAGCCCAAGACTTCAGGTCCTCTAGTGGTTGGGATCAGGTGTGACCAAAGGATGGAAATGGTTTCAGCCTAATATGGTTAGCAGCAAGTACCATAACATTTGAGTCAGAAATGATGAATGGAACTGGAGACTCTCCCATCCCTTCTGTCCTTCACCCCTGTAGAGTCTTGAGAGGAACGTATCTGTTGCAGCATCACTGGGTGCTTCCCATGGAACAAATAGGAGCAAAGACAGGAGGGATGCTGTCCAACTGGCAATTATCCAGCCACTGCCACTCCCTAGCTTCCCAACCACTTGGCTAAGGGAGAAGAGCTCATCTGGAACTGAAGGAGGCAAAGAGTCCTGACTTACACTGCATCTGTCTTTCTCCCTCCCTCTGGCATCCAGTAGAGCTAAGTAAAAGCTGAAATTGTAGCCACCCTGCTTTGTGGGTTGCACACTCCCACTCCCGCCACTGACCCTAGGCCTGGGCCTGGGCCTGAGCCCAGCTCTTGTGCCTGGAGCAGGGGTGGCGGGGGGGGGGGGGTACCTAGAATCAACATTGTAAAAGATCCCAGTAAATTTAAAATATCCATGCTGTTTAATTCTCTTTAAAGGAACAGANGGGGGGGGGGGGGGGGGGGGGGGTGTTGGCCTTGCTGACAAAATCCATTTGGAATTTCTCAAGGTTGTGGTTTGGGGCTTAAGTTTGCCACAGAGTGTGTCTGACGAAAGATGAGAGCTAGAAAGTGAGAAGGAGCCAAAGGGAGTACAGAGGAAGGAAACAGGAAAAAGCTGAAATAGTCTCCACTGGAGATTCTCCTTGCTCTTCCTGAGTGTGTGAGATTTCTGGATATTCTTTAGTGTTATTCTCTCTCATATCCTATGTCCATTCTAGCTGCCTTCCTCTCTCCCACACTAGACTCAGTCAGTACCTGAAATAAGGATGAGATACCTTCCTGCCTCTATCAAATTTCAAAACCCAGAATTCTCAATGCTAAAGTGGATATTTGGGACATAAAATTTAGCCACAAAATACTGCCCTGACACAACATTCCTCAAAATGTCCTCTCCACCCTGGTGCTACCATCATTTCACCTGATTTTGAGAGTAACTGGGGGAGCAGATATACCTATTGCCTAAAGGCATAGAGAGAACTACATAGTTCTAGATTCCCTGCCCAACGAGATGACCTGTTAGAGTCAGCATCTTGCAACCCCATAAACAGTCACTTGTAAAGTCCTAAATGTGTGGTGCATATCCCTTTTCTAACTGAAAGATAATGGTTTGGTTTCAAAGATATAACTAAAGAAATTATTTTCTTTAGTTATGGTCATCTCCTAAAAGATAAAGGAATTATTTCACTAAGATTAAATGCAGAAGAGCCCTGAATAAGGAAGGACAAAATACATATGCAGATAATTCAGTGGGAGAACCTGCTGGTTTTGCAGGTTTCCAGAGGGGAGGGAAAAAACTCCCCTTTTGGGCATAGGAATCCCTTTTATATGTTTCCCATTAGTCTTGTATCTACCTAGCAAGTTCTCTGATTTAGAGCCAGAGAGAAAAGCACCTGCTCTTTTGGGTCCAGGTTCAATGTTGAGATATCTTCAGGACTTGAAAACCCCAAAACAGAGATGACCACATGGTGTAGGGCAGGGGTCAACAAACTACAGCCAGAGGACCAAATCTGGTCCTACAGTCCGTTTTTGTGAATTAAATTTTATTGGACATCCATCTGGTTATGTATGGTCTACGGCTGCATTTGATCTACAACAGCAGAGTTGAGTAATTATTGCAGGGTTGAGTAGTCGAGACAAAGCTCGCAAGCCTAATATATTCACTATCAAGACCTTTACAAGGAAAAAAAAAAAGCCAGTCCTTGTTCTAAGGCAGTGACCAAGGCAAAATCTGGAATTGAGGCACATAGAGAGTAAACACAGCCTCTGTTTGGATCTCTAGCCCCTCACACCTAGAAGCCTCCCCTGGCTTTTCACACTAAAAGTTGCCAGCTAAGTTACTGAGGACCATTTCAAATTGTTTGTGGGACCAGGCAGGATATATGTAAATAAAGTCATTGAGTATAGGAGAGTAGAAGAATTCACCTAGAAAATAAGCCAGGGACTGGGATCCCAAGTGTGGGCAGAAATATCACCATCTGCATCCACTGGTCCAGAAACTTAATTTATTTTAGTTACAAACAGGAACCAAGAACAAGTCTCAGTACAATAAATTATCTATTCCCACCCCTCCTGCTGAAGAAAGAAAACGAGGCTCAGAGAGTTGTAGATACAACTCTTCCTTTGAAAGGTCCCCTTTAACATCTGAACGGGGGAAGACAGCTTTTCTAAGGGCCTGGACAGATGACTCTAAAGACTCAAGGGAAAGCACCCCCAGCACTCTGTCCCTTCACTAAGAAAAACCTCTCTACGACTGTCTCCCATTACCCCACAAGAGGGGGCTCAGGATGCAGTAGAGGAGTTTGGGAACAGCTAATGGAGTTAGTGGTCTCTCTAGATACAGGTCTCATGGCTCCACACAATGCCTGGGGCTAGCCCTCAAAGGAGAAGCATGGTCAAAGTCTAGGGACTCCCAAAAGGAGTATGAATTAGAGTTAAAGGGACCCCAGGGTTGGGAAGAGGGGGGCGATACAGTGCATTTCATTTTAGTCCATTCAGGTGTTTAAGGAGAAGAGAGCTGACATCTTCCCCCCAAGGCCCTCTGACTGTGGGGGACAAGGCCACAAATCACAGACTCCATCTGACCCCCACCACCCCTAAAGCTGTTTCTAGATAGATACTTTGAGCTTCCAGGGGCCAAGATTGACCTTGGACAGAAATCAGAGCAAAAGGCTGAAAAGTGCCCCTCCCTTTCCCCAGCCTGTGGTGAGAGGACCCTCACTTACACACGTTGACCCACTCTGTGACCTTGCACTCATCACACAGCACATAGCAGCACCAGTGGAAGCGGCAATGACAGCGTTCAACCCGTGTCTGCCGGAGCACGTTGTGCCCACGGCCACAACACAGGCTGCCACAGCCATCCAGCAGGCGGCTGGTCTTGTTGCAGGCCCGGCCCCGCGTGCCCGGGGAGCCGACGGTGGGGTCTCGCTCACAGAAGTCAGGAGACTTCTCAAAGTAAACCAGCTCCCCTGAGAGGCGACGGGGACGCAGGCGGGGCTGGAAGGCTCCAGAGTTGCGATTGTGCGTATCAATGAAGATGGCCCGGCCCAGACGCTCCCTCAACGCTGCCCCCACTGCCCGGAACTCTGGGGCAGCCCTCCAGCAGGTCTTGAACTGGCAGCTGCCTGATGTGCCGTGGCATTTGCATTTCCGCTTCAGATTTTCAGTCACCACCTAGAGCATTAGAGGGGGAAGGGGTAAAGGAAAGGGCAGCAAATGGATAGAGCACAGAGGCACAGGAGAGGGGAGGGAACAGAGAACACAGGGAGGCAAGAATAACCAATGACCGTGGAATATCAAAAGAGAAAGGGCTGGCTGATAGCCTAACTCCCTCATTTTATAGTTGGAGAACTGAAGCCAGCGCAGAGGGATTTGCCCATCTTCAATCACTAGCTGGTAACAGAGACTCAGCTGATAATTAGCTGGTAACTGAACTCAACTCCAGTCGTCCCAACTCCCAGTCCAGTGCTCTTTCCAGAATAAGCACTAGCTAAAATGGGGAGTCTGGCCCAGAACACCCCTAAATTCTGTAGGGAAGGCAGCTATAATCATAGCTACCGTGTAATGAGTACCTGCCAAAGATGGAGGCACTCTGCTAGGGGCTCTATTTGCTAGCCCACTCTTAATGACATTGTAAGGTAGGTATCCTCAGACTCTCTTTACAGATGCAAAACTGAGGTTAAGTTACTTGCTAGAGACCACCCAGATGGTGACAATCACCCACCGCATCTCATCCTCTTAGTCTGCTGTGTCTCTCAAACTCTAACCAGCCCTGGAAAGCTTGGAAGACCCAGGGCAAGGTGCACACACGTACCTGACGCCCCACCCTGTTGTTGTGGATTCGCATTCGTGCCTGGATGTCCCGGGGAGCTTCCCTGGAATCCAAGAAATCCCGAGAGAACTTCTCTCCAAAGTCCATGTCATGGTTACAGCCACCCCATTCCCATGTGTCCTGGGGGCTAGGGCTGGGGCCCGAGCCAGGGCCTGGGCTGGGCAAGGTGTGGGGAAAACTCTTGCCCCGGGACAATGCCTGCAGCTGCAGCAGTTTGGCCCTCAGCCGATCCTGTTCACCACTGCCCTTCCAGCCGCAGCCGCAGCTCACCAGCTTGCCCAGGCTGCAGGCCGTGGCTACCGCATGCATGACCCCAGCAGCCAGCATGGAGAAGGAAAAAGCACTCTCACGGAAACCTGGGGATGAAAAGGGTGTGATGGTGGGGTAAGGTTGACAGGCAGCTGAGAGTAGGAAAGCAGAAGGAAATAAACAGCCACCCTCCAATTCCAGAAATTCCTGACTGAGTCCTGACCCTGCCATTACTAGCTGAGTAATTTGGGAGAAAGTCACGGGAGAAGGAAGGGAACAGTAAGTGCAGAGCCTCAGTTTCCTCATCTATAAAGTGAGAGGATGGTTTGAGATGATCTCTGAGGTCTATCCTGGCTCTGGAAGCCTGGGATGTTCAGGTGTGGATGAGAGAGCTTGCCTAGAGCAAATGATCCCTGGGGGGTGGGAGATGACTAAAAGGGAGTCCCTGTGGTCTTTGAAGATGTGTTCACTGAGTTCTACATCTGAAAGCTTTAGAAATTCCCCAGCCCTGCAGGGAGCTCGGGTGGGGTGGAAGCAGAGGCCCTTGGGGTTCTTTTCTTCTTCCTCCTCCTCCTCCTCCTCCTCCTCCTCCTCCTCCTCCTCCAGGGTTATTTTAATCAGTCTTTTAACCAACCTACCCTACACCACCCCAAAACCCCCAAAGCACTGGAGCTGTAGAGCTGTCTTTCCCTTTTCCAGTTTCTAGTTTTATATTTGTCCTTAAAACTGCCCTTTATGTTTATCCTAACCTGCTATTACTCTATAAAACACTGGAAAGGGGAGAGAGGTGGGGGTAATTTTCCCTAAGGTCCTCTTAAAATATTGGCTCCTTTGTTTTGTTTTAGGGGTCACAGAGGCTCAGGATGACAAGCCTTTCCCAAGATTAGGTAGATATGCTTCTCATTTGGGCATCAAAGCCTTTCCCTATACCATGTCCTGTGGAGAAAGTGGGGGTCGCTCACTTCCTTTTAGGCAGGGGCTCTCTGGGACCCAGAGAGGATGAGAAACAGCACCTCCTTAAGGGCCAGGCTTTTCCCACCCCAGGATGCAGGGCTCCTAGCTCAGCCTCCTGATTCCCCCCAACCCCAACCCTCCAGGGGTGAAGCTGTTTGCACAAGTCTTGGGAATTCCCCCGCAGATGGCAGCTGCCTATTAACCCTGTAGTCCCCGAAGAACTGCCCCCACCCTTGAGCTCAGCCCAGGATGGATCGTTACTCCTCCAAGGAGTAAACTCCAGCATGGCCTGGCAAGAGGCAGCAATGCCTCCCAGACCAGGCCAGCAGTGACCTGTTCTCCACTTCTCCAGCCTTCCTCACCTGCTCAGGTGAGAGCCACCTGGGGCCCCTATGCACAGAGGAGGGGGCTGCTCCCTCCCCTGCTTCAAAGCCATCAGGGTCTTTGTTCCCAGCCTCAGCTCCTGGGAACCCCAGCAATTAGGGGAGTAGGTTTAACCCTTAAACAGTTGGGGGCGGCACCCCACCTCCGCTGAAGCTCTGGGGACACCAGCCTGGGCTTGTCCCTCAGAGATGGAGGGGGGTGAAAATTGGGGGAGGAAATGAGGGGGGCGTTTGAAGCTTCCAGGGCTAGGGGCATCTCTTGCTCACAGGTGCAACACAGATCGAGCTGGGTGGAGGCAGGAAAGGGGGCCTTAGGGTAGGGGAGCAGGGACCCAGCTGCCTTGCCGGCAGCGAGCAGGTGGAAGTCAGAAGCGCAGGGGCCCAGACGGGTGGCCAGACCCAGCTCTGCGAGGCTCCCGGGGGGAATTCCCGGAGAGGCCCCTCTCCGAGTCGTGAACCCATCCCTTCCCTCCTCCTCTCGCCTCGGCCTGCCCCCACCCTCAGCCCCTGCGGCGGCGCAAACGCGCCCCGCCAGGCTCACCGCGCTTGAGGATGGCGCTGTGGTGCGGCAGGCGGCCGCCGCCCTCGAGCGCCGAGCAGTTCCAGCGCTGGTCGCGCAGCTGGTGCTGACACTCGTGGACAGCGATGTGCAGGCCCTGAAGCGCGGACGCCGTCACGTCGGGGCTGCGCAGGCACAGGCCTAGCTGCCGCTTGCTCAGGCCCGACAGCGTCAAGCACACAGTGTTGGCAGTCAGCGGCGGCTCGCCGGGCAACTTCAGGCCCAGAATCTCATTGCTCAGAGCCCTGGAAACAGAGAAGGCGTTTAAGGGTCTGTGGGCCAGGCCTCGCGTCCCGTCCGACTCCTTCCGCCCCGGGGAGAGCTTCTAGCCCAGGCTTTCTCTCCGGGGCTGGGTGAGAGGGAAAACTGCTCACCGACTGCACAACGCCAGGAACAGGAGACCCACGAAGCCCCAGGGCGGAGGCCGCGGCCGGGGCTCCTCCGGCATGTCGAAGCCCGGGCCCGAAGGCGCCGGTGGGCAAATTGATCAGGGCCTGCGGGACAGGGAGACTTAAGGATGGCTCCGGTATGGATGGCTCGCCCGGCCAACCGAAGGATGCCCAACTTCGGGCTCCTAACCCACCAATGTCACCCCACTAATCCTTCTCGTCCCTCCCCAAACGATACAGTAAGAATCAACCCCCTTGATTTCCACAGTCCCTGGGCCCTGGAGGAAGAATCCTCGCAGCTGGGACTTATTCGAGCTCCCCTGGAGCCAACCCAGCCAGACACAACGCCAGGCACACACTCACATTCAAACTCGGACAAACAGACTCACAAACACCACTCCACCACCTCGCCCACTGCTCCCTCTTCGAGGGCCCCACGACTCGCTTCCCCCACCCTACACAGCTTCACGCCCTCACAGGGCTAGGGGGCGGGATTGGGAGGGGGTTCCCCACCACCTACAGCCAGCCGGGTGGGGGTGGGGGAAGTGTCGCCTCCAGGTGCCGTCGAAGGCAGGCAGCCTCCGTGAGAAGGGTGGAGGAATGGGCTCCCCACGAGCTCTACCCTATTCCTCCGCAGTAGGGAGAGAGGGAAGGCTCCAGGTGCGACCAAGAAAGGGAGGAGACCTGGTTCCCTCCTGAAAGGGACCGTGGCGCAGGTTCAGTCCTCTTCCTCGTCTGCCACCTTTCCAAACTACACGTTCTCCGCCTCCGCGTCGCCCATCTGGTTCTCACAGGTCCCAGCCTCAGTCCCCACCCCTTTGCTTTCGCGTTCATTGCCCTCCAAATCCGGGGGCACTCCTTTATTTGCTGGGTCTTTATCTCTGGCAATATCTCTGGCTCTCTCTGAATCTCTGTGCCCCTGTGGGCGGATGCATATATGTCTGTCTGACTACCCGAGTGCCTGTCTCGTCCCCGTGTGCGCGTCCCTGCCCTCCCTGCTCTCCCAGTTCCGATTACCTCCAGGTGCTCTGATGCAGGGTCCGCAACCGGCGGGATCGGATAGCCTGGGCTCGGGCTGCTCAAACCGTGGGGAGACTGCGTCGGGTTCTGCCCCCTCGGCAGAGCCGCATTCTTCCAGGGCAGGGCCACTCCTCTTCGCCGCTTTCCCAGCGCCGCCGCGGCCGCCGGGAGGAAGGGAGGGAGGAAGGGAGGGAGTGATAGAGAAAGCTAGCGAGCGGGCGAGCAAAGAACAGGGGGCTCTGGCTCTAATCGCGCGGAGCTCACGGGCGGCTCTGCTGTGGCTGACAGAGCTGCGGCCCCTCCCCGAGCCCGGGGCATCCCCACCCGGCTCCTCGCACCCCCCGCCTTGACCTCGGGAGCGCAGTCGCTCCCCCTCCTCCTAGCGTACACACACACCCTCTCCCCCGACGCCCGGGTTCAGGCTTGGCACCACTGAAGGAGGAGGTGACCAGAGTTCCTCTCACCTGCTTTGGAGTAGCCAAGGCTGCAAGGAGGGTGTAGTGACCCACACTAGGCAGCCAGGACCCTGGTCCCAAGTGGTCATTTCTCTTTGCCTCAGTTTCCTCCGCGGAGCGCTGAATGGCTGGAGGGTTTCTTTGACAAGATGAAAACGGAGCTGAGAACTGACGTCCGTCGTTGGACAGTTGTGTGCAGAGCCCTCAGCAAGAGCGCACCGCAGGGCTCTGGGAGCCAGTGGAAGAAGCTCCCTTCTGGGTGGCTTGGCTTACACCCACCTCTGAGCCCTGCGCATGCCCCTTGGGAGGGGTCAGCTTTGACCTCAGAGTTTGGCCCTAGCAGAGGCTGGGGTAGCCCCAGAGATCTTCAGCCTGCTCCTATCCTTCTTTTGGCTTGCAGGCATCCTTGCTGGCTGAAGCCTCCTGCCCTTCCTGGGATCCAGGGTCTGCACTTTGGGTGGCCCATATTCCTGCTCCAGGCTCGCAGACTTGCTTCACATGCAAAGAGGAGGGCCTTAGGATCGCAAACTGAGTCCAACCCTAGGGCAGCAGGAAAAGAGCCTGATCTTGGGGTGCACAGACGGAGCCAAACCACCTTAGTGAGCTCCGGTGGCAGCGAAGGGGTTAGGCACCACTGCACTCTTGCCTGACTCACCCTCCTAGCTCTAACCACTGCGGGCTATTTTTGCCAGAGAGGGGCCCCAGGCTTCCCAGCCACCCGCCCGCCCCTGCCAGACCGCAGCCCAAGGCACGGCTGGCCCTGCAAGCCCAAGGCTGGCACGTTGACTCAGAGACAGGCCCCCCAGGGAAGCAGAGCCACGGGGCTGAAACCCACAGCCACGGTCATCTCTTCCTTGGTGGTGGCCATGCAGCTCGCTGGGCAGCCAGCCTCCAGCCTGTGCTGCTGCAAGTCCTGCCCCATGCTGTAGGGGGCACTGTTGTCTAGGGTGCAGAGGGATCGCAAAGATCAGTGATTTTCATCTACTGGGATATTTATTTTTTACTTACTTATTTATTTTTTAAAAGATTTTATTGGGGAATTGGGGGAGGGGAACAGACAAGTTGCTGTCCTTTTGTTCTTCAGTCTAGTTGTGGAGGACATCGCTTCACTGGCCCATGTTGGTATTATCATTGTACTCTTCCTGGGTGAGGCAGTTGCTCACTGGCCATTGGACAGCCGCTCACTGGTGGCTAACGGCAGCTCACGCTGGCTGCTGGCCGCTCATGCTGGCTGCCAGCCACTCATGATAGCTCACCGCAGCCCACTGCAGCAGGGGCTGCAGCCTAGCCATCGCCAGCAACTCCCGGCAGCCCAGTTCCAGGTTGAGTTGTTGTTCACCATCTTAGCTGTAGAGGGCACAGCATCACTGGCCCTCATGTGGGATCCGAACCGGGGCCCTGCTGCTCAGAGCTGGAGTCCCAAGACAGCTCTTAACCAATGTGCCACTCGGCTGGCCCTATTGGGATATTTATTGACCATCTTTATATGCCAAACCTTGAGCAGGCTGGGGAGGTGAATGTGCCATGGTTCCTGACACTGGACAGCTGTGACCACAGAAGGTTGCTTTTCTCGGCTTTCCCACCTGAGGGAGGTAGGGAGGCAGGAGAGGAAGAGAAGGAGCCCTAGAGTCTTTGCCTCTCCTTCCTGTTTAGGGGCCAAAAACCAAGCTATGTGTGGTTTTTGAGGCCACCATAATCCTCAAGCCCTATCTCAGTAGCTTTCGTCCTCACACATGGATTTGGTGAACCTCACCAGTGTCCTTGCCCTATTCCTGCATGTCAACCTGGAACTACACCCAAGACTACACCTAGAGGAGGGGGGCGAGGTTTCCTATGCCCCTCTTCTCCCACGGGGACTCCTTGGACATTTGTGTGTCTCTGGGTCACCCTCAGGTTTTGGATTGTTTCTGCTGATTCTACCCTTGTTGGGTTGCAGTGTAGTCAGGTGCCAAAGAAGAGCCAGGGTCAGAACTATGGATTCTAACTTATCAGTGACTCCAGGGCTCCCCAACCTGGCCTGTTCCAAATCCAAAGACCCTTACGCCTGGTCCCTCTCCCTGTAGAAGCATAGCTCTGGGACCGGAGGCCACAGGCAGGCAGACTGGGTGGCCTGAGCTGGCCCCCAGTGCCCTCAGCCCGACCGGCTGGCCTGAGCACTGACCCGCAGGCAGGCGGCTGGAGGGCGGTGGGGCAGGCGGGGCCTGGAGAGGGCTGTGGGTACACACCCATTGCCTAATACCCCAAGCACGCGGCCAGCTCCAGGAAAGGGGAGGGGCGGGAACCAGAGAGACCTTGACAAGGGTTGGGGCCATGACTTGAGGGGAAAGTGGGGGGTTGTCCTGACTTCAGGGAACAAGTGGGAATAAGTTGGTCCCTCTTCCCCTTGATGAGAAGAGTGGAGCGCTGCTTTCCTATTATAGGGATGGAGGGTGTAGTGGGAGAAATCTGGAAAGAACCCTGGGGCCCTGGAGGGCGGGGGTCAAAGAAAATCATGGGGGCCCCTGGAGATCGGGGGATCGAGCAACTGAGGCGGTGGCTAAAGCCGAGAGCAGCCTTGGGAACCTCCTTCTCCTCCTCCCGCTGTGTTTGCCTTGGCCCAGGGTCCCGGGTGAGTCATCTATTGCTGAGCCGCTGATAGGGGCGGCCAGGCCCGGGGAACCCAAATTATAGGCCCGGGAGGGATAGATGCGCCCGCAGCGGTGAGCTCAGCTGCGCTGCCCACCCTCCGCCTCTCACGCCTTCTGCTGCAGCACCGTAGGCCACCACCTGGAGGCACCAAAGGGTCTGCAGCCTGACTGCGCTGGACTCTCAGAAAGCACCCCCTCATTCAGCACTTGGCCCTAACAAGTCTGTGGGATTACTCTAGACAGAACTTTGCCCCCTTCTCTACCAGAGGCGGATGGCTTCCTAGTCCAAGGAGGCAGTGCCGCCTGCTGGTGCTTCAAAGGAAAGTAGGTAGGCTCCTCTGCCCACAAACTCAGCCCAAGTTCCCTGCTTTCTCCCCAAACCCCAAGATCAGTGTAAAGCCCCTTTCCCCTCTGACATCTCTCTCCCTTGTTCCCATTCCAGGGGGGGTGGTTTACTACCGATGTTCTACTTCAAGCCTTTAAAGTTATCCGTGGTCAAAAGTGATAGAGAAAAATAAAGCAGAGTAAAAGAGATAGGTAGTGGGATTCCATTTTATACAGGGGGAGGGAAAAGGGAGTGAGGGAACAAACCCATGGAGATATCTGTGGAAGGGCATTCCAGAAGACAGGAAAGCAAGTGCAAAGATCCTGAGACAGGAGCTTGCTTGGTATATTCAAGGGATTAGCAAGGAAGCCAGTGTAGTTGGAGGGAGGAACCCACCAGGGAGAGAGTAGTAGGCAATGAAGTTAGAGGACAAGGAGTTAGAAGGAGCAGGGTGAGATCATATCGGGTCTCATAGGCCACTGTAAGGATTTTGCTTTTTCCTTTGAGTGAGATGGGGAATCACTGGAAAATTCTGAGCAGGAGAATGAAATAATCTGACTTTCATTTTAGAAAGAATAACTCTGGCTATTGTGTGGAGAATAGACTGGGGGAAGTAAGTGTAGAAGCAGGGAGAGCTGTTAGGAGGCTATTGCAATAATACAGGAGAGAGGTGATGGTGGCTCTGACCAGTGTTGTAGCGGTAGGGTGGTAAGAATGGATCAGGTTCTGCATATATTTTGAAGACAGAAGGACAGGGTTTGTTGAATGATTTGATGGTACAGTATAAGAAAACAGATGAGTCAAACATGACTCTAAAATTTTTTTCCTGAGCAACTAAAGCATTGGAGTTGCCATTTACTGAGATGGGGATGACTGATGACAGAGCAGGTTAGGGTGAGGGAAGGATCAGGAGTTCAGTTTGGACATGTGCATTTTGAGATGCTTGTTCTACTGTTAGATGTGCAAGTTCAGAGTTCAGGGCCAGAGATACAAATTAGGGAGCATGAGACTGACTAATTCACCAAAGGAGTCAGTATAGACTAAGAAGAAGCTCCAGATTGAATTGGGAGGTACAGTCCCAATTTAGCTTAGAGGGTACATTGGGTATACAAGGTGGAACCAGATTAAGGAGACTAGGAAGGTGAGCAGCCCAGGAAGTAGGAATGGTGTTCCAGAAAACAAGTAAGAATATTTCGAGAAGAGCTGGCTGAGTGGTGCATTGGTTAAGAGTTGGCTTGGGATGCCAGCTCTGAGCAGCAGGGCCCCGGTTCGGATCCCACATTAGGGCCAGTGACGCTGTGCCCTCTACAGCTAAGATGGTGAACAACAGCCTGACCTGGCTGCCATGAGTCGCTGGCGATGGCGTAGGCTGCAGTGGAGCTGCAGTGGGCTCCCATAAGCTACCATAAGCGGCTGGCAGCCGGCATGAGCTGCCAAGAGCCATCGTGAGCGGCCATCCAGTGTCCAGCGACCTATCTGCCTCACCAGGGAAGAGCGCAATGAGAATACCAACATGGGCCAGTGAAGCGACGTCCTCCACAACTAGACTGAAGAACAAAAGGACAGCAACTTGTCTGTTCCCCTCCCCAATTCCCCAATAAAATCTTAAAAAAAAAAAAGAATATTTCAAGAAGGAGGGAGTGTTTGATTTTGTCTGCTATTTAGGATGAGCACTGAAATGCAACTGTAGAGCAACACAGAGGTCATGGATGATTTTGATAAGGAGATGTAGTGGGTTCAAAGGTGTGATTAGGGTGGAAAGAGAGAATAAAGAAAAGAAGTTGGCACTAGTGATTAAAGTAACCCTTTGGAGCTTTGCAGTAAAAGAGAACAGATAAATGGGGACAATCTTGGGTAGTAGTGTGGTATCAAAAAAAGTCTTTGGATTTTTTAGACAGAAGCTATTACAGCATATTTATATGCTGATGGGCGTGATCCAGTAAAGAAGTAAGTTGATGATGCAGGAAAGAAACAGAGGACAATTGATAGAGTAATGATTTGACCTAAATAGAAATTTAGACGAGATCATACATAGTGTGACCCAGACCTAGAGCCCTCCTGCTCTTTCCCACTACTCCTGGTGGGTGGAATGGTGGAACAAAGGATATTGCCTCCTTCTTTTCTCATCTCACCTCTGCTTGTCACCAGTGGTCACAAACAAGGCTTTCCTGTCTTTTGGCCCATCTCCCACCTCCACGGGGTTTTATCAATCCACCAGGCCAAAAGAGTTCTTCACCCAGCCCCAGTGAGGAGAAACATCTAAGAGATAAAAGATAAGCTGCCTGTGGTCCATTGTCTATTTACCTGAGCCTTTTGCGCTGGGTGCCCTCTGCAGAGACTACTGGGTTTGGGACCTGTGGAGGATGTTGAGCCAGTACACATTGTCCCTCTGGGTTGAATTCTTAGAGGAGCAAGGTACAATGGACTGGGCAAAGGGCCTCAAAAATAACCTCCATCAGGCTTCATTTGGGTTAATATGCATCTCATTTAAAATGCAAGTGCCCCAAGAAGATTAATTAAACTTATCAGGCACTTATTCCTTGGAGGGGAGGTCATTTATGGGACTTGGAACTCTTTAGGATTGGGTCTGGGTACATTACTCAGTTAGAAAGAACCCTAAAGGCAAGGGACATGAAAAAGAGAGGATCCAAAAGGAAGGCAGGAAGATCCTAGAGATCATTTTTATTTTTCTGTCAATTTTGAGAAGCCCCACCCCTACCCCCCACCCCCGGCCTGCTATTGCTACACAATCACAAATAGCTGGTCAGGTGGAAAGGAAGGGCATGGGCTTTGAGTCAACATGGTCTGGGTTTTAGCCTGGTTCTACCATTAATTCATTTATCAGCTACGTGGACCTTGGACAACTATCTAATCTACTGTTTCCTCTCTAAAATGGGGGAAGAGATGTAAAGAGGGAGATCCTCCCTCCTTCCAGGGGCCAGTTGTGTGTGCTAGTGGGCATGATAACCAGGCTGGCAGTGCTCCCCATGCCCTGTATAGGCAACAGCAGCCACTTCTTCAATAGGAGGCCAAGGTAGCCTTGAAGCTGAGCTGGAATCCCTGGGAGGGAAGAGAAAAGTATACAACAGAGGGAATGGTTGCAGGTACTCTGGGTATCCCAGCGTGGTGAGAGCGGAGAGATCCAGAGTTTGGGGGGAAGACAGAAAGTTGACAGAAAAATCCAAAAAGAATCAAACAGATGGAGGCACAAGCGCCCTATTATGGGTTTAGTTTAGCCAGCAGTCCTTCTCTTCCCAGTCCTTCCCCACCATACACACAACTGACATCTACTCCACTGCCCTTCTTTTCTGAGCTTAGTCCTCAGAGATTCAACCACTCGGGGTCTTCTCCATCTTGATACCACCTTGGTTGCTGGCTCAGCCTCCTCTCCCAGTGACATGCACAGGTTGACACATGCCACAGGGTGACACACCATAGAATGATGCAAGGTACACAGGACAAGAGTGACACATATATGCATATTTAATCTCCCCACACGCACACTCATCTACCCATCCACCCACCTCCACACACAGTCCCAGACATTCTCTACCCCTCAGTCAACTGGGTCTCTCCTGACAATAGCTGCCACCTCCTTCCCACACATAGATGATGCACTGCCCCATCTGTGACAAGATGACTTAATGATCCCTTCTGACCTGAGCCAAATTCCAAGATTCTTTAGAGTGGTTTCTAACATCCCTCCTCAAAACATGGAGTTTCTGCACAGGAGGACACACATGAGTGTGTACACTCAGAATACATTCACACACATTCTCACATGCACTCACATTTGCATTGTCCCACTTACACACACACACCACACAGCCACTAGTGTGCGCCTTCTGGCCCATAAGCACAAACTGCTGCTTCCTCAGGTTTCTCTTCATAGCCAGGCTGTTTTCTGTTTGGTCAACTCACCCCCCAACTCACCCCCGGGACTTCCCTAACCACAGCCCCACCTCCACCCCCAGTCTCCCCCTTTTCTTTCTCTATCCAGCCTTGGGGGTTCCTGGGAGGGAAGGCGTCTCCTGGAGTCGCTGCCCAGAACCACAGCTTTCCTTCCTCTACTTAGGATGGGGGAGAGAGGGGACACCGGTGGGGCCAAAGGTGACGTCGAGGGGACAGCCCCAAGGCGGGAGGCAAAGCGGCTGGGCTCCCGCGGATTCTCAAAAAAAACCAGAGCACATTGTCGCCGCGCCCTCTGGCGGACGCTGGTCCCCGACGGGCTCCGGACGCGAAGACGAGTGAGGCGGGCGCGCGTGGGAGGGCGTCCTAAGGGGAGGGGTCGGCGGCCAGTGCAGGCCCGGAGGCGGGAGCCACCGTGCAGGGGGCGGGGGTGAGCCCCGACGGCCAGCCCGTCAGCTCTCGGCTCAGACGGGCGGGAGCCACGGCCCGCTCGCTGCCCATTGTCTGCGCCCCTCACCGGTGCGCCCTGGTGCCACAGTGCGGCCCGGCAGGGCAGCCTCCCATCGTCACTTCAGCCAGCGCCGCAACTATAAGAGGCGGTGCCGCCCGCAGTGGCTGCCTCAGCCCACCAGCTGGGACCGCGAGCCATGCAGCCCGCCGCCCGCCCCCAGGGCTGTTAGAGCCAGACTGCGAACTCTCGCCACTGCCGCCACCGCCGCGTCCCGTCCCACCGTCGCGGGCAGCAGCCAAAGCCGCCCCAACTGCAGCACAGAGCAGGCAAGGCCGGGCAGGCCATGGGGCACTGGGCGCTGCTGCCCGGCTGGGTTTCTGCTACACTGTTGCTGGCGCTGGCCGCTCTGCCTGCAGCCCTGGCCGCCAACAGCAGTGGTCGATGGTGGTAAGTGAGCTGGTGCGGGGTCGCCACTTGTCTCGGGGCGCAGAGCCAGGGGCCAGCCCTATCCAGCTCCCACGCTCTGGGATCCGTCTGCAGACAGGCTCCCTCCAGCGCTCCGACTTCCCTCTGAGACACCGAGGGGCGCTCTGGAGCGGAGTTGTTTCAGAGAATCCAGCTCTATTGAAGTAGGGTGAATGGTCCGGCCGCGGCTGTCCACTATTCTCCAGGCAGGGAGCCCACTCCCACCGCCTTTCTTCCTTGAGCCCCAAACCCAGCCTCACGGCGGTAGCCACATCACAGGTTCCCCTGCTTCAGAAAGCGAAGGGTCAGGCATGCGTTTAGAAGGCAAGAAGAGGGTGGGACTTCTAAGCATCTCACTCCTTGGGTGGGCATGAACTGCAGGCCAGGATTTCTTCTCTAGGCTGCCGGGAAGCAGGCTTTGAGAGACAAGGTGGACATCTAATCTCCGGGGTCCCCATGCTTTTCCTGTCCAGTCCCCGGATCCAGGGCCCCGACCAGCCCTAAGACTCCTGGGCACACAAAAGTCTGGACGACCAGTTATTTGAATCTAGTGAGCCTGGGAGCTCGGAGTCATTACCTTATTATTGATCTCCTGCCGCTCTTTCAGGGCAAATAGCCCCAGGGAGAGAGCAGGGTGGGACTACCTTTTTGATTAGGGTGCAGGTCCTCTTCCAGAGCCTGAGCTATCATGGGTTTCACCAGGGGCATCGTGAACGTAGCCTCCTCCACGAACCTACTGACCGACTCCAAGAGCCTGCAACTGGTGCTCGAACCCAGTCTGCAGCTGCTGAGCCGCAAACAGCGGCGGCTGATCCGCCAGAACCCGGGGATCCTGCACAGTGTGAGCGGGGGGCTGCAGAGCGCTGTGCGAGAGTGCAAGTGGCAGTTCCGGAACCGCCGCTGGAACTGCCCCACGGCTTCAGGGCCCCACCTCTTCGGCAAGATCGTCAACCGAGGTGGGTACTCAGGAAGGAGACGCTTCCGGGGCCAGGGGAACGCGGGGTCACCCCCAGGGCATGGGTGGGCGAATGCAGGGAAGATATCCCGGGCTCCTGCAGGGTCACGCGATCAACCGGCCAGGAACTTTATGCCCAGCGCCAGCTCTGGACCAGAATCGGTCTACCAGACGCTTTCAAGCCGTGCACCCTGGGCACGAAGCTTAACTTTTCTGAGCCACTGCCTCAGAGAACCGGAGTTCTGAGTCGTGGACGCAGGCCGGCGACCGCTTCTCCCCGCCCCCCGCCCCCCCACACACACACACAAAGGTGCCTAGGAAACTGCTCTCTGCAGGCGTGCGTCTTGCCTCTCGCCCAGGAAGGCTTGCATCGCTGAAGAGTGGGCCATGTTTGGGCTGCAGAGAGGTCTTAGCGTTGCAGAGTTCTTTCCCTACCCTCTTTTCAGTTTTTCTCTCTGGAGCTGTCCCACTTCTACCGAGGCTCCCTGAATCTCGGTAACGGGTGATTAAAGCGTGGACGTGTTGCGTGCCCACGCACGTGCTTTCCCTATGAGAACAGCTTCCCAACACAGCCCGCCGCCTGGCTCACAGGACTCCAAAGGTGGAGGCGGGGCGCGGGACTCAGGGTCCCAAGCCCTCCACTAAGGGTGCTGGCCGCACCCCGCGTGCCTCCTCGCTGATCCCCGCTCCCTTCCCTCACAGGCTGTCGGGAAACAGCATTTATCTTCGCCATCACCTCTGCCGGTGTTACCCATTCGGTGGCGCGCTCCTGCTCCGAGGGCTCCATCGAGTCCTGCACGTGCGACTATCGGAGGCGCGGCCCTGGGGGACCCGATTGGCACTGGGGGGGCTGCAGCGACAACATCGATTTCGGCCGCCTCTTCGGCCGGGAGTTTGTGGATTCCGGCGAGAAGGGGCGGGACCTGCGCTTCCTCATGAACCTTCACAACAACGAGGCGGGCCGCACGGTGAGCGGGTTTGAGGGGCTCCGCGCCCGAAGCGGAGTGGCAGGGATCTGCGCACAGGCTAATCTCGGACTTGGGAAGTAATGGTCCGTGATAAGGCCAGGGGTTAGGGTAGGGAACCATGAGAGGTCGTCCTGAGGGAGCGGGAGGCTTGGAAGGAAGCCAGAGAATGTAAGAGATAGTGGCTGGGAGCAAAGGGATGCCTGGACTAGGGCAGGTGGAACTGAAGAGGTTAGAAATCATGCAACCCATAGAACACACTGCCTACAGCCTTCCATTGTACAGATTCAAAAAATTAGGCCAAAGAAAAGGCTGAGAGGCCATGACAGACTCTCCCGCGCGGAGCAGAGTCAGTCCTAGTGTCCCCATCTCTGCGGGGTATTTCCTGCCTCCCATCCGCTGGGCTCAGCTAGGCCTGGACCTTTGCAGAGGTCCCGGCGGCGTCCGGTAGGGGGCGGTATCTGGGATGGTGGCTCTGGCTCTGGCAGTGCCGTGGGACAGCCTTTCTTCTCCCTTCCCCCCAGACCGTGTTCTCCGAGATGCGCCAGGAGTGCAAGTGCCACGGGATGTCCGGCTCGTGCACGGTGCGCACGTGCTGGATGCGGCTGCCCACGCTGCGCGCGGTGGGAGACGTGCTGCGCGACCGCTTCGACGGCGCCTCGCGCGTCCTCTACGGCAACCGCGGCAGCAACCGCGCGTCGCGAGCAGAACTGCTCCGCCTGGAGCCGGAAGACCCCGCGCACAAGCCACCTTCTCCCCACGATCTCGTCTACTTCGAGAAATCGCCCAACTTCTGCACATACAGTGGACGCCTGGGTACAGCGGGCACTGCAGGGCGCGCCTGCAACAGCTCGTCGCCCGCGCTGGACGGCTGCGAGCTGCTCTGCTGTGGCCGCGGCCACCGCACGCGCACGCAGCGCGTCACCGAGCGCTGCAACTGCACCTTCCACTGGTGCTGTCACGTCAGCTGCCGCAACTGCACGCACACGCGCGTACTGCACGAGTGTCTGTGAGGCGCTGTGCGGACTCGCCCTCAGGAGCGTTCTCCTCAAGCATTACCCCCTCCCCCTCCAGGCAGATTCGCTGGCACCTAAGACCCTGATATGCGCCCGCCCAGTCTGTTCAGCCACACTCGCCGCGATTCATAAGTATCCGATCATTTCTCCCACCTCCTCCTACCTGGGGACTCCTGCAACCACTTGCCTGGGGCAGCACGAACCCTCTTGCCATCCTGATGGACCTGCCCGGACCTACCTCCCTTCCTCTCCGTAGGAGACCCTGTTGCACTGCCCCCTGCTTGGGCAGGAGGTGAGAAATGGATTCGCCCCTCCCCCATGAGGGGTCAGCTCCAGACGGTGTTACTCATCCTCTGCCACCGCGCCAGCGACGTTCCTGCCTCCCTCCCTCCCCTTTTTCCTCCGTTTCCTCCAGGTCCATGCCCCTTCCCATTCTGCCAAGAGTGCAGACCCTGAACACACACCTGGGCGTCAGGGTCTTTCTCCCGCCAACCTACAGCTGAAGCGGGAGATTCCAGGGTGAAAGGGCAGCTGCAGCTGTGGTGATGTGGAAAATGAGGTTGGGGGACCCAGCAGAAATACCCCCATTCTCCCAGCCTCTGTCGTGGAGCCATTGAACAGCTGTGAGCCATGCCTCCCTCCACCACCTCCTACCCTTTCCTGTCCTGCCTCCTCATCAGTGTGTAAATAATTTGCACTGAAACGTGGATACAAAGCCACGAGTTTGGTTGTTGTAAATAAAACTATTTATTGTGCTGGGTTCCAGCCTGGTTTGCAGAGACCACTTCCACCCCACTCAACCCCTCTCCATTCTTCTCTCTTTTGGCCCTCCAGCCTTTTCTGATTCCTCTTCCCCCACTCCTCAATTTTTCAAAGACGCCTTTGCCTACCGGAATCAGTATTTCCTTCCACTGTAGCTATTAGTGGCTCCTCGCCCCCACCAATATAGGATCTTCCTCTCCAGAATAAAATCTCTATTTTTATCAATGACTTGATGGCTTTTCCTTGAATCCAGAACATACCATTGCTTACCTCTCTTAAACAAATAGGATACATTGTTGGGCGATTGATTTTCTGGCCCTGCAACAGAAGCCTAAGATTCTAACCCTGGGATGACTTGAATGAGGCCACTGGGGATCCAGGTCTCTAGAAGAGCCTAGTCAATAACCCAAAGACCCTGCAGGGTTCTTTTTTTTAAAGATTTTTTTTTATTGGGGAATTGGGGGAGGAGAAGTGTTGAGGAATTGAGGAAGGGGACCAGCCACGTTGTTGTTCTTCAATCTTGGTTGTGGAGGGCGCCAGTCGCCATCTGGCTTCGTGGCCTCTAAGCTCAAGGTGCTGTGTTCAATCTTAGTTGCGGGTGGGTGTAGCCACCATCCCATGGGGGAGTCGAACCAGCAGCCTTATTGTTAAGAGTGCACACTCTATCCACTGAGCCATCCGGGCGGCAGCTCAGCTCAAGGTGCTGAGTTCAGTCTTAGTTGTGGGTGGCCCATAGCCCACCATCGAACAGGCAATCTTGTTGTTACATCGGCTGAGCCATCCTGCCACCTGCTGGCAGCTCAGCAACAGCTCAGCTCTGGTGCAGTGTCACTGGCCCATGTGGGAATCGAACCGGTGGCCCTGTTGCTCAGAGCTTGTGCTCTTAAGCCAACTCTTAACCAACTGAGCCACTCGGCCAACCCCACCTGCAGGGTTCTTTTTCCTATTTGAACACCAACTGGCTATGTCATATTGGGCAAGTGCATGGCCGCGTCAGTTTCTTCCTTCGCTGAATGGTGATTAAAAAAACTCTAAGCCTGCCTTTCCGATCTGGAAGAGTCAATGTGAAAATAGCTACAATTGAATGATAGCCATGACTGCATTCTAAAAAGAAACCAAAGAAAGAGAATCTCAAGCAGAAAGGATTCTATTCCCCTCAGTGTGGAGCTATTGGTCCCCTGAAGCCTACGCATATCGGCTTTATATCGGCTTTAGCTGTGGTCAGGCAGTGGGCAATGGGGAAGGCAACCTCCAAAAAAAATAAGGAAACACCTTACTAGGACCCCAGTAGTCCTGGACCCAGAAGCTCAGAGTAATGGTGGGGGAGAAGAAAGAAGCAGGAGGGCTAGAATCCAAATACAGCCTAGGCTTAAACCAATGTAACCAAAAAGACACCCAAGTGTGGCCCATACCAAACCATGAAGCTAGCCATTCCCATAAAGAGCCTATTGATGGTTCTGTTACTAATAACACTGACACCTGTGTGTGCATTCACCAGAGTCCATGGAGTACTAATCCTGCCCACAGCCTTATACCTGTCTCTAACCTCGAACTCTAAATCCCCCTCCCTCCGCTTCTAGGTGTGACCTTAACCTTAACCCTAACTTCTGACAAACACTAACCCCTTCCTCAACTCTAAGGCCTGTCCCTAATCCTAACACTTTCCCCTAGGGGAAGACCTGAAGGGCAGGGTGAACTGTGAAGCACCCCACCCCCAAGGGCAGCTACTGATCCTAGCAGACTGGAGAATTTCCCCCTCTCCCCAGGACTCTTTTGCTGTTGTTGCTGCCTCCCACCTTTCCCTGAATGTGTGAACTCTGACCCCAGCTGGCCTTTTGGATATGTGTGGGGGTAGGGGAGTGGAGTCAAGAGCTACTAAACCCTGCATCGCTATCCCTTTCCCTTTCTTTCCCTCCCCCAAGCTAGCACCAGCTCAGCTCTGATGGGCAGCCAGGAGGAGGAATAGAAACCTTATTGATCAGGGTAGGAGGCACCTGACAGGCCTTGGGTTTCCAGTAAAGAACTCCCTGCAGAGAATGCCCAATCTATAATCCAATGAACTATTAGATCCCCCAGCTCCTAAAGCAAGAAGTTAATGGGCTGCCAGAAGCAGGAGAGAGGGCTTGGGCTCCTGCTGACCAATGCCTGGAGTTGGGGAGAATGAGCAGGGTGGGGAGTCAAAGTGTTGGTAGCTGGCCTCAACCACTCTCACCTAACTCCTAACTCCAAGAACTAGATCAGTATCTGCTTTCAGGCTCAGAAGTTGGGGGGCCCTGGGATGAGCTACAACGTAGGAGCTGAAAGAAGAGCAAGAGAAAGCAATGAATCCCATTCTGACCCAAACTAGATTTTTAACAAATTTCTTGCTTTCTCAGCATCAGTTGTCTTGTCTATTAAACAGGGGCAGTTATAGGTAGTTAGTCTTCTCCTTCAGGAAGGTGATGAGGTTCGAGGCAATCACATGCATGAAAGCTTGGGTCATTCGAACACTGCTGACATCTCTTCTGTGCCAGGCATATGCCAAATGCTGGGGATACAGTGATGTACCACCATAGTGCCTGCTTGGAGGAGTTTATGGTCTGGCCAGGGAGTCAAGCATGTCAACAGATATTGTCAGTATAATGCAGGGAGTCCAATGGAGGCTCCTGGAAAGCGTAAAGGCCTCTGCGTGCATAAGGTTTAAGGACAGACTCCCACAATCAAGTCCTCAGCATGGAGGCCCCTTAATTCCAGGGGCTGGGACTTTGAGGGGAAGGTAGGGAAGTGCAGAATGAGCACTGACCCTCAACGGGGCATGCACTAATAAAATGAACAACGCAAGCGATGGGGCTGTAGGGGCTGCAAAGCATCACATAGGAGCTAATTATTTTTAATGATCATCTGTGCCATCCTCATGCAGAGCGAGAACAGGTAAATCCTGGGAAGAAAGGCAGCTGTGCCTGGAGAGAGGCCTCACTAAGGTCTCAGGGCCCAGAGCAGCTCAGAGGGGTCACCATAGGATAGGGCTATCAGGAATGATGTCTAAGCCCTGCCCTTTCCACCCAGGCTATCCTCCCACCCACCTCTGATCTTCAGGTGCCAGATGCCACACACCCAGGAGAATCTGAGGCTGCCAGGGACCCCGGACACATGGTTGGCCTCAGCAAATGAGGGAGGTGCTGGTCCTGAAATATCCTGGGGGGGAGTGGAAAACCTGAGAGGAACTCAGATGGCAGGCTTGCACTGTCCCTGGGGGGTCAGCAAGCCGGCACCACACACACCCTGCCACATGCACCCTGGAAAAACCCTGTCAGTGGGGCTGCAAATACCCCAGGGTCTAGCACCCCCCACACACACACCTCAGGCTGGTTCAGTCCTCCTCTCCAGGCCAGAGGGAGAAAAATAACAAAATGAGGAGAAAATAAGCTGTTTGGCTGTGGTGTGAGCAGGAATATCCATGCAGAGCTGCCCACCACTCACCCTTACTCACTCTTTCCACACCCAGCCAGGGCGCCCAGCATGAGACAGACCACCCCTCTGCCCCCTCCCCCGTCTGGGCTAAAAGCAGACGCTGGTGAGCGAGCAGCAGGTTATAAATATGCCCAGGGAACTGCCGCCAACTCGCTCCCTTGTCATCCCCTGGGAGGGGATGGGGGGTGGGGGGTGGCTCCTAGGGAGGAGCCAGGGCTGCCCTGCTCCCTGGGGCACAGGAGGAAGTGGGGCTTCCAAGAGGCTACTGCATTTTTTTTTTCCCTTTTCAAAGGGAAGGAACCACTGCCACTTCATTTTTTCTGGACATTTGCTCATCTGCTCAGAGGTAGGGTCCCAATCATTCCTGGGCCATGGCTGGGAGCTCAGAATGAAAGGGCCCAAGGCCACTTGCTTTGTGTCATGGTGCAGGCAAGGCCCATTTATTCTCAGCAAAACTGAAGTTTATTCATTCATTCAACCTGCATTTACCGAGGTCCTGCTGAAGGCCAGGCCCTGTGCATAAGCATACCTGCGTGTACAATTGTGCGCACATGTATGTGCATGCACACATAGCAGCCCCCACTGCCATGTGTTCCTACCAGTTCCGGCCCTTGCTAAGGACTCCTTGGCTTTCACCTGGTAGCATCATCAGGAAGGGTAAAGCTTCAGGCTCCTGGTTCTGCCTCAGAGTAAGGGGTGGGGTGGGAGGTTGAGAACAGGGCCCTTAAACATTCCTGCTTCCCCGACTTCTCCAGTAAATGAGAGGGCCCTTTCTCTCCTCTCTGCCCAATCATCTTCCCAATGTAGGTGCCATGTGAGGAAAAAACAGCCACCCTATGGGATGCTGAGGTGCACCTGCCCAGGCTGCCAGAGCCTCCTACCTCCCAGCCACTTGCCAAGTAGGTGCCAAGCTGGGCAAGAGGGGGCAGTGCCACCCTGGGAAGCTTTCAGCTCTCCTCCCCCAGGGTTGAACCCCTCCTTTCTCCCTCCTCCCTATTAATCCTCGGAAGTGAGGCCCCTATTGTGGCCCCTCACCCTCCTCGCCTGGCGTCTAATTAACTCCTCCTGCCCCCGGTTTTGTGTGCCCCCCTTACCCCACCTTGTCGGCCCCGCCCCACCGCTCGGCCCGCTCCCCCCCACGGACATTCCAGCCCGGCTGGGCTGCTGTGCCAGGGCAACCAGGGCCGGACTGAGGCCTAATCCCCCTGCCGCCTGGTCCGGCTGAGGGAGCCCCACTCACCTCCCCGATCTCTGGGGGCTGCCCGGCTCTGCTGTGGCGGAGACACACAATTGGGACAAAGGCGCAGCCCCCAGGGGGCTAACTCAGCCTTCACGCCCAGGTTGTGCGGCATTTGGGGAGTTTAATGAATTGTCCATCACGCCTTTCAGGGCCCGCCCGTCAGCCTGGATTAATCTTCGGAGCCCTGGTGGGGTAGGAGACACTAAGCCTGTATTTATTACTCTCCCATTGTCACTAATTGAGGTAATTATCTGTGACTCTGGCCTGGCCAACAATGCGGCATTCACTCCTGGGACCTCGATGTGCCTGGCTCCCACTCTCAGCACCAACCCTCCCTCCTCTCCCAAACCCACCAAGTGCTAAGTTGGGCCCTGGAGCATGTCGGGAAAGTGGACAATGTCCCACAATGCTTCACCTCCCAACTAGTGTCTCCCACAGCCGCCACTATGAAGCTGCAGCTAAGGAGAGGCCTGGTCCCCTCAAAATACATGAGAAAAGAAAGCAGCCTGTCTGGGGACAGGTTTGGCTGGCAGAGCCCTCAGGTCCCAAAGGTGCATGTTTCTGAGGTCTTTGGCTTTCTGGACTTTCTAACTCCTCATCTCTGGGCTGGTGGTGCCAGGGTCTCACAGGGCACTTCTGTGGATCTGCCCTGACATCCCTCTTGCCTCTAGAGTTCTAAGGTGTTGGGAGGCCCCAACCCAGACCAGGCATACTCTGGGGAGGTCTCTAAAGCTACCAGTGCTGGCAGAGTGGCTATCAGTATGATGGGGGAGGTTGGGGAGAGAATAGGAAAGGGTTTGTCAGGGAGCTCAGGGGAAGGGCAAGAAGAGCCATTGAAGGAAAGAGCATCCAGGGGTCACACTAATGTGGCCATGTAGCAACCTTAGGGAGAAACTTGGATTTGGAGGGACGAGCAGTGCCAACGAGTAAATTTCACATGAAGATGGCTTCCTGGGTCAAGGGGAATGGCCCTGGGGAACAGGTGTGTGTGTGTGTGTGTGTGTGTGTGTGTGTGTGTGTGTGTGTGTGTGTGTGTGTGTGTGTGTAAGAGAGAGAGAGAGAGAGAGAGAGAGAGAGAGAGGGAGAGAGAGAGAGAGAGAGAGAGAGAGATAGTAAAGGACGATTTGGTCAGGACTAGACGGTGAACTCCTTGAGGGAAGGGTCTGTGTTTTGGTCACTGTTTTTTTCCCAAGAGCATAACATTGTACCTGGCACATATTAAATAGATGCTGTCAAATGAGTGGATGGATAGATGAGGCCTGTAGTACTTGCTTTGGGATTGGGGGTCTGTTGGTTCTTAGCTTCCATAGATGCACTCAGGCTCTTCATTCTGTCTCAGGAGTTGCTGGAAGGAAATGTCTAGTCCAACCAGGGACAGTTCTTGGAGGGGCACTTCACCAGATGCAAACGTTAAGGACTTGGGCAGAACTCAGAGCTACAGTTGGAACTGCGCCACCTTGTGGTGCCTCTTGGGAGCGCTTCTGTAGGGACCCCAGCAAAGAAAGCAGGGTTCTGAGGGATTGGGGGTGAGGTCACACCAGGCAGCAGCCACCCTTTCTACTATATATCTGATGCTGAATTGCTGTGCCAGTGTTCCTGTGGCACAGTTTTATTATTTGTTTCTTCCTCTGCCAGCATTTACTCTAGGTCAAGCTTGTAGGGGATACAGAGCTAAATCAAAAGCACAACCCTTGGGCCCACGAGTGGCGCATTGGTTAAGAGTTGGCTTGGGACACCAGCTCTGAGCAGTAGGGCCCCGGTTCGGATCTCACATTAGGGCCAGTGACGCTGCGCCCTCTACAGCTAAGATGGTGAATAACAACTCGACCTGGAGCTGAGCTGCCGTGAGTGACTGGCAACGGCGGAGGCTGCAGTGAGGCTGCAGTGGGCTGCCATAAAGCTACCGTGAGTGGCCGGCAGCCTGCATGAGTTCCAAGAGCTGTGAGCGGCCCTCCAGTGGCCAGCGACTGATCTGCCTCACCCGGGAAGAGCACAATGATAATCCCAATATGGGTCAGTGAAGCGACATCCTCCACAATTAGACTGAAGAACAAAAGGACAGCAACTTATCTGTTCCCCTTCCCTGATTCCCTAACACTGTTCCCCTCCCCCCAACTCCCCCAATAAAATCTTTTTTTTTTTTTTAAAAACCCACAACCCTTAAGTAGCTCATGGTCCAGTGGGGAACTCCACACAGTAACAAGACCAACAAAGGTCATAATCAAGCAGCAGAGAAAATAATGCTATAGGAATTGAGGAAGCACCTGGGACAGTCACAGCTCAAACACTCTCTGTCTCCCCCAACCTCTCCCTCAGCTCCTCTCACTAAAGCTCTAACATCATATCCTTGCTTTCTAAAGGCACTTCATGATTTGGCTCCCACACGTCATTCCAGGGGCCCCTGCCTCTGCATCACTGCATTCTCCAGTGCCTCTGTTCCCTGTGAAAGCTGTGTGCTTTTCTACCTCTCTACCTTGCCCACTCTCTGGAATGCACCTTTTCCCCCTTCCCCCTTGTTGAAACCCATCTCTAATGTCCCTTCCTCCCTGGAGCTCTTCTAATTTCCCTTGGCAAAGTGGTCTTGCCTCCTGAAGCACCTTCTTGGCAGGGCTTTCACTAGCAGCATATACTGGCTGTCCCATGAGTGACTGGTTACCTGTGTATGTCACTCATCCTCCTACTAGGCTTCTAGCTTCCTGAGGACATGGGCTCTGTGTTTGTTCATCTTAGCATCCCTTGCAGAACTGAGCTAGGCACATCATATGCCCTCTTTAACAGAATAAATGGATGGATGGATGGATAGATGGATGGATGATTGAATAAATGGATGAAAGTATAGATGGATTAAATCAATGGATGGATGAGAGATGGGTTGGTGGATGGATGGATAAATGGATGAGTGGAATGTACAGATGGATGGATGCATAGATGGACAAACAAAAGGATGGATGGATGGATGGATGGATGGATGGATGGATGGATGGATGGATGGAAGGAGCAACTGTTCTCTAAAAGGACTTACAAAAGGCTATGTAGTACCAGGGGCTTCCAGGAAGGAAGCCTGCCTCATGCCAGGACATTCAGAGGAGGGGGCAGTATCCAGGCTGAGCTTTCATTCACTAACATATGTATCCTCAGTGATTTGTCTCCCAGAGGCCTGCGTATGCTCCCACTCCCCAGAAGTCACAGTCTGGGAGCTGCTCCTTCCTTCCTTCCTTCCTACTCCCCTGGACTCTCTGGAATGCTGTCATTAACATATGTTATTTTGTTCTGCCTGTACTGTAACAACTCTGTGAGTTTCCTCTTCCACATCCCTTCCTCTATCTCACCCTAGATTGTGCGCTCCCTAAAGATAGGAACCATCTTCTCTTGTGTGTCCCTACAGCCTGGCATACATGTTTAATGGGTGAGTGAACAAATGAATAACTGAGTGAATGCTGACTCTTTTCCCTACAGTCACACTTTTCACACTTCGCATATACTCATTTTCAGCCATCTCTCCTGGTCCTCTCCTACTCACACACACATACACACACTCCTGGCCCTGAGTCCCCTAAAGTCCCGGAGTTATGGCCTGGTTCTTTGTTTCCTTTACTAATTTGTGGCTGATCTAGAGAAGTCCCAGGGCTTTCCTAAGAGTCTGAAAGGAGAGGAGGCTCTTAGCTCCTTGAAAGCCATATTAACTGGGCCCCATTTGGGATAGAAAAGGGCTTCCCTGGGAAGAGCCCAACTGTGGGGAGAGTAGTAGGGTCCTGTGCTAACCTGAGGGCTGCTGCTCCATTCTGACCACACCCTCCAGCATCTGCTATCCCTAGTCCTGACCTGTGATGCTGTCCCAGGTGGGTGTGGCCTTGAGGCTGGCTGGCCGGCAGACACAGCCGGATTTAGAAGTCATTTTCGCAGCAGGGAGCCTACAGCCTCCCACCCACAGGGCCCTGCAGGGTCAGTCTGAGATATGGCTCACCAAGGGCTGGCCCCCAGACCAGCAGTCACTCTTTCCCTTCTCTCTCTCCCTTTCTCCCCAGATCTTTAGCAGCTGGTGCTGATTCCACCCTTAGGCAAAGATGGAGGAAGTCCTGGGGGAGGAGGACACATTACAATGACACACTAACCACCCAAGTGCTCCCACTACACCATTTACCCATTCAAGTGGTGTATCTCCACCCCAGGGATTCCCTCTCCTCTCTGCTGCCTGTTCCTCCTCTTCCCCTATCTCTACTTCTCTCTTCCTCCTGTTCCTATACACCCAACACTAATGAGATAGCCCTAGAGAGAAATAATAATCAGAGCTTAACATTTATACATCACTTATTAGGTACCAGGAATTGTTCTAAGTGCTTTACATATTGAATCATTTAATCTTCCCAACAAGCCTATGAAAAGAACACTTCTAATAACCCTGTTTTATAACTGAGGATACCAAGGCAGAGAGATTGAGTAACTTGCCCAAGGTCACACAGCTTGTATGAGGTAGAAGCAAGATTTAAACCCAGGCTGCCAGGCCCCAGAGTCTATGTTCTAAACACAACACTACACAAGTTCTTTCACAATGATAGCACTGTGGATGTGCTCTTAGAAGCTGGCCTCCTGGGTGTTCAGCCTTAAAGAGGCTCAGGCAGCATGGTGGAGCCTACCTTCTCAAGGCCAGCCCCTCCACTATCCCATGCAGCTCACCTCTTGTACCAGCTCCAGAGCTCTGGAGACCCTGAGCTAAAGCAAAATCCAGGCAGATGCTCTTACGGCTCCCCTTCTATCTTCCTCCTAGCCTGAAGTCATCCTCTTCTCAAGCCCAGACCTCCAAGGCACACACTCCTCAGCTGGATCAGGCTCACCCCAGCCTGGCTTGGGTTTTCACTCCTGCCTTTATCTTCCACAACTCCCCTGAATGTACCTTCAACTCCTGTCAAACCAGACCATTTTCCCTACATTCACCTCTTATTTTTTATGCTTCCTCCACTTGGTACCCCTTGCCCCAAATCCTCCCTTGTTAGACTCCTTCAAATACTTCACAATCACTGATCAATATTATCATTATTTACATGTTTTCACCTTCATGCCATTGTCAGGCAAGTCTTACTCATCTTTTTTCCTGGAGCCCAGCCCAGTGCCTGGTTCCCCTCAGGTGCTCAGTAAATGCTCAATAGTTAGAACCAGTAGTAGATAGAACTGTAGGTGGAAGGGAGACAGACCTCAGGAACCTTTGATCTCTGTCCAGCAGGAGCTAACTTGAAACCTGATAGTGTGGGTTCTAGGTAGGTTCTGGGATGGACCTTCCTGGGTGACTGGCCAATGTTCTCCCCTCAGGTTCAGAAGCCCCAAAAGGACCCCTTTTCCCTGCAATGAACCAAGACCAGGTGGCCTGGCTTAGGGTCCAGTCCCGTGGCCTCTCAGAACGCCCAGCCCCCTCCCTGTCCTGCCCAGTCTCTCCGGGTGCGGGTGGAGAGTGACGTCGAGATAATTGGAGACCAAAACCATAAGTGGTTTGAGAGCGGGACTGAGGATCTGAACGCTGAGCCTGAGTTGGAGTTGGCGGGACTCGGTGGGGGTGGGGGTGGGGGCAGAGGCGGGGCCAAGGGCCAGGACTCCGCGACTGAGTCTGGGCGAAGCCCCCGCGCAGGCCGAGTCGCCGGCTAAATTTACCCAGGCTGACTCAGCCCTTGCCCGGAATGGGGGTGGGGGGGTAGGGGGGAGTGCGCCGGGGCAGTGGGAAGAGCCAGCGGGGGTGAGGTGGGGGACAAGGAAGGGAGAGTCCGGACTGGGGGAGACAGGAGTGGGCCGGGAGTTTCCATCAAATAAAGGAGTCACCCCCTTCACCGCCCACCGAGCGGGAAAGAGCTGTGAAGCCCTGGGGGAGGGACACTGTGGGGAAAGGAAGAAGATGCCAAGGTTGACAAAGGGAAGCTTAGATTTATTGAGCGCCTACTGTGTGCCAGGCACTGTGCAAGGCGCTTTACATATGTTATCTCATTAAATCCTCACAACAACCCTGCGAGGTAGGTGTTTATATACCCCCATTTGACAGATGAGGAAACTGAGGCTCAGGGAGGTGAAGTGATTTGGCCAAGTTCACATGGCTAGTAAATAGAGAGAGGAGGTGTCCAAGATCAGAGAGAAAAAAAGACTTCAGTGTCTAGGTCCCAAGCCGGTTGGCATGGATGAGCACAAAGAGGGGTCGGCACGCTCCAGAGGTCTGGAAGGCCAGAGGCCTGCTCCGGACCTCGCACACCTGGAGTCCGCAAGGCAGGGGACCCTCCCGCGCGGTAACTAGAGATCAATAGATTAACTGGCGGTACCAGGGTAGGAGGGACTCAGGACTAGCTACCCGGGAAATCCGCGACCTGCACGCGCCCCGTAGTGGCTACAGCGAGTATCACACCCCACACCTACAGGCTTTTTGGGACCAGCCTTCCTCTTCTTTTATCCCTGGCCAGTTTCTGGAAGAGGCAGAGATGCAAGAAATTCTCAGGGTCCTTTCAGATGGGTGGTACCACCTGGGTGGGACATCGTGTTAACGATTCAGAGCATCACTAATTAATATTGGGAAGGAGGAAAAGGGGACGTTCTAAAGAGGTTCCAAGCTGATTCATTGGCTGCTTTCCCTCCCCTGCTGGGACCACCACCCGCCGGGGACAGTGACAAGGCCATCATCCTGCCCTGCCTTGGAGAGCCCTCACCCAAACCTGAGACTGGGATAGGAGCCCTTGCCCATTTACTCAGTTCTTCTGCAAACCCTGGAAAGTATCTTAAATTGAGAGTGAGTGCAGGTGACGATAAAGCCACTCAGGGACCCTCAGACTCTGTTCACTTATTCTTAACTCTTTCTTGGCTTGTGAAGGGGAGGATGAGATAAAAGCTTCCCCAAAGGCTCCCAAACGTGGGGGATGGACTCTAGAACTCCCTCATTTTATATACTAGGAGGCCTGGAGAGAAGTGACTTGCCTAAGGTCACCCAGCAAGTCAGTGTCAGAGTTGAGATTGGAACCCTAGACTTGTGACACCAAAGTGAGCTTTGGTGATTGCTTCTGGACCCCTTCCTTTTATGCCAAGGGCCTCTCGGTCACATGGTCACCTCAGTCTGAAACCTCTCCATCACTTTCTCCCTCTTTGCAGGGAGGCTCTGCCCTGAAGTTGCCTTCCCATGTCTATACCATTCCCGCCCTCCTGCCTGCTGCTGGCCAGGCCTTTCGCCTCAGCTCCACACCCAGTGCAACCACCTTTGCTGAAGACCTTACCCAAGTGCCCTGAATGGAGCAGGCATTAAAGTCCACTGCTCACCCTCACCTCACCTGAAAAAAAAAATCATAAATCGGCAAATACTCCCTTTCCTTCCATTTGGGCGGCTTCTATTTCGAGTATGGGAACCGGTATAGGTTGGGGTACAAAGAAGTCTGTGAGGAAGAAAGGGGACCAATGGGCCTGAGGATGGATGTGCTGGGGAACACAAATACAAGAAAGGGCATCTTACTGCCGCTCCCTATTTCCCCGTGGGGTCCCCCTTAATGTCCCTAGCCCCGAAGAGGACCTCCTCGGTTTGGCTGATGACACCTAGAATGTCTCGGATACTGTCGCCCAGCTTGGCTGTCTTCCCGCCTTCCCGGGTCCGGGTCCGCTCACTCCGCCAGGAGGCACCCGAGGCTTCTGTGTCACTTCCATCAGAAGAACCGCTGTGGACGCTGAGCTCCGCAGCTTCGTCCGAATCCGAGTCCGGGGCAGTGTGGCGGCGGATGCGGGAAACGGCTTCCCGCAGGGCCCCGGCGTAAGGCCCCGGGTTCCTCGCCCAGCCCCGGTTTGTGGGCCGCAGGACCGCCGCCACTTCCCCCAAGCCCTCGGCACAGCCCGCGCCTCCCGAAGCCGCTGGGCCTAAGGCTGAGTGCTCTGGGCTACCTGCCTGTGTGGGAGCATCCCGCAGGTTTACTTCGCCCATTGGGAGCCCCAAGATGCGCGAGGCGCGCTCCTCCAATGAGGAGTCCGCGGGCTTCCTGCCCTCAGCCTCGAACCCGTGACCCCCACCCGGCTGGTGTGAAAGGCGATTGCTCAACAGCAACTTTTGGCAAGGGGAAGGAAAGACCGCGGCCCCCTCGCCCTCCTTGTTGGGCTTGGGCTGGCTGGGGGCATCCCCCACAACGCGTGGCATCCCAGCGGGCAAAAGCTGCACATGCTGGGTTCGAGGGGTTGGGACATACTGGGACCTTATTACCACGCACGTGGCGTCAATGACAAAGATGCCTTCTCCACGAGCAGGGCCCCGGGAACTGCGGGGTAGGGTGTGAGCGCGACGGGTTGCCTTACAACCCTCCAAGGTCTCGAGTCCGGCCCCTTCTATATGGCCTAGGGACTCTCTCCATCCTGTGCCTCCTGGAGCCCAGGGTCTGGGAAGGGTCTGGCTATGTCGGGGTGGCTGCTTTTTAAGGGAGGGAATCCAGCATTTGGGGAGCCAGCTCTGTTCTTTCCCTTCTTTCCCTTCTCCAGAGGCCTTGAGATGGGGCCTGGACCTGGGAGCGGGACGCGGGGGCCTGGGAGTCGCAATTGTAGACCCTGGAGGAGCTGTCGCTGTCCCTGGGCTCCCAGCAGCTTTGGCTTGGGGGTGACAGTCGCTACCACTGTTCAGGCCAGCAGCAGCCAGCCCCAGGCTTTTTTCCGGGGCCCCCTTGCGGGGCTCCAACCTTGGCCTGGCTGTTCCACAGCCTGGGGATCCCCCCAAGAGACCCCTCCCCTGTCGGAGACCCCAAGCCCCAAGGACGTCGCGGTAGATTCGAGGATCCAGCCTCTTCTTTGGGCACCCACCATCTGTCCTGGCCGGAGTTCGAGCAGGGGCTAATGAAACGGGCGCCTGTGAGGGCTCAGGGCCTCTATTAGTCCCCAAGGTCCTGTGAGGTCCTTCGTAAGAAGGGGGAGCCACGTAGGGTGGCGGCCGGTCCCAGCGGCGTCGCGGGGCAGTCCCGGCAGCGCCTCTCAGCAGCAGGTGAGCCTCGTAGCTTGGGGGCCCTGGCCTGCGACCTCCCCAGGGCCCCGCCCACGCCGCCCCTGCGTTGCTCAGCGGCTGCGCGGATGGACGGGGTGGTCTCCCCACCTGCCCCAGGCGCTCTGGCCTTGACAGAGCTGGGAACCCTGCAGGCTGGGCCACCCGAGGGGCGTTCCGAGGCTCCGGCCGGGGCCGACCCAGGGGGCTCCTTCGGGCCCCACCAGCCTTGCGCCTTTTTCGCTCGGTCTCCTTGGCCTCCCGCTCCTGCGATGCCGCTTTCCTTTTCTCTTGCTCCCGGGCTCGAGCCTCGGCCGGGGGTCCCGCCCGCCAGTTGGTCGCCTCCTGCAGCACCCTGGAGGCCCAGGGCCGGCGGGGCGGCGGCTCAGGGGATCCCGGGCGCGGCCCACACCTGGGACAATGAGCAGGAACCCAGGTGAGCAGTTTGTGGGGGAAGGGAGCCGAGTTCCGGGGAGCTGGGAACACTGCCGACCCCTTGGGGCAGCCATGTGGAGGTATGTGTGTAAGTGTGTGTGCACGTGCGTATATGTTAGGGCTGAAGTCGAAGCGGGACCGCTCACCATCTCTCCATGCACACTTTAACAGCGTCTGCCCCATCTCACCTCCTGCCCTTTTTCACACCTACTCCTGTACCCCCACCACAACGCTGGATAGGTCAAGACCCCAGCCATGGGAATGGGGGGGGGCATGGGAAAGAAAAGGGGAACCTGCAGCACTGGCTGGTGCCTATGGGGAGGTCCGGACTCCATTCCCTCCCCCCCACCACCACCACTCTCTTCCCCTCACCCCTCCACTCACGTGCGGCTCTGGGGCCCGTGGGCCCAGTGGCTGGCCTGGAAGTCCATGGGCTGTCGAGGAGGGGCACGGCGACTATAATGACAGGAAATAGTCTTCACTTGGATCACCAGCAGCTTGGATTTCTGCACCCAGAGGCAGCTGCCAGACTCCTCATCCTGGAGCTCCCGGGGGCTGTCGGGCCCCTCGGAGAATAGCTGGCCATCCAGCATCCTGCCCCACCCCACCCTGGCCCC